>NC_056743.1:224884002-225244002 GCF_019279795.1 Protopterus annectens
TTTTGCCATCACAACACTGGACTATTAGTATGTATAATTATTCTAATTTATTATTTCTTCTGTCTGTCATACTGGAGAGATACATAGGACTAGTACTTTAATATATGTTGATATGTAGCTATAGAATGAATTCGCAATTACTGTCTACCCATGTACCAGATGCTGGGCCAGAGTTTCTCAGCCACTGGAAATATGCTCGTGTGATTCATGAAGAAAATCTTACACCTGACTTTGTATGTTCTATGGGACATGGTGAAAAATGCACATCATTCTGAGTATGTGTTCAGCATGCCATGCATTTTAATGGAATATCAAACACAATCAGCAAAGGAGTAGAGCAATGCCACAACAGGACATCCTCAAAAAGAAAACTCCAGAGTGTGGCAGCCTGTGCAACTTAAAAGACTATGGTACCTTCAGTGTCTGAACAAAGACAGGGCTGCACAATATGGCCGCCTATGCACGCACACTCTTAAAGGTCTACGGTACCATGAGTGCACAAGGCAGTGGAAGCATTTAGGGCTATAGTATCCAACATGGTAGTCAGTGTACCTTAAAAGGATATAGTACCATAATGTCCAAAGCAATGGGATCATGTAGGACAGGAGTACCCAACACCGCAACCTTGACTACAGTACCACGATTGCCTAAGAAAAGGTGTCTATATAGGGCAAAGTATCCCTAAAGTTCTATGGTATCTGGGAAATGGAGAAGATATAGGAGAGGGGCATACACTAAGACAACCTTTGTACTCTGAATGTCAAGAGTTCTATTAGTGGACAAGGCAATGGAGCCATGTAAGGCAGAAGTACCCAGCATAGGAGGCTGTTTACACTAGTATTATGAGTTTCCAATCCAACGGGGTGGTATAGGACAGGGCACATTCATAAGTCTAGGGTACCAGTGCAATGAAGGATATTAGATGGAGGCATACACTGTGATGGCCTCTGCGTCTAAAATGTCTTTGGTAAGATGATTGCCTCAGTAGTGGATAGACAGCATGGCATCCTGTATACCTTAAAGTTCTATGGTGCCATGAGTGCAAAATGCAATATGATGATATAGGACACGGGTACAAACATTATAACATATGTATACTAAAGATCTATGGTAGAGTGAGTATCTGGGCATTGGGACAGTATAGGACAGAGGCACACACAGTGGCAGCCTATGCATCTTAATGATCTATGGTACTCTTAGTGTTTGAGAAACTGGATGGTAGAGAGCAGGGAAGCACAGAATGTAAGCATATGCACTAATTGGCTAAGGTATTATGAGTGCCTGAGTAGTGCACATAGTATTAATACAAAACAGGGGTGCACAACATAGTATCCTGTGCCCCCTAAAGTTATATGGTACCATGACACCCAAAGAAATGGTATACTATAGAACAGGAGAATAAAGCATGGCTGCCTGCATGCTTGCAGGTAAACAGCACCATGAGTGCATGAATTTACTACTATATTTGTTATCATTATTGTTATAATTGTTGTTATTGTATGTTATTATTGTATGGAGCTTTTCTCCCCGGGCCTCCTCTGAAAATGCGCAGCCCTGCCCAGTCAGACTTTTTCCCACTAAACAAATGTAAAATAAATAAAATAATAAAATAAATGAAAAAACGCACATTTTATGTCAACAGTGGCCAAAGTATCCTTCAGTGCAACAGTGTTAAGGACACTAGGACAATATGGAGGCATGGAAAGGATGCATTGTATAGACGCCTGTGCACCATGCAGAGCAATAGTACTCAGACTGAGTCAGAAATGTGAAGCAACAGGGGAAGTGCACACAGCAGGGCAACAATAGGTAAGTGATACAAAAAGATTGAAATTTTACGTGCATAAACTACAGCTTTAACTAAAATACTGCAGTGGTGGTTCTGCGGTAGCATTGTCGCCTCACAGTAAGATGTTGTTCTGTTTGATTCTCAGCTAGAGCATCTTCTGTGTGGAGACATGCATGAATGGGCATACCTTCGTTGAAGGTTGTGCGTCAGGGCCGGCAACTTAGCAGGTAAAAATCTACTGCCAATCATTAGCAGACCGGAGTTCCGCTGTGGCGACCCCTAACCGGGAAAAGCCAAAAGACACAACAACTTCTTGAAGTTTCATAATTTTAAATAAACTAATGGATATCCATATTTTGGGAGAGACAGGAAGAACATATTTTGATGTTTTTATATTTGCAGAAAATGCCTTTGGCAGGTTGGCATGAATCCATGTATTTTCCCTGATTCGCATTTGTAGTTCTGCATTAATGAAAATCACAATTAATTGCCCTCATGATTTCAACACACGCCCATTTCCTGCAGCCATATATAATAGGTCTGGCAATGGGATAGGGCACCTACTGAATGTGCTACACTGCTCATTTCCGAAAGCTGTGTATCTCAACACAACACTGTGTGATAAGGGTCTACATGCAGACTGTAATTTTGGTTCATTATGCAGCACAGTATTTTGTAAGTCCACTTTGTTTAACAGCCTTTTCCTTATCTGTAAATATTTTGATAGTGAGATGGCATGGTGAATAGCATGTATGTCTTTGTCATGTTAATTCTGGGAGTGTTGGCACACTGTGTAAACACGACTTCGTAAGGTTCATTATGCACAACTGTGCTGAAGGCATCACACAATGACTGTGTCTGTTGCTTTAGTAAAGTGCAGGGTGCACACGAATGGTAAGAATATCTTGCTATCACTGTGTCATTGGGTTAAGTAGGGTTCACTGAGCACATGTGGTGATAGCATCAGACTGTGTCATTTGGTTAAATATGATTCACGATGCACATGTATTGTCAGGGTATCATACTGTGTCTGCTATATTAGGTTTAGTAACAGATTTATGCATATAGTCTGAGAATCATACTGTAGCTGTTTTACTTAGGTTTTGGGTGCACTTGTAATGATACTATCCAGCTATGGCTGTATCAATTGCTAGAGTAAGATTCATTGTGCACATGTGTGGTGACAGTATCGCACTTATGAGTGTGTGGTTGTACTAAGGATGTAGATGTACGTGTATTCTGAGAGCATTATGCTGTGACTGTGTTAGTGGGTTTAGTTAGGTTCTTCGCATGCATACAGTGTGAGACCAGCATGCTGTGACTGTATTAGTGGGTTTAGTTAGGTTATGAGTACACATGTATGGTGGGACTATCATAATATGACTGTTTCAGTGGCTTTAGTTAGGTTCTGGGTGCATATGTATGGTGAGACTATCACATTGACTGTTTCAGTGGCTTTAGGTTCTGAGTGCACATGTATGGTGAGACTATCACACTATGACTGTGTCATTGGGTTTAGTTAGGTTCTGAATGCACATGTATGGTGAGACTATCACACTATGACTGTGCTAGTGGGTTTAGTTAGGTTCTGAGTGCACATGTATGGTGAGACTATCACACTATGACTGTGTCAGTGGGTTTAGTTAAGCTCGGGCTGCACATGTATAGTGAGACTATCACACTATGACTGTGTCAGTGGGTTTAGTTAAGTTCGGGCTGGACATGTATGGTGAGACTATCACACTATGACTGCTTCTCAAAACAGTGCACTATACACAGTGATGACTGTGATAGTGAGGGTGCCATTCCTGTTCATCTAGCTGCAAGCTCATTTAACCTCTTGAATATTTTAAATCCAATAGTTCATACCATAAATGCCATTATGATGCCTGAACAACTTGTACCACAAATGCTGCTGTGGTGGATGGATAGATAGGTAGAGTACACCAATAGTAAGATATATATAACACTTCTTTTTTGTTTTTTCTGTAACACTGCTGTACTGTGTTGTGCAAATAGTAATACTAATTTGCCATATTGTGGCTTCACATGTCACAAGGCAGAGAGCCTATACCTAGGTTTGGATAATGTTCCTCAGAGATAAGCCTTCCCCCAGCCCAATAGCCTAGAGATTAAGGCACAGGATTACCAACTGGTAGACTAGGTTCAAAACCGGCTTGAGGCACAACTGGGAAGCATCAGTAACTGACCAGAAGAAAAGCCTGGGGATCTGCTTCCCTAATGACAGTGTGGTAACTGCATTATCAGGAGGTGATGCTGGGCAACCAGGAGTAATGCAAGTGATATGATATAAGCATTGGCTCACCTCCCATTCACATAATTTACTAAAGGTAACCAGATGATTCAAAGGGATGAAGAGCAGGCAGTATTTCTAAGGCCTCCAGGAGAGATTACTCAGGCCATATATGACATTACACATGATCTTTCTAGGCTGGACAAACAAGTTTTGCAGCAGAACAGGTCTGTAGATGTGATGTGATGTGGCATTTCACTGATGAGCTAAAAAGACAATGGGATGGGGAGGAGTCTCCCATCCACCAGTAGTAAACGTGCTGTACTACAGGGGGTCCATCTTCAGAGCCTGCTACTTACCACCTCAGCAGATGACACAAAAGGTGAGTGCACTCGTTAGTCATCATTTTAGATGTATTTCTCTACATACTCAGAACATTTTTTGCCAGTCTATTGTTCATTACAAGTGTGTCACTTATTGCAATTGTTAAGTTAAGGTTCCAGTAATGGCTCTATGAGTGTGCATGTGCCCTTTTCATACTCTGTGTTATATAGCCATATATGTTTCCACTGTTGTGCCTCTAGTGATGTAGCTCAGTTTCTCTGTCACATTCATGTGTGCATATGTGCAATCTGTTTGCCTTGCAGTCATGTGCATGTGCACATATGTGGATCTCCTGCATATGGCACTGAGCACCCATAACGTCTAAATAACAAACACTATTTACATCACAGGTGTTCTAAACAATGCTTTACACATATAAAATGTTTTACTACCAGTCAGTGTGCATTTACCTAGGTATGACCTACTTTCATTATTGTCATCATGTTAGTTTTAGGCATGTGCTAAGCTGTGCTCTTTGCTTGGCAGTATAGACTATCCAGGCCACTTTCTGATCCATTGCTATGTTTCCAGTGGTTTTATTTCTTTTTTTTTCAACAACTTTATTGATGAACCAGGCAAAAAAAAAGAAACATTTTACAAAGAAACATATTTACATATGCATGATAATATAATTTACTATTCAGAAATCATTCTCACTTAACCTCTTTTCTTAAACAATTGAAATCTTTCCATCTCCTACCCCCATGGCCAGCACAATTCATGAATATATCTTGGCCAAAACTATAAGTCCAGAGAGCAGAAGGAAGAAAAAAGAAGCTCTTTATTCATCTGATAATCACCCTAAATTCCTCAGTTATTTACCATGGTGCTGATTCATGAGCTTACTGCTGTAATTGTTTAATAATCAATTTTCTTCCCATTTATTTCCATTATGCTGTGCAACATATTAACATCTATTTCAGCATCAGAAGTTCCATTAACTTCCATTGTCTTTAAACCATTTTTCCTCATACTGTTTAATGTCTCACCCTAAGCAACCGGCTCTGAAAGCCCAACAATCATATCCAGTCATGTAGTAATATCCAAGCCTCATATCCTGTACCTCTCAGTGAGTTCACACTATTTCAGTGGTGCGCAGTTATCTCTTGGCGTCAGAGACATGTTCTGTATCCTTTATGTGACATGTGTCCTAACTCTTCTGTGCCCTTTCCCTGTTCACTCTGTATTGCTGCTGCTGTTGTTAGTAGCAGTAGAAGCAATAGTAATAGTAGTACTAACAGTAGTAAAATTATTAGTAGTACTAATAGTAGTAGTATTATTAGTAATAGTAGTAGTAGTAATGCTAATAATAGTAATATTGTTATTAGTAGTAGTATTAATAGTAGTACTAGTATTAATAGTAGCATTAGTAGTAGTAATAGTAGTAGCAGTATTAGTAATAACAGAAGCATTATTAGTAACAGCAATTGTATTAGTGGTAGTAGTGTTAGTAGTACTGTAGTACTATCTTCATTCTTAAGTTTTTCATATACCTCTGCAGAGATGTGACATGTTAATGTCTATCACAATTTCCTCTTGCAGTCTGCACTGCACTAAAACAATATGCCTCCCTCTCTTCATGCCTGTGCATGCTTAGGCTATTTTTCATTGTTCAATTACATTTTCTTATAATGTGGTTCCCTGGTCCTCGTGTTAGTCACATGCTGAGCTGCATTCAGTTGTGACAGAATAACTGAATCACTTGCACCTCCTCTGGTATTTTTAAAGTCCATGCATCTCAGACCATAGCCTTATACGTAAACAAATATCAGTATTCCCTTCATTTTCCATCAAATTTATGTATTAATTCCTAAACAGCTTTCATTAATTCACATTCCTTCTATGGCAGATTGGATTAACTCATTAACACCTCTGTGGTGTGGAATGTCACAACTCTAGCAGCCCATCCACATCCTTGCATTCCAGAGCATTTTCAGAAAGATCAACTTAAAAGCATTAAGATAAAAAAATGCAAATATTTTGTGAACAATAAAATTTAGTAAAACTATACAAATAGCAGTCCTATCAATAGAAGTATCCTTTACAGCAATAACAGTTAGGGCATTCATAGTCTTTCCATAAATACTGAGTGTAATGTATATTGTATAATATAATATAATGTATAATACACACAAACACTGAGTTATATCAGCTCACCCCACAACACGCACACACACGCGCGCGCGCACACACACACACACACACACACACACACACACACACACACACACACACATGAACATAGCTGCTCAGGGCTTGCAAGATTGCTCCTTCTGCTCAGTCACAAGTTGTCGGTTTCTCCATCTTTCTACATAAAATTATCTCTGTTCTGCTAAGTGGAATTGTAGCATGCAAAAATGTTTCTCAGTGCAGGCAGTATATGAGACTGCCACTGGGAAATTAACTGAATAATAGGTCTTGTTAATGACTGGCTCTTTGAATGCATTTGGCTACTGTACTCCCCAGATTTCTGGAAGAATTCAAACAGCCTTAAGTTATTTTCACACTTAGTGTCAGTACACCCACCCCCAGCACTACACACAAGAACATAGCTACTCAGGGCTTGCAAAATTTGGCTTCCACCCATTCTCAGTCATCAGTTCCCATCTTTCTACATAAAATTATTTCTAGAAAAAAACACCAACAAAGACTTCAGTCCACCAGTGCAATACACCACACCTCAGATAAATACAAAAGCAGTTTTATTCACAATACCAGTTAAGAGCTTTCTTCCCCTAAGAAGGATTTTGTCAGAACAACTTGCAAAACAGCCCCAGTCCTTTTATAGAAATCACATACCCCATTAATCAATCAATTAAGCCATAACTGAATGGGTGACACAAGTAAAAATGTTAAAAACTGAAAAAACTGAAAAAAATACTGTCCAAATCTATGTATAAATATTCACACAAAAGTAATAGTAAGAATGTAGTTTATTTAGATAATTCCCAAAAATGTCCCACATTTTATGTGGGAAAGACTTGTAGGCACTTAAAAGAAAGAATTAGTGAGCACTTGTTAGATATAAGAAATAATAATATGACTAATGCCCTATGGAGACATGTATGTGACCATAATGATCATGTGTTTACATTTATGATTTTACAGCAATTAGGCAAGGATTTCCAAGGTAGGGTACTTGATGTGCATTTAGACATTTGTGAGCTTAGGTGGCAACTAAGGTTAAATGCCACACAGGACCCGTGAATCAATGAGAATATTAACATATCGTGTTTGTTAAAATTAAAACATATTCTGGGATAGTGGCTTGAAAAAAATGTCTTTCATTATTCCTTTTTAACCAGCTTATGTAATAAGTATTTTTTGTATATATTGTGTGAATATTTATACATAGATTTGGACAATATTTTTTCTTTTTTTTTCAGTTTTTAATAGGTTTTAACATTTTTACTTGGGTCAGTCATTCACTTATGGTTTAATTGATTGATTAATGGGGTATGTGATTTCTATAAAAGGACTGGCGTTATTTTACAAGTTGTTCTGATGAAGTCCCTCTTAGGGGAAGAAAGCACTTAACTGGTATTGTGAATAAAACTGCTTTTGGATTTATCTGAGGCGTGGTGTATTGAAGTCTTTGTTGGTGTTTTTTTCTAGTTATTTGGTTTACTTGCAATCCCACAAGCCATGGAGGGATCCGCGGTAAACGGAGACATAATGGAGCTGCTTCAGCAAATTAATCAACAGCTCGCAATTCATGCAACCCAAATTAAGTCCTTGGTAGAAAAGCAAAGTGGAACTGCCAATATTTTTGGCAGTTTAGGACTTCCATTAACACAAGCCACACATGGTTCACAGCCTGGGCAGTCGGCACAGGATATGGTGATTCTGCGACCCACTTAAAGTCTTAATTCAAGGGAGAGAACAAACAGTGAAACGGGAGCAGATTTCATTTCCTGGAAAAACAATGGCTTTAATTTCTGGGAGAATTCAGCTCCCAGTACTGGTGGTCAACAAAAAAAGTTTATCCTTAGTTAATAGACTGAGTAACTTTGAAAAGAACTTGGTATCTTTTAAAAAATTGCAACTCGAAAATGCTTATTTGGAAAGGAACTCAGAGCTACAGCAGGTGCCGTGCCTGTGGAAGTATCCGAACGGTGTCCAAAGTAACCCTGACATATTCAATGAGTTGCATCAATTTTTTGATCGGACAGGGTTGGAACTTATGAAAATAATGGTTAAATATAATACCCGAACACTTGAGAGTCTATCTAAGAGTTTGGAGGACAATAATAACTTTATTAGGAACGATCTGATATTTGACTGCTATCAGACTAATTATGCAAATATTTTCAGTAAGGTTGATAATCTTTGTGGTGACATTATTTTGCGCAAGTGTAACAAGATCAAGAGGGATGCCAATGAATATCTAAAAGGGAGGGTGTATCCGTATTCCCCTGGGAGTCATGGCAACAACAGTCAGGGATCCAATCATGAGTCAAGGAATGAGGAGAAAGTGATGTCATCCCCGAGCCTACTTCAGGAACAGCAGTTGTATGAGCATTTACAAGGTGACAGAGATGTTAGGTGTTCCGAGCAATTGCAAGGCAAAGAACAGCAACAGTTTTATTTTTCGGGGAATGGCCAGAGGGACTACAGCGAGCAGGGGGTGAGACCAAAAACACAAATGAGTCAGTATTTTCCGCGGAAAACTTAATGGATTTGGCCCTATAGGATTAGCTAGGTGTAAGTACTTTTAACAATAATGATATGAGTAATTGTGGAAATTATACCTCTTTGCAGAGACTTCCAACATGTGGACCCAGTGTGAACATTTGTCAACTGACTTATGTGTTTTTGAGCAAAGTAGTGTTTTTTCATTTGATTTAATTGGCAGTGAGCAAAATGAGTTGGAAATATTAATATCAGTAAAGAATGAGTGTATTGGTTTACCTCAGGTTACTAATAATGTTACTGGAGATTTCAAAATTTACAATTACTCAAGCAAGGATTTAACTACTGAACATGTCAATCAATTGTCAAAGGATTTAACTTTTGTCTCCAGTAGAAGGGGTAATGTGGCACAAACCTTTATTGATTTAAAATTATTTGTGTGCAAGCTGAAATGTAAGATCTGGTTTAACAATGAGGCAGGTAGTGGCCCTGTGGCATCATTAAAAAATCCAAGTACTTTCAATCCCCCTAGTAATAACCTTACTGGGGTTTTTGAAAGAACTTGTGAACTGGAAATCAGGAAACTGTTCAGTCTTGTAAAATTTGAATCTAAGAGTAACCTAAGCAAGAATGAACAAAAAAAACATTTTATGGAAATAATGAGAGATAGAAATATCCATGTCATGAAGCCCGACAAAGGCAGTGGAATAGTGGTCATGGACAAGGGTGATTATTCCAATGCTATGAATGCACTGTTAATGGAAGGGACATATGAGGAAAGTTTCCTAAATGAGGTCAACATTATGAATAGGACTATAGATCTAGCATTGGAGGACATGGTCTTTCAGGGCCAAATAAATGAGGATGAGTATAGATTTATTAGGAATGATCATCCCATGGTCTCTAATATCTTTGGCATACCCAAAATTCATAAAGGGTTGAAAAACCCCCAGCTTCAGGCCAATTGTTGATGGGAAGCAGGCAAAAACTTGTTTTATTAGCAGATTTTTGGATACTCAACTACAAAGAGGATTGGTCTTCTTTCCCTATATATGTAGAGACTCATGGTACTTTTTGAAAAAATTAAATGTGGTTGAGATCAAGAAGGATATTATATTGGTCACTACTGACGTCTGCAATTTGTTTTCAGTAACACCCCATGAAATGGGTTTGAGTTGGTTGGAAGTCCAATTCGTTAAAACAGGGGTTTATGATCAAGATCAGATTAACAAATCGGTGGTTTTGATGAAGCTTGTGCTTAAGAACAACTATGTGTTCTTTGAAGGGCAATACTTTAAACAGGCTACTGAGGTGGCTATGAAGATAGCATGGGCCCCCATTTTTGCCAACTATGTAATGTCCTTTTGGGAGCAGGAGTATGTGTTCAAGAGCATTTTTCGGCCTAGGATATCCCATTATACCCAATTTTTGGACAACATCTTCCTGGTGTGCGAAGGCCCAGAGGAACTCCTAATGAGATTTTTGCACTATATAAATGAGACGGTTGATTTTTTGAAATTTAACTTCAGTTATAGTAGGGAGTATATCACCTATTTGGACATTTGTTTGAGGGTAGATATGGAAAATAAAAGATTGACATCAGAGATTTTTCGTAAACCCACCTTTTCTAATTCTTATTTAAATTATGATAGTTGGCATCCCTATCATCAAAAAAAGTCCATTATTAAAGGACAATTAGGGAGGGCTGTTTGAATGGTAAGTGAGTACAACAAGTTCAAGGTTGAAGCAGATTTTATTATCCAGATGTTTTTGAAAAGGGAATAACCCCTCGAATGTTAAGTGAGGTTGCCAATGAGGAAGTAAAAAAGCAAACTGATGGGGTTTACAAACCTATATTAGGTGGAAGAGAGGTAACGAGTTTGGAACTTCAGGTGCATACTACATTTAATTTGGATGCTAAAGCTGTTGTTGAGTTAATTAGACGCAATTGGGAAATTTTGTTATTTCACCATCAAGTAGCCCAGAAAGTGGGTAGAGCCCCTATTATAGTATATCAGGTCCTTTAAGAATATTTTGGAATCTGGTGGGTTCCAGAATGAATTGGCCCACTCTAGGGCTAGTGGAAATTTTAAATGTGGTATGGGGTCCTGCTGTAAAAATATTTTAGACACCAAGGACCAATTTAGTTTGAATGTTAGAAAGATTCACTTAACAGGGCACTTTAATTGTAATAGTAAGAATGTAGTTTAAGTGCCAAAAATGTCCCACATTTTATGTAGGAAAAACTTGTAAGCACTTAAAAGAAAGCATTAGTGAGCACTTGTTAGATATAAGAAATAATAAGATGATTAATGCCCTATGGGGACATGTACATGACCATAATGATCATGTGTTTAAATTTATAATTTTACAGCAATTAGTCAAGGATTCCCAGAGTAGGGTACTTGATGTGCATTTAGGCATTTGTGAGCTTAGGTGGCAACTAAAGTTAAATGCCACACAGGACCCAGGAATCAATAAAAATATTAACATATGTTTGTTAAAATTAAAACATATTCTGGGATAGTAGCTCGAAACAAATCTGTTTCATTATTCCTTTTTAACCAGCTTATGTAATTTGTATTTTTTTGTATATATATTGTGTGGATATTTATACATAGATTTAGACAATATTTTTTCAGTTTTTTTCAGTTTTTAATAGGTTTTAACATATTTGTGTCAATCATTCAATTATGGTTTAATTGATTGATTAATGAGGTATGTGATTTCTATAAAAGGACTGGCATTGTTTTACAAGTTGTTCTGATGAAGTCCCTCTTAGGGGAAGAAAGCATTTAACTGGTATTGTGAATAAAACTGCTTTTGGATTTTTCTGAAGCGTGGTGTATTGCATTGGTGAATAAAATTATTTCTGTTGTACTAAGTAGATTTGCAGCTTATAAAAATATTTCTCAGTGTAGACAGTATGTAAGAGTGCCACTAAGTTAGCTGTTAAAACCATCTGTACCATTGAACCTGCAGCCAATGCTACTCCTAAAGAAAAAGGACATTTCATATGTTAAAGCCATTTTACTTTAATACATATATGACTTTCTTGCCTGTGAGAAGCTTGTTTTGTCTCTAATATATGGCTTTCTTACACATGAGCAAGTTTCTAAACTTTACTCCACTACCCTGTTCAGTTATTCACATTATTTTATCAAAACACTGCTGTTTGAACCTTCCCTTACCTCTATTATCGCTTATTCCTTTTCTGTGCTAATACTTCCATGTGTGAAGGGATCTAACCCACTCTGTTTACCCTCACTATGCTCTGGCTCAGTATGTTCCCCTGACCTACCGTCAGACCCACCCACCATCTCCTTATCTAAATTTATACTGAACATATCCCCTCCACTTCATCATTTCTATACCCTTATCATTAGCCTCATTAATTCCTCATACTACCTTGTTATCCAATAGCATTCACACAAATCCTTTACAATCGTATGTCACCTTCCTTCCGCATGTTTATTCTTCTCTGCTTGGTCACTTAATTTACCCTTCTCTATTGTTCTAAGTTTACAATCTGTGTTTTTATTCTCCTTTTCCATCCTTGTGCAACATTCATGTCTTCATCCTTAGCAAGTCCTTCTTCAGTATTACCCTTCCATTCATAGTATTGACAGAAAACATAAAACCCATAGACCTTTTATTATGCACATCACCCACTTAATCATTCTCCTAATACTATTGTTAATTCACAATTTCACCCTACCACACCACAGTACCCTCTACATTTCTCTGACTATACTATATTAAAAGTTTACCCTTTCTCCATCTCCATAATAAGGGACCACCCTGCTTGACAACTCCAACAAGAAATTTCCACTCTCGTTTTTCCACCTCATTTTCCTCCCTTCTCCTTTAACATCTTTCCTTTTTCATTCAACTATACACTCCCCTTAACTACTCTATAGTCCTCTCTACTATGTTATACTTGTGTAGCTTCACATCTCTACTATTCATTTTATGTTACCTTACTATTCACAGTGGTACTGTCATACTTTATTCACACTCACACATTACCTGCCACCCTACCTATACTCAGGCTAAACCTTCCTTCATACATATTTCCTCAAATTTATTTAATGTCCAACCTATTCACCTTTTTGAATATAAAACATCTAAAGCTTTCAGTTCACTTTGCTATTACCTGGAATAAATTCATATATTTTATAAAAAAATAATAATTAATCCTAATCCTGTGTTCTCCAAAGTGACTCTTTGTGGTGACATCCATCCCAACCCCTGCATCTCAGCCTCATCCATTTTAACATCCTCTGCCCTTAACACCTATGCAGGATTCACAAAACATTTTTTTTTATTTCCATGAACATTCACAGTATTCTTCACAAATTTACAAATCTACAAGTATGCTTTTTCAATACTCAACAGATATTACTATCATTAACAAAACATGGCTAAAACCCCACAAAAAGATTCAGAAATTCTGTTCCTTGCCTAGAGTATAATTCAATGTGACAGACTACAGAAAAGGGGGAAGCATTGCAATTGTATGCAATAACTGTCTACGTTTCCCACCTCTCAAAACTAATATACTAACCTTCCAAAATGCATAACTTCTTATCTCTCTTTTCAATGTTAATAAACATAAGAAACTATCTATAGTTGCCCTCTACATATCACCAGGTAATAATCTTAGTTTATTAGAAGAACTTCTTTACTGGATACCTACATATATTACTATTGAAACCATTATCTTAGGCATTGTTAACATTGATTGGGTATCTATGACATCTAACACCCCAATTACTAGTCTTAACTTGTATGGGTTCAAATGCTGATCTCTTTCCCTAAGCAACTCAACAAAACAAATCATAAAAATTCTATCCTTGACTGGATATTTGTTTCTGACCCCAATAAATATGGAATCTCAGGGGTACTGAAGGATTCCCTTAGTGACCATCACCCTATGTTCACCAATAGAGAAATCACCCACCAGCTAAAAAAACATCAATACAGAGCTACCCAATATCTTTCTAACTTTCATACTGATACACTCAATAATCTTCTAAAATCAATCAACTGGTCTCCACTCAAAACCCTACCATGAGATAAATCTGTCAATAAATTCAACAATATAGTAATGAATACTTTAAATATGCTTGCACCTACTAGAAGCACCTACTTGAAGTAAAAGAGTAAAAAATACACAACCCCCCGGTTGTTTCATTCTACAAGAATTCTGATGCAAAAACTTGACAAAGCATGGGAACAATAGCACAAAGATAAAACCCCCCATACCTCACAACACGTTAGAGAGAAGAATCTCAACAAAGCCACAAATAATGGGGAGACAAAGGCCAAAAATAGGAAGACTTTTCAAATATTACTTTTACAAAGTTATAAAGTTGATCAAATAACAGGTTTTGCACTAGCATGGATTTCCTAAAGGATATGAAGACTGAAACTCAAATCTCTGCCATTATTTTTCTGACTTCAGTCCTTGGTGATTTGCCAGAAAACCACAATTTTATGAAAAACAGACCAAAAATATGAGGAAAAAATGTGGACATTCTGTGAAAATCTGGATAGTTGAGAGTTATGAAAACCCCTTAAGCCTTGCAAATATACAAGATGGTGTGTAAATTCACCTAGACAAAAAAAATGTTACTCTGACCCACAAGATAATCATAAAAAAATCCAAAGAAATTCTGGAGCTCAATTAAGAAAATATTTCAACTTGGCTCTCCTTCCTCACCAAATCCCTTATATGAACTTATCCCCCTCAGAAACATCTAGCAAGTTTAACACTTTCTTCATCAACATCATAGCATGTCTTACCTCCACAACCATTTAATCTGCCTCAGAAGTCTACTAGTCCTGACATCCATGCCTTCAGTCTCCATCCTGTCTCCATATAATATGTTAAACAGTCACTTAATAAACTTAATCCCCTGTTCTCCTTCTGCTGACGATTTCCCTGCTGAGTAGCTAAAGTTCACTGCAGACTGTATAGCATACCCGTTCTCAATTCTAATTAATATATCTATTGAAGACTTCTCATGTCCCTGCTCTGTGGAAAAATGTTTTCATTATTCCCCTTCATAAAGGAGGTAAAATGTCTGAAGTCTCTAACTTTAGGCCAATTGCTATAGTGTCCTACCTTTCTATGATCCTAGAAAAGTATATTCATAAGCAACTCCTTCATTACCTCTTGCAATGTGATCTCCTAACTCCAACACAACAAGGTTTCCAGCCAGGCCATAGAACCACTTCAGTTCTCCTCAACTTTTCTGACACCATTAATAAAGCTAGAGACACGAGAAAGTCTATCTCGTCTGTTTTTCTAGATTTATCAAAGGCCTTTGACACAGTGTCACATGAGAAACTTCTGACTCAGTTGTCCTCTCGGGGCATTTCCCACTCAACTCTTTTATGGTTCTGTAGTTACCTCTCTGAAAGACAGCAATCTGTCAAATTATTTCTTCTTGCTCTCCTTTTCTGCTACTTAAAATAGGTGTTACTCAAGATTCTATTCCTCACTTCACTGCTCTTTAACATTTTCGTTAATAACCTATAGACCTCCCCTCAACAAGATTGCCTTGTTCAGTATTCAGATGACTCAAATCTTATCTGTTCATCGGACAGCCCACTACAATCTATGATAGAAAATGCTTTGAACTCAGTCGAACTGTGGCTACATCAAAAAAAAATGTTACTTAATACCAAAAAGACTGGACTACTAATATTTTTCCAAAGTCCCATTCCAATGCTAAAAGTAACTTCCATATTACCTCTTTAAACAAAACAGCTATTGAAACAGTTACCCATCCCAAATAGCTTGGAGTCACCATAGATAATCACATACAAAATTGTATAAAAATAACTCATCAAAAGGTAGGTCGACTATACAGAGCAAAAAAATTCCTTACTCCTTGTAGTGGAACCAACCTAGCTAACACTTACCTATTACCCTTATGGCTCACCTGTTTTGGCTAACATCCATATCTCTCTTAAATCATAAATGGAGCAATGCTACAATAAGGCAGCTTTATACATCTAACCTGACACATAAAGCTCACCATTGCTCTTCATTATGTGCTCTCAGCTTGTTAGACCTCCCACATCAACTACCCTATATGCAACTTCTTCTAACCAATAAAATATTATATAACCTCTCTACCTGCCCTTTTATCTCCTCAGTATTTCATCACTATCTCTCAAATTGCCCTCTGTGCTCTCAAGACAAAAACCTGCTTGAAATCTATAAAGCAAAAAAGTATGGGGCAAAGTCTATAATCGCACTATGTATCTAAATTATTGAACTGTATCTCAGATTTAATCAGAGCTATATCCAGTCTCCATGTATTTAACTCCTCTCTCAAAGAATTTCTCACTAACTCATGGCTATGTCCATGTAGCTCACATGTATCACCTATATTAACAAATAATTTGCATTCTTACTAACCAAACCTCCCATCATGCTGTCTGTCTATTAACTTTCAACACCTGAACTTGCCACTGTTAAGGTGGACTTTTATCTTTTCATTTTTATTTCCTAGCATACTAAACTGTACTTCTAATACTAATGTACTGATTGTCATATTTATTTGTCATTTTTTATTCCTTATTTTTGCATCATTAGTGTCTCCTCATGCTTTATTGTATCCTGTGTATTCCACTATCAAACTGCATGTATGTTCATTGCTTTATTAACTACATTTGTACTAGTATTTTATTTGATGTTATTTAACTCTCTGGGGCTTTTCTCTTTGGGCTTCCACTGGAAAGGGGTATTTATTACCTAGTCAGACTTTTCCAGTATACACATGTTAATAAATAAATAAATAATATTTTTTTGCTAAACCTTCATAAAAAAATTGTCATACCTTGTAAACTATACAACCTAGATATATACTGTTAGAACACTGCTGTTAACCAGTCATAAGCTTTGACATGCCAGTAAGAAATTCCTCTCTGGATACAAGTTTATTGAGATATTTACAGAAATATAAAAACATGCTTGATTGTAAAATTAGTAATAAATAATGGTGAATATCTCTCAAGATGTACAACTCAGTGCATCAGTGACAATTTTCTTCAACAATATTTAAGGTTTGATAATGTGCCATTAAATAGTTTGTAAGTCATTTGTTTTTTTTTTTTTTTTTTGTTTGTTTTTTGAAATATTAAGTACATATGGAAATATTGCCTATTGTTGTAATTATTAACAAAAACTTGCAGTATCTCCAGTATATTGTTATATAAATGGGTATTAACAAAGAATTTTCCATCTCCATGCATAGCATTTCACACCATATCCCTCAACAGGATGTAGGTCTCTTAGTTATGAAAATCTGAACATAAATAATTTCTATATCGTGGGACACCTTACATTAACAATCTTAATGTCATTTTGTTAATTATTCCTTGTCCTTTATAATGCTGCCTATTATTAGCTGGTAAGTTGCTTAGTTAAAAGTCCATCCCAAAAAAAGTCTCTAAGAAAATAAAAACTCCAGTCAACACGGCTGACAAACTTTTAATGAAACAAAAAATAAAATGGATGCCATGGATGTTAACTGGATGAATGCAACAAAGGTATTTCAGGGTTGAATGAGTTAATATGTGATGACAATGCTGGGGGGGGGGGTTATAAAGTCTTTGCATGTGGATTTTATGGTGCAGATGAATGATTAGTTTCACATGAAAGTATTTCATTTTCCAAGTACAGACTCCTGAGTTGAAAACAGAACACCCACACTGCTACTGAAAGGCTAAATTAACTTATTACTTGAAGAAACACCGTAAGTGGAACATAGCAGTAGCTTGCCACAAACATTTTGACGTATGGCACTTAATTAGACTGGAACCTATTACAGATGGTAGTCACCTACAGCACAAGAATGCTAGACAAAGCTAAAAATAACAGGGGGACCTAGGCCCAAAAATAGGGACTATTTTAAATATAACTCTTAGAAATTTGATGGAATAGCATGCATTTTCTGAATGATATGAAGTCTGAAACTCAAATGTCTGTCATTATTTAGTGGCTTCAGTCCTCAATGATTTGCCAGAAAACTATACATTTTCTGAGGAACAGACCAAAAATATGAGGCAAAAATCTGGACAATTGAGAGGTATGAAATTGGTTATACTTGTGATTCCAAAGAAAGTGAAGTTATATCTCATTTTTCTGCCTTCCCTCAACTGACCGCTTATCCTTATTCTGTGAACCTGTATCTGCCAACTTGGTGAGCAGTCAAACCCCTCACTCCCATCTGTTTGTCTGGTTGGCTGTCTCGATCTTTCTGACTTATTTTCTAGTGCCAGCCTTTGCCATCAAAACTCATGGCATTGCTCCACCCCCTCAAATCCATCAAATGCAAATACTAATAGCTGAAATAAACATGTGCCAGATTAAAACATTGCCTGCGTTTGCTGTAGTGTTTTCTGCAGGTACAGAAATCCATCTCTTGATGAAACTATTTCTCAGTGTCAGTAAATAATTGGCTGGTTATTTATTTCCCAAAGCACCTGTCTTTTACTGCCAACACTTCAGCAGTATTTTAGGTAGCTGATGCTAAATATATATTATTATGTATGACATACCTTAGCTCTAGATATGAAATTCCTTCTGATTATTTCATTTTTGATATTATTTCTAAAATACTCTGCACAGGACATGCACTCTATGCACATTTATTGTCTCAAAGTAATGAACTGTATGAAACATGATCACATAATTTCTGCTCACACAAATAACGCTGCTTTATATTATTATGATTCATTCTCTGAGGTCACTATAATCTGTGAACAGACAGGAGTGAAAATGTCCTCATAACATGATGCAAATCTATTTAAATCTAACATTGTTTCTTGTTTATTTTTCTCAGAACACCTCCCTTATCTTTTATAGTTCCAGCACTGACAATAACATCTTGCTCCATCCATCATGCAGTAAACATATTGTTGCATTTCTATAAATGTCTCTTTTGTTTATCATTAAGAAGGTAAAGGTGAAAGGTTGATTTTAGATATTCCAAGACAACCAATATTTTTTTTCTTATAGGCTTGAGTGTTCAGTAAGATATCACTAATGAATGGCTTGCATATTATATATTTAAAAATCTTCTCGATTAATGTATTCAGTTTTTAATTCACTTGCTTATAAGAAATAACAAATCACTCAGGTTAAAGAAATGCTTTATTATGTTCGGCCACAGCCATTCTCAGAAATCATTCAATTCTTTTGGGCAGCCATAATAATTTTAAGAGGAAATTATCATAGCATTACAGCCTACAAATCCAACCAATTTATTAAATTCATATACAAATTTTAACCATATTTTTTTATTTTCCTATTTCTAAATGCAGTGGGAAACATTATCACTCTTTTGTGTCCTAGAAATCTTGAACTACAATATATTTTAGAATCCACCACCAATTCCCAGTTAATACAAAAAATTCAGAGATGGATTTTGGCTGTGGCTTTGGCTCAGGTGGGTGTATAATCTGAAATCTCAGTTTGAATCTAACAAAATGTGTTAAATAGCTCAGCTGCACTGTCACGTTTTAGCTGCTATTGTTGTTTAATAGCAGCAAATCAATAATATTTTTATTCAGAGAACTTGCCACAGTGGCTAATGCAGAAGGGGCAGGTGTAGATAGTGTTCACTACTGTGATTTCTTTTGTAAAGTCATGTACTGCCATGCATACATAGGCACAATTAACCAACATTGCTCTTAAAAGAAGTACTAGCAAGGGAAACCACAGGCTTTAAGGCAGAAAACATGGAAGAAAACTGGTATCCAGTGTCTTCTGGCCTGGCACTGAAAACTTAAGAAAGGAGCATATTTAAAGGACAATGAAATTGCCTTTGTAGCTTTCATTTATTAATTGTTGGTAATGATATACAGAGAAAAGGTGTTATACCATCGGAAACTGAGCTGATTCACTAGATCTCATCACTTTGCTCCCCTAAACAGTACAAGGTCATTCTCTGTGAAAGCACTTTACCCAAATAATGTACTTATCCTTAAAGTTGTACAGCAGGAAAGTAATGTACAGCTAAGTTGTCAATCAGACTGCTCTAAGTACATTTTTCAAACCCAGTACATGTATTGCAAAAGAAGTATGTACTATTACCCATGCTAGTAAAGACAAAAAGGACACTAAATGCTTTGTCATCTTTCTTGCTTGTGTATCAATATTATGTCCTACAGGGCTTAATGCCCTATGTGACTGTTTACAGAATAAAATACCTCAACATGCAAAACTGCATTATTTAATGTATTTACTTATTTTTATTTATTCTTTGTTGACTGAGTTAGCTCCACTAAGTCAATGGCTTCTTTTCAGGGAATATCTGAGGTGGTGCTTATACTGACTATGGGAAATTTGGCCAGGAAACTAGAGAACTTCCCCTAATCTTTCCGATAAGTCCAATAGGATCTTTTGCATCCATTTGAACTACTACCAACTCTGGCAGGTAGGAATGATGTCCTGTTGTCTCAAATATCCAACACAAGCATAACCTGTGGCAGCAACAGGTAAAAACAAGTTCGACCACTACAGCTGACACGTATAAGACTTTAATAGAAAAACAATAAAAAAAACAAACAAGTAAAAAGTAAGCACTTTCATGGCTGGAGGCCATTTTGTCAGACCATAATACTCCATACAAACTGTAACACTTTTAAAAGTACAAGTTACCCAATCAGAAAAAACAATCCAGTCACATGTCAACTCAGGAAGTGGTAGGGCAAAACCATTCCTAAGACCATTCTAAAACAATGAGCAGAGCCAGAATTAGATACGTGTTTATTTGAAACATTTGTAAGTTTTCTGTTGCAAATGTTTGAGCATCCAGGCACTAGGACCCACACCAAGTTTTTTGTTTCACAATAATAAATCTTTAAAAAAAGATGCAAAAAACTTCCTTACCAGCCTCAGTAAGAAACTGAGATCCCTCATAAAATCCTCCAAAGCTAGTTACGAAAATAAAATTGCCAAAGATTCCAAAGACAACAACAAGGCATTCTATAACTATGTCAAGAATCTAAATGGCAATGCTCAGATCTGCTCTGAGCTAAAACAGAATGGCATTAAATATACTGATCCCAAGGATACTGCCAATATCCTGGCAGATCGATTCAGTGCCAACTTCACCCCCCTCTCACCCCCTAAATGGCCCATCTCAATACCGGAAGATTGCCAAATTCCGGTAATAACGGCCACACAGGTACAAACGCACTCTCCAAAGCTAAGAATACAGCCTCCATGGGACCAGATGACATCCTGGGCTGTGTACTACATTAACTACAATATGAACTGGCACCTCACCTAAGTGTCATGTTTAATCATAGCCTCACCTCAGGTTTCATGCCCACTGAGTGGTGCACAGCTACAGTTATCCCACTCCACAAGGGGGGATCCACCTTGGATCCCGGAAACTACCGTCCCATCAGTCTGGCAAGCCTTATCTGCAAGGCCATGGAGCGTATTATCATGGAACTTATAAACAAAGACATTGGCAACCTTCAAACACTGGACCCCACCCAGTTTGAGTTCGTGAAGGGACAATATTGTCTCCTAAACTTGATTGACTTCTTCGAATCAGTCTCCAGAGCCTTGGACAAGGGTAAGGTGGTCCACACAGCCTATCTATACCTTGCCAAGGCCTTTGACACCATCCCCCACTCTGGAATCATAGATAAACTTACTAAGCTGGGCATTAATCCCTACGTCACCCAATGGGTTGCTAACTGGCTTACTGATAGAACCCACACTGTAAAAGTAGCCGACTCCAAATCCAGGTCCAGACAAGTGACAAGTGGAGTACCTCAGGGTTCAGTCCTGGGGCCGCTCTTGTTTGGCATCTACTTCTCTGAAGTACAGGCCAACACTAAAGGACTCTGGATAACAAAGTTTGCAGATGACTGCAAACTGGGAGCCATTATTGAATCCCCAAATGATGTGGATACTCTACAAAAGGGCCTTACAGAAACAGATGCTTGGTGCCAGAGCCATGGGCTCAAGCTCAATGCCAAGAAATGTATAGTTATCCCCTTTGGGAAAAAAACATGTATCCGTGAATTACCATATAGGTGGCAGTACACTAAACACCGAAAGTTTGATAAGAGACTTAGGGACACAGGTGGACAGTGGTCTCACCTTCGATAACCACATCGCCACAACAGTCAGGAAATCCTTCTATGTGGCACACCTCATCACTAAGGGCTTTTCATCCAGAAAAAAGGAGGTCATTGTCCCACTGTACTCATCCCTCATTAGACCCATTATAGAATACAATGCCCCATTATGGTATGTACCTCTCAAGACATCTGCAACAACTGGAAAGGCCACAGAAATACCTCACTAAAAGAATCACAGGCCTAAAGCAGATGCCCTATGCTGACCGCCTTAAAAAACTCCAGCTATACTCTGTCGCATATCGTCTACTCAGAGGCGATCTTTGCTTAACATACAAGGCCATGTCAAACCCAGAGCTGTTGGACATGTTACACTTAAAGAAATCCCAATCCGTCAGAGCCACACGCTCCAGAGATCTAAACCTTGTCATCACAATAAACAAAACATGCTAGAGGGATAGGTTCCTGACCCAGAGACTCCCCAGACTCTGGAATAGATTGCCCATACATGTCAAGCAGAGTGCCTCTTTGGTCCTCTTCAAAAGGAACCTTGACGATTGGATGGGAGAAAGGAAATTCACCCCGGGGATCACGTCAGTCGCCCTGCTAGACAGGGGTCCAGGGAAGTAAATAGTGTGGGAAGAAATAGCCAGGGAATTGTTATTGCTAGGCTTGTATAGGCCCTAGGGCTGATAGCCTAGTACCAACCTATGAACCTATGAACTGTGGTATAAATATACCAAATGCAACAGTTTTCCTTTGTCAGATCATACAGGTACTTTTCCATGTCAGTCATGCAAACATATTTTGACTACAAGCTCTGGACATCCCACTTGGTGCTATCAAATCCAGTTCGACTTTTATGCTGACTGCAGGAGTTTGAATGTGATTTGCTATGCAAAATGTCAAGCATGGGGCACTTTTTATGTAGGAAAAACAAACCAGATGCTGAAAGACAGAATACTTGAACATGTTGGGGACATTCGCAACAAAAAACTTATAAATGCTTCAGCTAAACACGTATCTGATTCTGGCTCTGCTCATTGTTTTAAATTTATTGTTTTAGAGTGCATTGAATGTACCATTAGAGGAGGGGATATCAGAAACATTACTGAACGTGATGAACTTTGGTGGATTATTTTATTAAAATTAGACGCGCCCTCTGGTTTGAATAATAATTTTTCTATCAAACCAGTTTTACAAGCACATGGCTTAAGGCATTGATTTTATAATTTTAGAATGGTCTTGTGAATGGTTTTGCCCTACCACTTCCTGAGTAGCCATGTGACTGGATTGTTTTTTTCTGATTGGGTAGCTTGTACTTTTAAAAGTGCTACAGTTTGTATGGAGTATTATGGTCTGAAGAAGTGGCCTCCAGCCATGAAAGTGCTTACCTTTTACTTGTTTTTTTTTTTATTGTTTCTCTATTGAAGTTTTATATGTGTCCACCATTGTGGTCGAGCTTGTTTTTATCTGTTAGATTGTATTTTGTGCTAAATCGACCTTCATTCCTCTAGTATAATTAATTCTGTTTGTTGTTCATCACTATTGCAGCATTTGCATCAGGAACAACCAAAATGATAAAGCTTAAACATTCTTAATAAAGCTAGGGGCAACATTGTAATTTTATTTGTTCCTGACTAACAACAAAGAAAACTTTTAACTTTCACTGCTATATGCATAATAGGCATGTGGCTTATTTATTTTTAAGTTGTGATATTCCTAGATAGGCCTAATCTGTGACATATATTGATGCCTATGTGGCAAACTACCTTTGCCAAGGTTATAATTATGTGTAGTCTTTTAATTATCATTAAGGGTGCTTAAGAGAAGACCTCTCAGGCCAGCTTAGGTGTGATCAACACCTCAGATTCTTTTTCTGGTCTTTTGCCATCAGTTCCACACACCCCTGCTAATACTTCATTGGAGGGTAGGAGGGTTGTTGTAACCTAAGTGCAGTGGTATGTATTTTTTCGTACTAAACTTTATAAACCTCCTGCTTTCTTCACATATTTAATCATTCTAAATCCTTCAATAGATTATTTCTACCACCTTCCACTACAGTACCCCCCCCCCCAATCATATAATCAGCAAAACTTTGATCCTGTTCTCTGTTCCCTCAGATATGTCTGAGACAAGCATACAGAGGAGTATCTGACTCTTGAGACAGAGTCCTTCAGAACCTCATTAGTCTTGTTCCAAACTCCTGATGCTGCCACTCTCCCCAGAACCCTTTGTGTCCTTTGGGCAGTTAGAATGCCTTTGTTTCATATGAAGACAGTATGCATCTGATCAGTATTGACCTAGGTCAAACATTCAGCAAATACTATTATTAGATGTCTAATCAATACACTGAACACGGTATTTTGAAGGTGTGAATTCCAGATATGATAATATCAGATAATGATCCATCCACAAAGAGCAAGCATGAAGTTTGAGACATTTTCCAATGAGACTTTCAACATATTATCTGTAGTCCCACCTGTGAATGTTCTACTGAAGTTGCGAAAGCAATGCAGACTATCTAAAACCTCTTAAAAAAAAATCACAGACCATAAATGGTAATTGTTAAGATTTCTGTTGTTGTTTTTGTTTGTCTTTCGGCTTTTCCCAGTAAGGGGTCGTCACAGCGGAACTCCGGTCCGCTAATGATTGGCAGTAGATTTTTACGAAATGCAGAGGTGCCAGCTCGATGCCCAACCTTCAACGAAGGCACGCCAATTTACGCACGCATGTCTTTCGAATGCTACCCAACCGTGGGGAGGACATGCAGACTTCACACAGAAGGCACTCCCAAGCCCAGCCGAGAATCAAACGGGAGAACCGCTTGCTGTGAGGTAACAATGCTACCACCATACCACCACGGCACTAATTGTATATTTAGCTTTATTGAAATATAGAAAGACTCCTCTGCAAAGTGTTGATCTGCCGCCTTCTCAGTTACTAACAAACAGTAGATTAAAAAATAAAATTCTTACAGCAGCATCTTTACTCAATCTGAAAATTAAATCTAGGTACAACAGACAGTGAAAAAAAATTCATCATAGACAAATTACCTTGTAATCAACATGTCAACCATCTGTTATCTCTGAAAGAGACAGAGAGAGAGATGAGGAGGTGAGATAAAAAAAAGAATATCTTAGCTAATAAAAATGAATTTCCAGGAGCACCTGGGAAATAAAAACAAATTTTCAAGCATATTTAAATATCCTAGCAATGCAGGTAACCCTCATATGAACTACAGAAAGAGGCAATTCTGAGCACATTGTGGGTGCTGAGAGGGCCACCTTTGGCAAACATCAAGGACTGAGGCAAAACCAAAGTTGTGAACTTTTTACCAAGCCTTGACTTAGAAATGGGATCCATTTCTCTCATAGTAATAAAATAAATAAACAATTTGAAGAAATAAAACAAGTAAAGAGAGTGAAACACTGAGAAGCAACTATAATGATATGAAACAATTTAACCAGCTGGACTCCTGTGTGATGTCCCATACTGAGGCTGGGATATCTTACTTAGTTCAGCAACATCTGTTGTGCATGCCTCATAGCAACTGTGCTTTATACAGAGACAATGTATATGATACCTTCACAAATATTAAGATAGAAAACTGTCCAGAGAAATATCTAAACTTAGGGAGTTTATAAATGTCTTCATCAAAAGATGGGAACATTCTCTACTCCTGAAAAAAGAAAACATGTTTGGGCATATCTTCAAATTCCTGGTGTTTTTTACTGGATTCAGGCATTACTGATCTGTCTGTGCATCATGTTGTTTAGTTTTCTGTACACTATAGACCAGTTGGAAAGAAAATCTAATGGCACTGTCAGCATACAGTTGTGTCTCATCTTATCCAAATACTAAATGTTACCCTTGTTAGACCCATACTGTGAAACAAGTACAATGCATATAAATCTATCAACAGCCGTCAGTTTCTATGTATTATAAATATTAAAGTGCACCATGATTATTGTTGCCAAATCCATGTATCCTTCAGTGCAAACTGGAACAGAAAACAGTCTGTTTTATTTCATGATACTGGGCTATATTAAACTGTATCCCCCAAATCTGCAACCGAGTGATAGACATATAGATAGATAGATAGACAGACAGACAGATAGATTTATTTAATGAATGAGCACACATGCATTTAAATAATACAAAAAGCCATTGTGATTTCATTTCTATATTCTAAAGCATTGTGGTGGGCTTTCATATTCTGGGAAAGAATAGGATGATAAGCATTTAGGTTTTGAGAATCGTCCTGAATGGCACCACTTACAAAACAAAAAACACAGGTTATTCATGGATTACCAACAGTTTAAATTCCCCCACATATATATTTGTGTATTCTGCCCCAAGGGCAATTTCTGGTGGATTTGACATAAGGTAGTGAGAGCTATGAGCTACAAGAGGTGAAGGTAATGGGGCTATCCATTTTAGATATCTAAGAATGCTAACTTGTAGCTCTTGATATCTTTGTGAAAAGTGAAGTATACTAAATGCCTGTGATAACCAAAAGGATAACCAGTTAACTAAATACAATTATGTATAGTTTCCTTACCACCAGGCTTAATTCTATTACAGAAAGGTTTGCATGATTTGGCTTTTGGACATAAATCAACAGTACATAAGATGGGATATGAACTGTCCGTCAATCTTAAAAGTGACACTAGAGTCTTCTAGAAGTTTAGTATTAATTCCTTCTCCTGGCCTCTATTCCTGCATGCACTCTTTCCATGGAGAGAGTTAAACACTGCTTGTTTGTAACAAATGAAGCAGGCCTGAATGTAAGTGTAAACTTGTATAACTTGAGTTCACAGAGATATACAGTAACTGCACCAGATTTCAAAGTTATTTACCCTTGAAGTAAACATGCTACCCCAACCACTTACACTGCACCCAGGTCTAATTCTGTAATTTTATAAACAGAGTTTTAATTATTTTGATTCAGAAACAGGAAATGTAGAAAAGTTAAAATCCATAATAATTACATCAGAAGAGACTTTAATTACAGTAGATGTTAAGGCATTTTACATTGTTATATTACATGAAATTCTGGTGGAGTGTGTTAATATTGTGTAGATAGCAGAAAATAAATATTCTTTAAAATAAATCAAAATTTTATCAATTCATGTGTCAAGTGCATGTGTGTGTACTTAACAAAGAAGATTATGAAAAACTTAGAGGAATGACAGTGGGTGTCACCATCACCCTGCTTTTTTTTTCTATTGTGGTTATGGCATACTGGGAGGGTCTATATTATGATATTGGAAAAAAAAAATCACTGTTCCGAAACAAAAAAAAAATTGTAAAACATTAGATATTTTGGGGGGCTTTGCCCCCACACACCCCAACGTGGGGGCTATGCCTCCCCAACACTCCCCTACTTAAATATACCAACTCCAAGATCTCACTACAGTGCCGAAAAGGCAAAGTAGCGAAAGCGGCCAAACGAATTCTTTCCCTGTGAAAGGATTTGCTGAAAAGCCGCTTCACTATTTTGCCATTTCGCGCTTTTAAGTTTGACAAAGAAGCAATCGACAACCTGTGTCTGCGACAGGGTAATAGGAAGCCTACTGGGAGCATCATTTTGCTTATTCTAATTACATTTTCATGAAAGGACTCTTTTTATTGTCAATTCAATCATAGCTTCTTTTATGTGGAAGAGTAGTGAGAAAGAACTGGAAAATTTTATACAATGGATGAATACGGTACCTTTTTTTTCACATTTTACTAGTACAAAGTATAGAACACAAATTATTTGGATTTAACTACTTTCAAGGACTCATTAAGTGGCAAATCAGAAACTTAAAAAAAAAAAGAATGTCGTCAAGGGTCAGTGCTTTGGGATTCAGAATTTAACTTTGAGAGATACCAAAATTGATTCAACACTCAAATTATTTGCAAAATTCAAAGCTAATGGGTATCCACAAAATATCTCAGCGTTATACAAGAAATTATTACTGGACAAAAATCCACCAGTGATTGGCATGAGAACAAGAACAGATGAAATATGGCTATGCCTTTAGTGCACTCAGTGGACATGGGTAACTTCAGAGAGATAATAATTAATAATTGGAAAACACTTTCAACCAGTCAAGAGATCAGTCAAATACTTGGTTACAAACCCAACTATAAGAAAAAACAGAAATGTAACAATATGAATTTGCCCATAGTCGATAAAAGGATAACCTTTAAATATATGTCTTGCATTATGTGTAGATTGGTTGTTGATTGCCCAAACATTTTTTTGCATCAACAATGAAAGAACATATGGCTCACCCATTTTTATATATATATTTATTTATTTATTTATTTTTAATTCTACTGTTGGTACAAAATGTTAAGCATTCTATCTAGGGATAATGACCAGGAATATGAGACATATAATTTACAGACACACTTATGCCATTAAACAAAAAATGTTGTGAATGCCTTAGCCAAACATAGTAAACAGTGTGTGGAATTTATGAACTTTTGATTGATTATGTGTCTGAAAATGAACGGTAAGATAATAGAGAGGATGAACGTGAGTTCAGATAATTGCTTTGACAAACTAACCTCAATGCATATACCTTTCCAGGTTTAAATTAAGTTGTGGTATTGGAAAATGTGAATCATTCTGATGAAGTCTTATTAAGACAAAAATCACTTACTGGTAAACATTTTATTGTTCTGGTGAAACTAGTCTCATTTCTTCATCTTCCACTGCACATTTTTGAATAAATTTTGTTTTGACAATATAACTATTACCCTAAGCGTTACAGACCATCTGGTAGTTCTGAGAGTATAATCCCTCCCCGTTAATGCATCACAAGATCTCTGAACCTTTTGTGGCCTTTATTAAAACATGTATGCAATCTATGACTCCTAGTACCTCAGGGAAATGTGTTGCATTGTAAGATACCTGCATGGTGTCTTCTCTGCAGTTTTGGGGAATCAGATATGGTCCTTCATATGATGCAGAATAATGTTGAGAAACTGGTTCAGTATTTGTGAGGTTGACACCTACAATACCATTTATGTATCCACATACATCACTGAATGGCCACTGTTGCTTAGCTGGTTATGTACGTACCCAAGTATCCAGAGAAATGGGCATATTATGCATCTTCGTCAAGTCCACTTGTGGATGACACTGCCCACATGAAACCAGTCCACAGTTTCTTGCTCTCTGAGCTAATGATATGTCTTCTGCTGTCTGTATCTCCTCCAGTGATGCAGAAGGTAGAGACACACAACATTGTAGGCATTGGCTCCAACTGTAACTACTAACACATGTTGCCGTGAAACTGCTGCTACTATTTCTAACATCACTTCTATGATGTACACCATAAATCTCGGTGGTCAAGAGAGGTGTGTACTGTCACTGCATGCCTGTTTTATATGTTTATGAATGAGTCCACTGTCTTGAATGCCATCATTTGCATAATCTGTGTGACTCATTTGCAAGTATTCCTCATTTCTGGGTCTATATTACATCGTCGAACTTCAAAAAGTTTGAACGATGTAATATTGAACCATAATATCTGAAACACTAAAATAGCGAACACAAAGAACAGTGATTTTTTCCCAGGGAAAAAAAAATGCTGTTCCCTAACAACAAAAAAAACCCCTGTAACCTGAAACAACCTAATGTGGGGGGGGGCTTTTCCCCCCACCCCCCACCCCCACTTAAATATGACAACTCTGAGATCACAGCCCAGTGGAGGAAATAGCAAAGCCCCAAAAAGGGCCCACCGATTTTTTTCCCTGGGAAAAAAATCAATGTGCCATGGCTTCGCTATTTTCAGGTTTCGGACTTTCAGGTTCGATATCACATCATTCGAACTTTTTGCAGTTTGATGATGTAATATAGACCCCTCATTTCCATGTCATTATGCACTCACTAACATGCACTGCGTGCCACACTGTTTTGACCCTTGTATCACCACTAGAACCATCCACACTGTGCATTGCCACTAGCCATGCTGCACAATGTGTTCCTATCTATGAGTCCCAGCCTTTGTGTTTGTCCATCTGAGAATGGAACTGTTTGGGGTCAGGGTTTAGTTTGTATTGTCTTTGCTTACAATGTTACAGTAGGAATACTGGTAAAGTATCCTTTTAGGGATTCACAATTGTAGCACAGGGATGACTGTCATTTAACTGAAATTAAATTACTGAAAACCATCTGTCTGAAATTTATGCACAATATAAATTTTACAAAAGAGTATGCACATACATATTGCCCTACTCCCTCTCCTCTGTCCTACTAATATATTCTTTGATCAAGGATATTCAACCTTGGAAGAAGACAGAAACAATTCTGTTTTGAACAAAGTATCTTTCCTTACTACAAGGTTAATCACCCCATAGTAAGAATATATCAGTAAATAGGGTTGTGGCATATTACTAAGGGAATGTGACAGACAAAATTTTGCAGAAGTGTGATCTAAATGCAAAAGTTACATTTCATAAAATGTTATTCCTTTTCTAAGACTCCTCCATATAATTTATCTTTTCTCTTTACAGTACCTCCTGTAGCAGAATACAATGCATTCCTATATACTTAATACATGCATGTTTTGTTGACAGACAAAATTAAGAAAGGATTATATAGATTTTGTATTAGTTCACTTAGTGTCATTTTACTGTATATTGAAATGTGACTACTAAAGGCCATGATCTTAATATTATTTTGCAAATGTTTATTTTATCTTAAAGGTAGTAATTTAGTTGTTTTAACATCTGAATACAGGCTACATGGGATTACAAAAGGGTTCAATTCAGACAGGTAGTTATTTTTGCTGAAAATATCATAAATGTAATGTACTTGTTTAGTGATTATTTAGTTATTTTAAAGGCAATCACTAGATGCCTCAAAAATACAGGTGGCTTTTTAAAGACAGTTTATTTGTCTTGAACATCTGGAGGCAGGTTGTTTGGGATTATAAAATAATTTGCTTCAAGATAGTAGCCGTTTTCCTAAAATACATTATTATAAGGCCATTGGTTTAAATTCTGAAATGTCTCATTTTCCTGATAATGTGTTATTTGCAAAATCTACAGCTGGTGTTATCTTCTCTTCCATTATATTCTGCTCTTTTCTGTTCTGTTCTGTTCTATTCTATTCTGTTCTATTCTGTTCTGTTATATTCTGCTGTATTCTATTCTGTTCTATAGTCAATCATCCTGCATCCTGACTGGCTTCTTAAAAACAGGCAGTCATTTCTTGTCATCTCAAAGCAGGCTGCATGGGTGTAGAAAGGTAGTCATTCTGATGAGCTACAGCAATGAGACATGAAACCAAGGCCCCATCTACCTGAGCTGGCTGTAGCTTAGGTGGATGAAAAAGATCCCATGGCACCTACCAAAAAGAGTAGAGGTCCTTTACTTTATGCAACAGTAAAAATATTATTAACATATTTACAAAATGTATATAGTTACAGGCAGATATATACATATTTATATTTGTTTTACTATTTATCGTGTTTCTTATGAAACCCCCATTATTATTCTTCCATAATTTACCCCCACTCCTTCTTCCACAACCATAATCTATTTTTTGTAATTTATCTGCCAAAATCCATTTCCCATTAAATAACATTTCATTCAGTCTTTCATTCCAAATAACCCATTTAACATAAAATATATTCTTATCAAACCTACTCACAAATTATTTTCTACTTGTTCTTATAATATCCATACCTAATCATATATTCATATCAATCCATACATATATTCATATCAATATTGTTATTAATATTATCAAAAAATCTTCAGACAACTTTTTCCAGAGGTTCACTGCTCTTTTACATTTCAAAAAAAAAAAAAAAACATGAACTGTTATCTTTTTCTACTCACAAAATAAATACATGCTTTTCAATTTTCTTTATATAGGACATATTCATCTTTACTGGTAACATATTTATTAGCAGTCTTCATAGGAAATCCTTACACTCTGCTATCTTGGTGCACCACTTTTCCCTTACTTTAATGGGCTTAATCACTTCTTCTGGTAATTTATTTCAAGAATTTACGTAATAATATTGTTTCATTGCATTATTATACCACATCCCTTTTTTCTATACCACCATGTTTAATTTTCCATGTAACTGCTTTTCTTGGTAATGTTATAATTTATTCTTTTACATATTCTTTTTATCTTTTCCTTATTCTCATCATCTCCCAAAACTTTCTGTGCATATATTTAAACATTCTCACTATTAATTTCTCATTCTCTTCTTTTAACTACTTCATTAATCTACACAAGTTTAAAGAAGCAGAATAAACAAGTGGATTTAGTAACCACAATCCCCCTTCATTTTCACTCTTAAAAAAACACCACTTTCCACTGAGTTTAATCTTAAACCTCATATGAAAGAAAACACCAATTGCACAATTTCCTTTTCTTATTTTTTTCTGAGATCATATAAACATTTCCCATCAATATCAGATTCACCAGATAAACCTTTTTTTCTGAATGCTAATCTATATGTCCTCTACAGAAGGTATATTTTTTTCATTATTCTTAGAAACTACAACTATATCATCTGTGTATATCAAAACAACCAAAATCACCAATTTATTTGCATCACATACCTAGCATCTTTCATTTTATAAGCTATTTCTCTCACTATCACATATATTACCAATGCCAACAATATTCCACTCATGCATATTTCTTTACTCAGCCACCCACTAACACTATCACTTTTTTATGTTGATATACTGACATACAGACTCTCCTAATTATATTACCTGTATTACCTATTCCATACTTCTCCATAACATCCCACAAAGTATTATGTCCTACTGTATCAAATGCCTTGCTAATATCACCTAACATAAGTTTCACATCTTGCTCTTCGCTTATAATTTTGTCCACAATTTCTCTCACAAGTTCCCTTCCCTTTTATACCATAAATACTTTATTCCATAATAATCCCTTATCACTTCTTATATTCTCCTCTGTATTATTTTCATTAAAAAGTTTATAATCTGTGTTATTTATTATGTTGGCTATCCATTTTTTTATTTCATTCTTCTCATCTTTCTTCCATATAAATTTGAATATCCCACTACATAAACAAACCCTTCCTTCAACTCTTTATTAAGTACATGCATAAAATACTCTTTTTGCCAATCCATTAATTTCTTGTACATTCCATACCCTAAACCATCTGGGCCTAGTACTGAATCAACATTTACTTTCCTAAGTATTTCATCCAATTTATTAATAGTAATTTGTTTTTCAAATTATTCCTTAACACATTCTGGAAAAATGTTACTTTCCATTGTCTTTTATTTTTACTCTTTTTACTCTTAAACATGTTTTCAACATATTGCACTAGAATATTCATGATTTGCTCTTGTGTTTTTTACTTCTCATTTTATGTTTTTCATTTTCCTCATTAAACTAATACTATTTTACTCAAATATGTAGATACCCCTCCCTTTTCCCTTGTAAATAATATCTCTGCCTAAACTGTAATGCCTTGATTTTTTTCTCAATTTCTTTTATATATTTTCTTTTCCATATCATAATGCTCTCTTGTATTAGTCTCTAAATGTATTCCCATATTTCACATTATCTTCCTTTCTTATATTATTCTAACATTGAAAAAAATCACTTTCACGCTTCTTTTTAAATTCAGTTTACTATTCAGACCAGTTTTTATAGAAGTCTTTCATGGTTAATCAGTCTTTCCATAACTGCAGTACTTTCCACTTTCCAATTTCATGCCACAATTTGGCATTTATTCTTTTTATTCCCTTTCCTATGTTAATATACTCCCCTTCTTCTATCGTATCCATTGATAATGCTAACTGATCTGAAAAGCCCATCACAATTGTATTACTATTTGCTACCCCCAAGCCTTCCAATAGTACAAAATAATTAATTTCAAATTCAAGCGCCCTCCTTGTATAAGTCCATTGACTTTTGTTCTGCATAGCTAATTTACCCCATTTTTTTTAATTTCTGCATTTTTACATATTTTTCTTTCTTTTTACATTTCCCCTTACATTGCAATTAAATTCCCCTACAGTCATAATTTTCATATTAACTACCACATAGTCTGATATTTAATGAAACATCCTTTCTTTCCTTACTAGTTCTATATGGCTATAATGCTATAATTCTATAAACATGTTCTCTTCTTCTCACATTCAGAACAGTTAACCTTCCCATCCCTACCAACATTACCTCTAGTATTGTCATTGTTTTGTTTTGTTTTTTTTTTACATAGCACAGACAGTCTAGAGCAGCATTCACTTCCTAAGTTCCATATTATATTTCCACCCCACAATTTTTCTGTTTGCAGTCTTTCTTCACATGTCAGGAATCTCACATTGCCAAACAGAATAACATCAGCAGCACATTTAGCATCATTCCAGTATCCCTGTCCATCTCACAGTGTTAATAGTACTGCTCACATTTACTGAAGATACTCTAAAATTGTTGCTTCTCATTCTTTTCAAGTTTAGGGGAATATATATTTTTTTAATTTTCATTTTCTTATTTTTACTTTTTTCTCAATTTAATGTTTTTTTTTCTGGGTTCATATACAAAAAATCTTTGATCCTCAGAAGCAGATTTTTCACTGGCTAGAACTTAAAAAATAGTATCAGTTCCTTCTCCTGACCTCTCTTCCTACATGCATTGTCTCCATGGAGACAGTTAAACACTGCTGATTTGTAACATCCATCACACAAGAGTCTTTGTTTACGTTCTGAAGCTCCATATCAAACATTTTTTTCTCCAAATTCTCACGTTATACATCCAAACTCTACATAGCTTTTCCCTCCTCCTCCATGCTACTGCTTCAATTAAGCTTCTTCTTTACTGCTGTAAGAGCCCTCTAGTGCCATCCAGCAGCTCCAATGCATAGTTTTTTTTTTTACTGGTATATACATTACATATTATTTACATATATACATTATAAACTTCAATTTAAGCATTCATCCCCACTATTTTACCCACAACCAAAACATTATTATCACCAGATTCTTTGTCAAAGTACATTTTCCATTTTATTTAATTTAATTTAGTCTCTCGTTCCATATAGTCCATGAAACATAAAACATTACTCTGTCCAATTTCTTCACTTCTTCCTGTTTTTGTGCATCTTAATAACCAAAATTTATTATATCCATATTTATTTTTTCAAATTTTAACAAACTTGTCACCCTATTATGTTTACATATTTTTTTCCATAAATTATTAACTCTTTCACATTTCAAAAACACATGTTCAGTAGTCTCATACTGTCTAGATTTATTACATATTCTATCTTTCTTTTTCTTAAATGGCATATTTGCCTTAACTGGCAATTTTCTAATAGACAATCTCCATAAAAAAACATTACATTCTTTAATCTTTTTTGTAGTTTTTATAGTTCATCATTATGGCTTTTTCCTTATCTATTTCTAAAACTTTCCATGGATCAATGCAATAAAATGTTTTCGTAATATTTAAGTACCACTCTTTTCTATTTTTCTCATGTATATTATTTTCTGTTTTCCATAACACAATTTTGTTTTGGTACTCTTTAATTTCTTCATTCACAATGTTTTTGCTTCTTTTTTAACTTCCATCCCTTCCCACAATTCTTTGTATATTTAATATAGTACCATTTCTATCAAGTTTTTATTTTCCTTCATAATTCCTTTTAATACATTGTATAAAATTAAAGATGCTGCATGTACTATTTCATATATAGAATCCCTCTCTCGACTGGATTCAGTCTAGAGTTCCATGTAAAAGAAAATATAACCATCATTAGTTCCTTTTCATACTTAATAGGAATAATATAGATGTTAGCAATATAAGCAAGTTTTCCTATTACTGTGGTGTTCAATAAGTGTGCTTTTTTCTATACGAAAATCTATATGAGTTCTAAAAAATAGTCATATCCTTTACTTCTTTGAGTACATTACTCCATTGTTGTCTGTATTCATTCCTTCCAAATATTATTTCTAATATATATATTTTTCATTGAACTCAGTACCTCCTATGATACCTTCAAAACCAAATCCTTTACTTTTCTCTTTATTTATACTTAAACCATTTTTTAATTTATACTTCATTTTTCATTTACTTCTTCCATCTATACTTTATTTTTAACAATTAGTGCAATATAATTTGCATAATTGTACATTATTAGCAACTGTAATTCCCTCATCATTTTGTATTCACTGATACCTGACATTTTATTAATTTCCTTCACTATTACATCCATAACTAATGAGAAAATTGCACTACTAGCTGGACAGTCCTGATTTATTCCACATTCTATTTCTATTTCTTCCCCAATCCAACCATTTACATTTAGTTTCACAGAGTTCCTTACATAAGCAGATTTTATTACTTGCAATAGTTTTGCTTACATTATATAACTGCAAAATTCCCCATAATGATTTATATTGAATATTATCATAGGCTTTACTTACATCCCCTATCATAACATTTTCTTCTACATTTTTATTTATGATATCATCAATTATTTATCTTATTATCCACAATGACTCTTGGCCTCCTTTTCCTTTTCTTCCAAATATATTTTGGTCAAATAGTCTGTCCATTTGTTGTAACCTTTTTGTTATTATTATTCTCATAAAAAAATTGTAATCTGAATTATTCAGTGTTATAGTTCTCCAATTTTTGATCTCCTCTTCATTTCCCTTTTTTAAATAGAAATTGTATAACTCCTCTACTCCTCCAGTTTCTAATCATTCATTCATAACTTCTATAAAAATAATTTTTTCGCCACTCCTTCATTTCTTTATACAGACCATATTCAATTCCATCCAGTCCTGTTGCCGAATTCATGTTAATATGTTTTAGAATTTCATTCATTTCTTTCATAGTTATTTTTTTATCTAAATACTCATTATCTTCATTATTTAATTTTTCACCTTTATACATTTGTTCTATGTTTTCTTCTTTTTTAACAAATAATTCCAATACATACTCTTTAATTATTTGTTATATTCCTTCTTGCTGTCTTATTTGCTTACCTTCCTTATTTTTTTTAGTTCTCTTATTATTTTTCCTTACTTTATTATTTTACTTAAATATGGTGCTACCTCTTCTTTCTTTCTTTCTTTGTAAACAATAATTTTGTTTATATAACAAGTTATTTTTAATTTGATTCATTTTATATATTTCTCTTTCTTTTTCATAAAAGGAAATTTTCTTCTCTAAGTCTCTGTATGTTTCTTGACTTAATATTTTATATCTCACTTTTCTTCTCTTCTTCCTTATACATTCTAAAACACTTTTTTATATTTCTCTTTAGAATTAAGCCACCAAACAGTCCACTTCTAATAAAACTATCTCATATTTATATGATTTATTCCATAATTCCACAAGTTCTTTTTTCTTCTAAATCAAATTCCTTTTCATCAATTCTCTTTACTCCTTTTCCTATTCTTATATAGTTTTCCTTTTCCTGTACTTTAACCCATATAACCACATGATCTGAAAATCCAGCATACTTGGTTCCTTTTTTTACTTTTAAACTAACAGATATTAGAAAATAATCAATTTCTGTCCTAATTTCATTCATTTTGTAGGTCCAGTAGTTATTTTCCCATACACTTAACCTTCCACTTCTCATAATTTCTTTAACATCACAATTGCTCTTATTTTGTCTTAAATTGCAATTTAAATCACACACCACCATAATGTCCATATTTACATAAACATATTTAAGAATATTTTAAACATCATTTCTCTCTCTGTCTTTTTTGTTACATATGCATATAAAGCTATAACTCTATAGGGGTCTACTTCTAAACACCGACATGACGATTCCCCGACACAAAACTCACCGACGCCAAATAACCGACAACACACAAACCCGACACAAACCTGACAACGCAAAACACAGAACACCAAAACACCGACACACGGAACGTAAACAACACGCGACACTACATAGCATACACACTAGCCCTGACCCAAACCCTAACCCTAAGGTCCGACACTATCACACACTTCACCTACCTGCACCCTAACCCTAACTCACTTAACCCACCCCTAGCCCAAGCTCCGACACTAACGCACACATCACCTACCTGCACCCTAACCCTAACTCACTTACCCACCCCTAGCCCAAGCTCCGACACTAACGCACACTTCACCTACCTGCACCCTAACCCTAACTCACTTACCCACCCCTAGCCCAAGCTCTGACACTAACGCACACTTCACCTACCTGCACCCTAACCCTAACTCACTTACCCACCCCTAGCCCAAGCTCCGACACTAACGCACACTTCACCTACCTGCACTCTAACCTTAACTCACTTACCTGACCACTCCTACCTCCGTCACTGTCGCACACTTACCGGGTCGCGATCACACATTACCCTTGTCGGTCTTTCCACTGTCGGCGAATCACCCTGTCGGTATACGTACCTGTCGGTCATCTGGCGTCGGTGATTTCCGCGTCGGGGAATCGGCGTTTCGGTCTTTAGAAGGGGACCCCTCTATAGACATACTTTTCCCATCTCAAGTCTATTATCGTAATTCATCCTAGTTCCACTATGGTTACATCTAATATTTTAATGAATTATTGACATAATATACATATGCCCGAGCATGTTTCTTTCCCCATGTTCCAAACTACCGCACCATTCCAAAGTTTTTCAGTTTGTGTTCTTTCTTCCTCTGTTAATAATCTGATATCTTCTAAAACAATAATATGTGCATCTACTGCAGCACACCATTGTAATATAAGTATTCTCCTGTTAAGATTTTTCATACTGTTCACATTTAAAGCTAATATTTTCAGATTTTTAAGAACAGTTAGTATAATAAAATGTTTATCCCTTTCCTTTTTTTCTCTAAGCATTATATTTTTGAATTTTCTTTTCCTTTCTTTAACTCTTTTCCCAGTCATATTTTTTATTTCTTACTGTGCATCAGTCAGCTTCTTCCACACTTGTCTCCTCTGTTTCATTTTCCTTGTTACTTTCTTTAACTTCATGTGTAACCGCTTTATCAGTCACATCTTTTTGTACATTTTCTTGTATAACACATTCTCCTATCTCTTTCTCTTGTATAACTTCATTTACATTTTCATTCATTTAACATTCTAGCATGAATGACCAGTACTGCCACACTTTTTGCACTTTAAATCATATTTTTTGCCACATAAATAACATGTTCTTTATCATATTCATTGATTAAATGAGCATTTTTTCATAAAAATAACAAATCTTTGGTTGACCCCTGTACTGCACAAAACCCCTATTACCATGAGCATTAATAGTAGTAGGTAGATGCATAACATTATCATTTTCCATTTTCAGTATTACTCCACATTCTCATCCCCCATCCCATAGTCCTGTTTCATCATATATTTTTGTAGTGCTCATTACATACAGTTAACAGATGTTCTTTCAGTTCTTTTGCTTCAACTTCAGTTCTAAACTGGATCATTATTTTTCTTTTGTTTGTTTGTCTGTAAAAAGCTTGCACCACATATTCTGACCATGGATAAATATTTTTCTTTTGTTCTTATGCACCCAAAAATGTTTCCATGGCCTGCCCAGTCTCAAATATCAAGCCACAAAAAGTCTCTTTATTACCTAAAATAAATGCTCTTACCTCTGCCAGTGCCACTCGCTCTTCTTCTGCTGGTCCATTCTTGGTATGATCAATAGAGGTACTTTGCTTTTCTTTTGCAATCAGTTCCACACCACATCCCTTGAGCTGATGCATCACACAAGGTTATTGTAATCCAACTGCAATACTTAGCAGCTGTCCACAACAAATCTCATCTTCCACCCTTCTGTTTATTTGGACAATGTTTACAACTGTTCATACACTTTCACTGTCCTACATTGCAGTATCTTTCTTTATTACATCAATGAACAGGTCATTCCGGTTCTCCATTCCTTTAGACATGCTTAAAATAAACACAGTGAATAAAGCTGAATGCTGGACTGGCTCTTGCACTATTCCATTAGTCACTTTCTCTCTTCCAGGCACTGTCCATCTCATTTCTGTAATACCATTCAGCCATTCAGTGGTCCATTTTCTCAGTCCTATCCCATGTGGGTTTTGCAACCTCCTTCTCCCTAGGATCATGTCTGCCTAGACCACACCTCCCAGCTCTTTGCTGTCACATTCTCATGTAAACTAGTTATAAAACATGATCAGGTTTGACTGACAGCTCCCTATAACCATAAATCTATGGAGATTGTTGTCAACTTTTCCCCAGCATTATCGTTCTCTTTCTTTGTCTCTCTCCATGACATTCAATGCCTCTGTTTTCTAGGCTAATATACCTCATTTCTATAGATTTTTTCAGCTCCCTTGTACATAGGTACTATTTTTGTGTTTTCCAGTCTTAAGCCAGTTCTGCAGCAGACAGACATCTGATGAAGATTGCCAAGAGACCAACCTATACATTGACTAGATTTCTAAGGACTCTTGGAAGCAATCTGCCTGGTTTCTGTACTTTATCCACCCTTAGGATAGGCAGTTCCCTCTCTATCTCCTTCCATTCTATCCTAGGTTAAGTACACTGCTGTCCCACCTCCACCTTAACTCCCACCCAGCATGGTGCCATGTTACTTTCCTACATAAAGAATGAAGTGAAGTATACACCCAGATATCCCATTTTTCCTTATCTTCTCAGGTCTCTACCCAATCTTTGTTGGTTCTTGCCAGGTCTTCTCCTTCCTTCCTTCTTTCTGTGATATACATAAAACTTGTTATTTCTCTTATTAGCTCCTTCTACCAACTTCCTTTTCATTTGTACTTTTTTGCCCTCATATCATTTTATCGCCCTTCTGTTTCCCTGTTCCTAATGTATATTATTGATCTCTTAACCCCTACTTTCCTCCTTTGGTAAGCCCTACCATGCCATAATCAATACCCTCCTATATTTACTTAACAACAGACTTGCATGTCTATATAACCATATTAACGTTCTCCTTCTTTTGTCTCTCTCTCTCTCAAAACCCGGTTTATCGTTCTGCGTATCATAGCCTTAACCCATTCCCATGGTTTATTCACCCCTGTAAACTGCTCCCAAACTAATTTTTGGCCCTTTGTCTGCTCCAAATGAATTGCTCCCTTAAAATGCCATATCTTTGTCTTTGTTTGCTAGCCATTTACCACTCTAAACCTCACATTAGTATAATTATTGTTGGATTAATGACACCTTCATCTGGACACATCTGCTGTGATCCCAGTTTAAATCCCTGGTTAAGGGAACAAATGTGACGTGACCAATTCGATGGAGGAAGCTTGGAAAGCACAGAGGTAAAAAATAAATAAATAAATGGACAGTTTGTGTAGTATTGAATGCTTATAGGTTCTGTTCATAATAATGCTTGCTGTGCACTGTAGATGTCACTGCAGATTATGTTGTAATGCTGAAGCCATCATTTACAGTAAAGTGACACTTGTGATCTGTAGAAACAATGGATATGTGGAATTTGAGGAGAAGTCCTAGGATATCTGTTGCTACAGAAGGACTCATCAATTTTATTAGCAAAATAAACAGAAGAGTTTGGACACAAAGTCTGCCTCAGTACGCTGAATAGAAAAGACTTTTAGATAGATTTTTAGCAAGTCTCCCATTGCATAGTTAGCTTAACCTACAACACATAAAAATAAAAAATAAAGAGAGCAAAGTCAGTCAGCTATTAAAACTAGTAATTACTTTTAAATCACAAAATAACTTTGAAAATACAGGGGCTGTACTGTCTCATTTTTTCTGACTTGTTTTATTTCCTGTACATAGCTATCACTGACTGACCACAGAATCAGAGGCTGTCTGCATTCTACTGACTTCTTCACCTCCACACCCACCCACAAGTACTGGCAGGCATAGCTCCATGCTACTTACTGTGAGCTGAATCTCCCTCTCAGGGAACTGACTTGAGTCATTCAGTTAAGCGGAATAAACAGCAATAAGGGATGAGAGACAAGGCAGAGGTGGAGATTATGCCATCATATCACTTGAAATATCTGGATTTTTTGAATGACTGCCTTGTATTGCACCCAAAAGAAGTAAGTCCAATATGTACAAACATTTTTGTGTACTATCAGGCGAGTTCCAGCTCAGAATTATTTTTGTTTTAATGTTCACCAAATGCCACTGGCATAAAAATTACTCCAAAACCCTATTTTTCAGATTTGTTATAAATTCTGTTTACCTGGCAGATAAAGCTCAAGTACTGTATCTTAGCATAGAACTTTTAAATAATTATATACTCCATTCTAAACATATAAATATTATTAAATTCTGTAACTTCAATAAAGTCTTCTGCAATGCATATGTTTAGTCAACCAACCCCACTTTATCCATTCACCATAAACTAGTCATAAAATCCTTTAATTCATTATTTATGTAAATATATACAAGTAGTTGTTAGTTTAATTCTGCATATATGTACACACGCACACACACACACACACACACACACACACATTTGTAAACATCACCGCTGTGGTGCAGTGGTTAGCATTGTTGCCTCACAGCAAGAGGTTCTCCTGTTCAATTCTCAGCTGGAGCTCCTTCTGTCTGGAGTCTGCATGTCCTCTCCGCAGTTGAGTGATGTGTAAAGACATGCAGGCAGGTGTGTGCATGAATGGGTGTGCCTTTTTTGAAGGTTGGGCATTGAGCTGGCAACTCGGCACCATAAAAATTCACTGCCAATCATTAGCGGGCTGGAGTTCCGCTGTGGCAACCCCTAACAGGGAAAAGCCGAAAGACAATGGCATCTATGACTTATTTTACCAAGGGGGGTTGCCAGGCTTAAATGTGACACATTAATGATTGACATTCTAATGTCTGACTTGACACTTTTGTATTTAAAGTTTGACGTTTTGGCTTCTTGTTGATTTCTCTTTTCCTAAAAGCTATAGTGATCTCATAGTTAATGTTTATAAGTTGCAGTGCTATAGAGAGACATTTCCCAATGTCAGCAGATCCAGGAGACAAAATCCCACTCTGCAAAAAATGCTCTAAACTGATGTTTTCCCTTTTCTAAGGATAAATTTCAATGGAAATGTCACTCTTATGTGTTCACAATATGAACTATTTTTCTGCCATGGAACCCTTTCTAGGTAATATGCATATGAAAACAATATTAACAAATCTTTGTCCAAAACCTTCTCCCCAAGAATTCTCTCTATAATCAGAGTACATAAGATTTAAATTTCCAAATGCTTGAGGTCTGTGCCTGAATTTAAATTTATTTACTTATTTATTATTTGCATTTGTTTACCGGGATGGTCCACTGGTCCATAGTGAGCCCATTTTTAGTGGAGGCCCGTGGAAAAAAGCTGCACACTAAGATACAGGCTATACTGCTCAGACAAGCTCCTTGTGGTCCTGCAGAGTGGTCCTAGCAACAGGGAACTCAGAAAAGTGACTACTTTCTGGATTTAAGTATCTTTGCTTTTTTTTCACTTGGAATAGCTTCTGTAGCTTACCCTGAACTAGCTTGAACTGTTTTTTAACTGTTTGCTGCATTATTTTAAAATCTGCACTTAAAGTTACATTTTAGTCGAATTTGATCGAAAGTTTGTTTGTTTGTTTAATTTAACTGTTGAGGCTGCCCACTAAAGTGTGCTAGCCTGTGTAACTGATTTATCACTGTTTCTGCATTTTCTGTGTGTTTCTATCAAAAAAACAAAAAAAACAAAAAAATAATCCTTGTTTTCCCGCCTCTCCTCGACTAGTTTAGACCAGTTTACAGGCATTGCTGTATTCTGGGCTGTGGGGTAGTTCCTGTGTTGTCCATTACCTTACTTTGATAGAAGGAAGTTTCTTTGCTCACCAGTGGGAGTGGGGAGCCTTGAGCAGCCTACCTGTCCCTGTAGGAAGTGACCTCAGCACAAGAAGCTGTAGTAATTGGTTGTTTTGGACCATTTCTAGCTCTTTTGTAGTTCACTGTTTAAAATCCGCCTCTGGGCATTTTTTTCTGGCTATACTGCTCAGACAAGCTCCTCGTGGTCCTGCAGAGTGGTCCTAGCAACAGGGAACTCAGAAAAGTGACTACTTTCTGGATTTAAGTATCTTTGCTTTTTTTTCACTTGGAATAGCTTCTGTAGCTTACCCTGAACTAGCTTGAACTGTTTTTTAACTGTTTGCTGCATTATTTTAAAATCTGCACTTAAAGTTACATTTAAGTCGAATTTGATCAAAAGTTTGTTTGTTTGTTTGTTTAATTTAACTCTTGAGGCTGCCCACTAAAGTGTGCTAGCCTGTGTAACTGATTTATCACTGTTTCTGCATTTTCTGTGTGTTTCTATCAAAAAAAACAAAATAAAAAAAAATAATCCTTGTTTTCCCGCATCTCCTCGACTAGTTTAGACCAGTTTACAGGCATTGCTGTATTCTGGGCTGTGGTGTAGTTCCTGTGTTGTCCATTACCTTACTTGGATAGAAAGAAGTTTCTTTGCTCACCAGTGGGAGTGGGGAGCCTTGAGCAGCCTACCTGTCCCTGTAGGAAGTGACCTCAGCACAAGAAGCTGTAGTAATTGGTTGTTTTGGACCATTTCTAGCTCTTTTGTAGTTCACTGTTTAAAATCCGCCTCTGGGCATTTTTTTCTGGCTATACTGCTCAGACAAGCTCCTCTTGGTCCTGCAGAGTGGTCCTAGCAACAGGGAACTCAGAAAAGGGACTACTTTCTGGATTTAAGTATCTTTGCTTTTTTTTCACTTGGAATAGCTTCTGTAGCTTACCCTGAACTAGCTTGAACTGTTTTTTAACTGTTTGCTGCATTATTTTAAAATCTGCACTTCAAGTTACATTTTAGTCGAATTTGATCGAAAATTTGTTTGTTTGTTTGTTTAATTTAACTGTTGAGGCTGCCCACTAAAGTGTGCTAGCCTGTGTAACTGATTTATCACTGTTTCTGCATTTTCTGTGTGTTTCTATCAAAAAAACAAAAAAACAAAAAATAATCCTTGTTTTCCTGCCTCTCCTCGACTAGTTTAGACCAGTTTACAGGCATTGCTGTATTCTGGGCTGTGGTGTAGTTCCTGTGTTGTCCATTACCTTAGTTAGATAGAAGGAAGTTTCTTTGCTCACCAGTGGGAGTGGGGAGCCTTGAGCAGTCTACCTGTCCCTGTAGGAAGTGACCTCAGCACAAGAAGCTGTAGTAATTGGTTGTTTTGGACCATTTCTAGCTCTTTTATAGTTCACTGTTTAAAATCCGCATTTGCACAGCTTTGCGTGGTTGTGCGCATAGCGCAGCGCCAGTTAAACAAGGTTAAACTTTTCTGACTCCGCCAAGTCTGCTCTTCAAATTTTCCCTTAAGGAAGCTCTACTCTTAGTATAATCAGACTACTCACTATATTATAAGCCTAGCACTTGTTCTCAATACTTCTCTACTAAGTAAGCACTCTCGTACTAAGTAAATCACTACATCTACCTACCACCCCTGTGAATATCCACTTCCCTTAAAGGTACAGCACTCCCTTATACTGTTCTAGCATGTCGAGTGGTAGATTACTGGCGTCCTCTCCAGTTCAGCTGGTCAATCTGGGTATCTTGAGACAATGCTACAATTGTCTCATGTACACAGACAACCCTCTCCTCCTCCCAACAAACACAAATACATGTGAGAGATGCAACTATATAGCCAAACTGGAGGCTGAACTCTCTCAACTCAGGGCTGGCATGACCAGACAGGAGGAGATGGTAACCACACACACAACAATCCCAGCCCCACATAGACCTACCACAACTGCAAACCAAACATATAAAAACACAAAGACATACTCGGAGGCTCTAATAAAAAACTTACCAAACTAACAGAGGCTCCCAAAGCAGACATCCAAAAATCCACCACCTCAAAACAAAACACATGCAACACATACTTCAATAAATCAGTGTGTCAACCAATCACAGCCCTTAAGGCCAAACACCATGCCTGATACACTAGTAATAAGTGACTCTATAGTCAGACACACTGATGTCCCGCTGACAAGGCTGAACAAGGAGAGGGTGACTGTCAGCTGTCTATCGGGAGCTAGGATCCGCCACATAACACACGCACTCAAGTCACTCCAAAGCAAGTACAAATATGACTCCGTCATTGTCCATGCTGGTGTGAATGACCTGAGATGTACCTCCCTGGACTACATGAAAAGAGACATAGAGGAGCTCTCCGATTATGTTGCCCAGGCTGGTATGACCCTGACCCTGAGCAGCATCTTGCCCTCACCAAGAATGATACCACAATACAAAGACAAGATGATCAGCTTTAATAATTGGCTTAAGTACTGGTGTCATTCTAAGGGGATCCAATGTCTGTCTGCCTGGGATGACATGTTGGACAAGCCAGGCTGCTTCGCAAGGGATGGCTTACACCTGTCGCCACTGGGCTTCCGGATATTGGCTAAGGCTCTTGCCACCCCCATAGTGCCTTTTTAGGCAAGGCTCAAAAGAGAAACCCACCTCCTTAGAAAACAAAAATGGAAAAAAACTAAGGGTAATGCTGCTCAACGCCAGAAGTCTAAATCTCAAGATGCAGGCACTCGATGCACTCCTCAGCATGGAGAACATCGACGTCCGTGCAGTAACTGAAACCTGGTTCAAGGCTCCTGAGAGCACCCCAGCACTACCAGGCTATACCTCGTGTCATGCTTTTCGGCCCCAAAACCCGGGCCGAACCACAAAGGGAGGGGGAGTGTCCATATTCATCAAGGACACCCACACCTCCAGGTTAGTAGCAACACATAAAGCATCAGAGACCATACAGGTGCAACTAACCATAGGCAAAACTGCTATACAACTGGTAGCATGTTACAGACCACCCTCCCAATCTCAGGAACCCCACTCAGCCTTCCTGAAGACATTGGAGGATATGAATGTATCACAAAATACCATCATACTGGGAGACTTCAACTACCCAAACATAGATTGGGTACATTATTCTAGCCCTTATACCCTAGCCCAAAGGTTCCTGGAATTCATAAATTCAAATGCACGGGAACAACTAGTCACCTCTCCCACTAGGGGAGATAATATATTAGACCTGATCATCACAAACATGGGGACAAAATGCCCCACACCAGAAGTATACCCCTCACTAGTGAGATCTGACCACAAACTAATCACCCTGGATATACATATCCCACCTCCACCCCCAGCACAAAAGACCACAGTGAAAAACTTCTCAAAAGCAGACTTCACTCTTCTTAAGACTGAGATGGTATCCTTTAAGCCCACTGTGACAGTGGATACCACATCCCACAATGCCGAATCTTTCACAAATGCTTTCTATGGACATCTCCAAGAATGCATGGATCATGCAATCCCAAATAAATCCAAGTCCCTCTCCACCAAAGGCAAGCGTCCTGTCTGGTGGACCTCAGCCATTAACAAATTGCATAACAAAAGAAGGAAGCTACTGCACATCAGAGCAAAATCCCATAAAGGGAAGACATCTCTGATCAACATTAGCAGAAAACTACGTTCTCTCATAAAAACATCCAAGGCCAACTTTGAGAGAAAAATCGCTAAGGACACTAAAGATAACCACAAAGCCTTCTTCAGCTATGTTAGAAACCTGGGTGGAAACCCTCAGATATGCTCAGAGTTAGTTCACAACAGCAAAAAATACACTGAACCCACAGATATTGCCAACATTCTGGCTGACAGGTTGAGTGCAAATTTCTCCCCTCCCTCACCCCCAAAAGAAGAAATACTTATCCCAGCTGAATGTAATCTCCCTGTTATCTCAGATGTCCAAGTGAGAACCACCCTAAACAAAGCTAAAAACACAGCATCAATGGGACCTGACGGTATCCTGGGTTGCGTGTTACGTGAACTCCAAGAGGAGCTAAACCCACACATAAAAATGCTATTTAACCTTAGCCTTACTTCAGGTTATGTACCTGATCACTGGTGTACAGCAACAGTGGTCCCACTCCACAAAGGGGGTACCTCTACAGACCCTGGGAACTACCGCCCCATAAGCTTAACCAGCCTGGTCTGCAAAGCTATGGAAAGAATCATTATGGAACTCATAAACAGAGACATAGGGGACCTACAGACACTTGACCCCACCCAGTTCGGCTTTGTAAAGGGCAGATCTTGCCTTTTGAACCTGGTTGACTTTTTTGAAACAGTCACTAAAGCCATTGATGAGGGCAAAGCAGTCCATACAGTCTACCTGGACTTGGCTAAGGCCTTTGACACAATACCCCACTCAGGCATCATAGATAAGCTCAACAGCTTAAACGTAAACCCTTATGTCACTAGATGGGTTGCAAACTGGCTAAAGGACAGAACCCATAAAGTTAAAATCGCTGGAGCAATGTCAGACTCAAAGCCAGTCACAAGTGGTGTCCCACAGGGATCTGTCCTGGGACCCCTCTTGTTCGGCATTTATTTCTCAGATGTTAAAGCAAACATGGGAGGGTTGTGGCTGACAAAGTTCACAGATGACTGCAAACTAGGCGCCATAGTCGATACACCAGTGGACACATACATCCTACAAAAAGGCCTCACAGAAACAGACAACTGGTGTTGGAGTCATGGCCTTAAACTAAATGCCAAAAAATGTATAGTCATCCCCTTTGGGAAAAACAAAGTACCCACAAATTATCACATAGACAGCAACCCACTGAGTATGGAAAAAGTAATCAGAGACCTAGGGACCCAAGTCAACAGTGACCTCTCATTTGACACCCACATTGCCAAAGTGGTTAGAAAAACATTCTACCTTGCACACCTCATCATGAAGGGATTCACATCCAGATCCAGGGATGTCATTGCACCCCTTTACTCCTCCCTCATCAGACCCATGATTGAATACAATGCCCCATTTGGTATGTACCTCACCCGGCATTTGCAACAGCTGGAGAGACCACAAAAGTACCTCACCAAGCGGATCAAGGGTCTCCAACATATGTCTTTTTCTGCCAGACTAAAGAAACTTCAGCTCTATTCAGTAGCATACCGCCTGCTCAGAGGTGATCTCTGCCTGACGTACAAGGCCATGTCCAATCAGAATCTGATGGACATGCTCCACCTCAAAAAATCCAAATCCATCAGGATCACGAGAGCTAAAGACTTAAACCTTGACACAAGTATGAATAGGACATGCTGGAGGGATAGATTCATAACCCAGAGGCTTCCCATGCTTTGGAACAAGATCCCAGTTCATATTAGGCAGAGCCTCTCACTGACTCTCTTCAAGAGAAATCTTGATGAGTGGATGGGAGATCGTAAGTTTACCCCAGGGGTCACATCTGTGTCACTGCTAGACAGGGGCACAGTAAACTAATTATATTATATAAGGGGACCTTCATTGTGTCACTACTAGACAGAGGCACAGTATTCTAATTTTATTCTGTACATTTTTTTTACCATTTCATGGGGTGGCAAAAGCCACATCACTATGGCTAGGCTTACAAATGCCCCAGGGCAGATAGCCTAGTACTATACTATGAAACTATGAAACTATGAAACACAATACATACAACATAATACATTCAATACAATAGGGCAACATGATCTGTATGTGCCATGCATATGCTGCAGGTGGTAATAGAATGAGCATGGTGAAATCTGAGTACAGTGATAGATTACAATATCGAGGATAAAGTGATTTACACAATTGGAATATCACAAGTTACGAATAACAAGTTAGTATAATTAAGATACCCCATGAGTAGCTTGGGTTCTTGCTATATGGTCTGAATAATTAGCAAATATAGCAGATAATACCAGCACTGTAGTTAAATAAGTGCTTCGAGATATAAAGAATAATAGCAGAGTAGTAATTAGAGAAGGTATATGGTAACAGTAGATGGGAGTCCGGTTATGGGGGTTGCAGTTTGGAACATGTGCACTGCCATAGAGAGGAAAGGTGTTGTCTCTGAGATTTCTTAAAGAGAGCTGCATTGCTGGTAGACCTAATTGATGGTGGAAGAGTGTTCCATAGTTTTACAACAGTAAAGGAGTACAGCATCTGACCGGCTGATTATTGAATTGGAACGGTCTATTTGGATAATATTGAGCAAGTAGAGAGGAAAGGGCAGGTCAGTTGGATGGCTTAAATATAAAATTGTGTGTAGTGGATAACTGGATGGATGTAAGATGATGTGGGAGCTCCAACCAATTTAGTAGGCATAATGAGGAACAATGGTGAGATGAATATTTTGCATTGCTTACAAATTTAACAATTTTATTGCAGCAAAAGTCAGCTTTTGATTTCACAGAGGAATGAATATTGGTAAGGAGAGGGGCACCATAAAGAAGAGATGGAAGAAGAAAGGAAGAGGCTACAGATAGTTTTACGGAGTGGTTGAGGAAGTATTTGTGTCTGTAGAGGATGTCCAGTTTTTGATGTGTTTTTTTTTATATTGGTATGAATATGTAAGTCAAATGTCAGGCTTTCATCTATGATGACACCTAGTAGTTTTATATTTAGTACAAACTCAATGATATTGCTATTTTGAGCATGAACAGTGAATTTTTCCTTGTTTAGGGAAGTTTTTATGGGGACAAAAAGCACAAGTTTAGTTTTGTCAAGGTTTAGGGTGACATGATTATTGGTCATCCATATTTCAGTAGAAGTGAGGGTACTTTGGGTGAGCTGCTGTAGTTCAGATGAGAAACTGACAGCACAGATGATGGTTGAGTCATCTGCGTATTGGATGACAGTACCTCGACTAAAAGGGGTGTGGAAGTTGTTGATAAAAATGCTAAACAGAAGGGACCCTAGCATGCGTCCTTGGGGAACACTTGTGGTTGTGTTAAGGAATGGAGAGAAAGAATGTTGCCACTTGGTTGATTGTTGCATATTTGTGAGATAGTTTGAGAACCAGTCTAGGGTTGGGGATGAGATGCTTATGTTAGAGAGTTTAGTGAGAAGAAGAGAGTGTGAGTCTGTATCAGAGGCCTAGGAAAGATCAAGAAACAGAGACGAAACTAGTTTTCCAGCATCTTAGGCACGATTAACTGTGCCCATGAAGGATATAAGAGCCGTAGTAGTGTTGTGACCTAACCTAAAACCATGCTGAGTGGGAAAAAGGATTTGGTAGTGAAGCAGATAAAGAAGATGTTGAGTGTGAATGCATTTTTCCAGAATCTTTGAGATGGATGAGAGAATAGCAATAGATTGAAAGTTGGAACATCTGTGTTGTTTCCTCCTTTATGAAGAGGCAGAATATATGCTTTTTTCCAAATTTTGGGTATGTGGAACTCCTGAATAGATCTGTTAAGAAGTACACTGATGGGACAAGCAACAGAGCTGGTAGATATTTGTAGGAATTCAGAATGTAAGTTGTTAGGGGCGTTGGTGCCATGTTTGAGTTTAAGCAGTTTTTTATACTGACAGTAGGTATGGGGGAAAGAAGAAAGCTGTGTAAAGGGAGAATAAAGGTATTTTCTGTGGATGGATTAGAAGGAGCTGAGTTGGTTTGAGGAAATGTGGTTGTAAGATTGGCTATAGTATTGATGAAATATGAGTTAAAGACTGAGGCTATTTCAGTGGGTATTTTGTCTGGATTTGAGCAAGGATTACTATTTGAGCCTGGTTTAGTAAAGAATTGATGGAGCTCCAGAATTTTTGGGGTTTTTGCTTATGGTGGTTTTGTAGACTAAGATAGCATTATTTTTATTTTTAATGATTAGACACTTTACTTGATTATGAAGTTGTGTATATTGTGTGACATCAGAGGTATTTTTGTCTTTTTGCCATAATTTCTTTGCTTTGTCCCTGATAGTCATGAATTGCTTAGTGGGTCTAGTAAGCTAACTGGCATGATTAATTTTTACTCTCTTATGTTGGGAGTGGAGCTAAATTGCTTAGGACCTTGAAAAATGTTGAGATGAAGAATTCAACAGCCTCATCTAGAGGAAAGAATTTTAATGTATTCCAATTGATGGTTTGTAAAGTTGTGTTAAGTTTGGCTGGGCAGAAATGGGATAAGTCTTTAGTTTGCTTATGCTTAAATGTTAGTATTTATTTATTGCATAAGGAGTGCCTACTAGTCAACAAATAAAAAATGTTGTTAAAGAACAATTTGGGCATTTTACAGAAACTGCTTTTGTAGAGAAGTCACCAAAAAGTATAAAGACATGGGTATAATGGTTAAATGAAAGACATATTATATGAGCAACAGAATGAGATCTTAAAAAAACAGATTAACTAAATATTACTGAGGTAAAGGCTTGAAGCATAAAACAAGTTTAGTATGATAACACTAAACAATAAAATTAAAGCAGATCATGAGTTTGGTTAGAATGGTTAATATACAGGGTGCAGTGAAATGTAAGATACTGTAAATATGTTAATATAAATTAAGGTGTATCTTTAACATATTAATCTTCTTCTTCTTCTTTCGGCTTTTCCCGGTTAGGGGTCACCACAGTGGATCAATTATCCGCTCATGATTGGCAGTGGAGTTTTACGGTGTCGAGTTGCCAGCCCAACGCCCAACCTTCCACAGAAGGCACACATACACACACTCACACCTAGGGCCAATTTAGAGTGTCCAATCCACCTACAGCATGTCTTGGGGATGTGGGAGGGAACTGGAGCACCCGGAGGAAACCCACGCAACCACAGGGAGGACATGCAGACTCCGCATGATTCCATTTAATTTCAGTTCACAATTGGAGTTTGCACTGTTTCTATTCTGAACAGATTATGCTACCTCTTTCCGTAGTTCTGCTAAAATAATACAAACTAGTACCAGTGGAAACCTGCATATATATTCTGGTAAGAGGAAGAACTTCTTTGCATAGGCAGACTAACAAATAGCCGATAATATCATTGTTAATGACTTGCTTTTATTAGCGAAATGACATCATGATAGTAAGGCAGTATAAAGGTGAAGTGCACCACTTAAAAAAGGTAGTGTGTCACTAATGAATATTTATTTGTATTCACATCATTGATGAATTAGTAGGTCATTGAATGAGTAACAAAATGAATACACTATGGCTGAATTAAAATCTGCACTTGTTGTAAAGCTGTTTAACAGGAAACCAGTTTAAGCACTATGTTGGTGGTTTTCCAACCTAAAAAAATAAATTTCAGAAAACCTAAACACAAGATCTTGAGGGAGATTTTCATGCTGAAATATTGTTTCTGTAATTTTATTTTGAACCAATTATATTGACAATCTGCTGTTCATCAACACAGCAAACCTACAGGGCTAGAGAGCTAGCCGTGCCCATTCATTCTTACACCCCAGCCACCCTCTGGGATACCCAGTAGTAGAGGAACCTATGTTTCTATTGATGCAGGTAGAGCCTTGCCCCCATGCCAATGGACAATGCCAATTACTGCTATTACCTGTGCGACCGTCTTTCCTCGACGAAAAGTGAGTTTAAACTGCTGATTTACCTGTTTTAAGCCTGTTTTTTTTGTGTTTTCTAATACCTGAACTTGTAAAAGTTTGTTTGTTTAAATTTAACTGTTGAGGCTGCCCACTCAAGTGCGCTAGCCTGTGTTTAGAATTTACTTTACTTTTCCTGCTGTATTTCTGAAAAAAAAGAAAAAAACAAAAAAATATTCTTGTTTCCCACCTTTCCTGACCTATAATAGTCCCTTATACAGGCATTGCTGTATTCTGGACTTTTGAATACGTCCTGTGTTGCCCATTTCCTTACTTGGATAGAAGGAAGCTTCTTTGTTCACCAGTGGGAGTGGGGAGCTTTGAGCAGCCTATCTGTCCCTGAAGGAGTGACCTCAGCACAAGAATCTTGTAGTTTATTGGCCATTTTGGGCCAATTTCTAGCTCTTTAAAGTTCCCTGTATAAAAACCCACTTTGGCATGGCTTTGCGCAATTTTGCGCATAGCGCAGCATCGGGCAGCGCCGCTTAACCAGGCTTAAACCATTCTCGGTTCCACAAAGTCTGCTCTTCACTTTTTCCCTTAGACCTGATCTATTCTCTCAAGTAAAGACATTATTCTAAACCTATAACCTACCACTGCTCTTCAAGCAATTATATAAGTTAGCACTAAAAAATTAATAGCACTACATCCTCATATACTCCCTAGGAATACTCGTTCCCCTATTAGTCCTTTTTGCCAACCTTAAAAGAGTTACTTATACTATACCGGCATGTCCAAAGGTCAGTTGCCAGTCTCCTCTCCAGTCCAGCTGGTGAATCTGGGAATCCTGAGGCAATGTTACAACTGCCTCATGTGCACAGACAACCCTCTCCTCCTCCCAACAAATACTAATATATGTGAGAGATGCAACCATATAGCCAAACTGGAGGCTAAGCTCTCTCAACGCAATACTGGCGCAGCCAGTCAGGGGGAGAAGGTAATCATACACACCACAAATCCAGTCACACATAGACCTACCATATCATCAAATCAAACACATAAACACACTAAAACATACTCGGAGGCTCTAAATACAAATCTGCCTAAACAGCAGAGACCTCCAAAGCAGACATCCAAGCAATCTCTGCCGCAGAAAAAAAAAAATGAAACACATACTTCACAAAATCAGTGTGCCAAACAGTCACAGCCCTTAAGGACAAACAACACACCTGATACACTTGTAATAGGTGACTCTATCGTCAGGCACACTGACGTCCCACTTACCAGGCTGAACAAGGAGACAGTCACGGTGAGCTGCCTGTCGGGTGCCAGGATCCGCCACATAACACAAGCACTCAGGTCACTCCATAGCAAGTACAAATATGACTCTGTCATCGTCCATGCTGGTGTGAATGACCTGAGCTGTACCTCCCTGAACTACATGAAAAGAGACCTAGAGGAGCTCTCAGATCATGTAGCCCAGAAAGGTATGACCCTGACCTTGAGTAGTATCTTACCCTCACCAAAAATGATGCCACAGTATAAAGACAAAATGATCAATTTTAACAATTGGCTAAAGTTCTGGTGTCATTCAAAGGGGATCCAGTGTCTGTCAGCCTGGGATGACATGCTCGACAATCCATGCTGCTTCACTAGGGACGGCTTGCACCTGTCAACTCTGTGCTTTCAGATACTGGCAAAGGCTCTTGCCACCCCCATAGTGCCTTTTTTAGGCAAGGCTCAAAAGACAAACCCACCTCCATAGACAACACAAGGAAAAACAAACTAAGTATTGCTACTCAACGCCAGAAGTCTAAACCTCAAAATGCAAGCACTCGAGGCTCTCCTCAGCATGGAGAAAATCGATGTCTGTGCAGTAACAGAGACCTGGTTCAAGGCTCCCGAGAGCACCCCAGCACTACCAGGTTATACCTCATACCATGCTTTTTGGCTACAAAACTCAGACTGAACCACAAAAAATAGGGGGAGTATCCATATTTATCAAGGATACCCACACCTCCAGGTTAGTGGCACTGCATGACACATCAGAAACCATCCATGTGCAACTAACAGTAGGCAAAACTGCATTTCAGTTTATAGCCTGCTACAGACCACCATCCCAGACTCTCGAACCTCATGTGGCTTTCCCGAGAACACTGAAGAACATGAATGTCTCTCCAAATACCTTTATATTGGGGCACTTCAACTACACAAGCATAGACTGGGAACACTACTCAAGCCCTAACAGCCTAGCCCAGAGGTTCTTGGAATTTATAAACTCAAATGCTATGGAACAACTGGTCACCATGCCTACAGGAGGTATAAACATACTTGACCTGGTCATCACAAACATGGGGGCACTGTGCTCTACACCAGAGGTACACCCCTCATTGGTAAGATCAGACCACAAACTAGTCTCGCTGGACATCCACATCCTGACCCCACCACCACCCCAAAAAAACACAGTAAAAAAAATCTCCAAGGCTAATTTCACACTGCTCAAAACTGAGGTGAAATCACTCAAGGCCCCCGGGCCAGTGGAAACTACGGCCCAAACAGCAGAGTCCTATATAAATGTATTCTATGGACATCTTCAGGAATGCATGGATCATGCAATCCCAAATAAAACCAAGACCCAATCCTCCAAAGGCAGACGTCCTGTCTGGAGGACCATGTCCCGGGCTGCATCCTACAGGAGCTCCAAGAGGAGCTAAAACCTCATATTAGGCTACTGTTCAGTCTCAGCCTTTCTACAGGTTATGTACCCAAGGAATGGTGTACATCAACAGTGGTCCCACTCCACAAAGGTGGAGCCTCAACGGACCCTGGGAACTATTGCCCCATAAGCCTGACTAGCCTATTCTGCAAGGCCATGGAGCGGATCATCATGGGACTCATAAACAAAGACATTGGGGAACTACAGACACTAGATCCTACACAAATTGGCTTTGTTAAAGGCAGATCCTGCCTCCTGAACCTGGTAGACTTCTTCGAAACAGTCACCAAAGCCATAGATGAAGGAAAGGTGGTCCAGACTGCCTACCTGGACCTCGCAAAATCCTTTGACACCATACCCCACTCTGGAATCATAGATAAGCTCTCCAGCCTAAATATCAACCCCTATGTCATAAGATGGGTTGCAAACTGGCTCAAGGACAGAACCTACATGGTCAGAATTGCGGGAGCTATGTCAGACTCTAAACCTGTTACAAGTGGCATCCCACAAGGCTCAGTCCTGGGACCACTCTTGTTCGGTATATACTTTTCAGAGGTACAGACCAACACGGGAGGACTATGGCTGACCAAGTTCGCAGACGACTGCAACCTGGGTGCCATAATTGACTCTCCAGCTGACACAGGCATCCACCAAAAGGGTCTCACAGAGACAGACAACTGGTGCCAAAGCCATGGCCTGAAACTAAATGCCAAGAAGTGTATAGTCATACCCTTTGGGAAAAACAAAGTGCTCACAAACTACCATATAGGCAGAAATCCATTAAGTATGGAGGAAGTAAGTAGGGACCTGGGAACCCAAGTTGATAGTAATCTCTCCTTTGACAATCACATTGCCAAAGTGGTTAGAAAGACCTTTTATATAGCCCACCTCATCATGAAAGGGTTCACATCTAGATCCAAGGAGGTCATTGTGCCCCTTTACTCATCCCTCATCAGGCCCATAAATTAATACAATGCCTCATTTGGAATGTACCTTACCCATCACCTGCAGCAACTGGAGAGACCACAAAAGTACCTCACCAAGAGGATCAAGGGTCTCAAACAGATGACCTATGCTGCTAGGTTAAAGAAACTCCAGTCTACTCAGTTGCATACTTCCTACTTAGAGGCGATCTGTGCCTGACTTATAAAGCCATGTCCAACACAGAATTAATGGACATGCTCCACCTCAAAAAATCCAAATCCACTAGAGCTACACGCTCAAGTGATTTGAATCTCAACACAGAAATTAATAGGACATGCTGAAGAGACAGATTCTTGACCCAGAGGCTCCCAGTACTCTGGAATAGAATCCCAGTCCATATCAGGCAGAGCCCCTTGTTGACTCTCTTCAAGAGAAATCTTGACGAGTGGATGGGAGATCGTAAGTTCACTCCGGGGATCCCTTCTGTGTCACTGCTAGACAGAGGCTCAATAAAGTAACCAAAAATAGGGCACAGTAAAACACATTTTTTAAGGGGTGGCGTAAGCCAAATACACTCTGGCTAGGCTGATAAATGCCCTAGGGCATATAGCCTAGTATCAACCTATGAACAGTATTGGTCTTTTCTGTTGATGGCAAAAATGTGATAGATGAAATGATAGTTTCAATTAGTTTTTAAGTCATTTACTTTGTAATGTCAGTTCAGTTTATTTTAAAACCTTTCTTGTTTCAGCCATTGGTTATTATCACAACATAATTTAAAACTTCTTCATAATAAAATTTTATGTCAAGTATTATCTTCACAAATTTCTCTATCATGTTACAAAAGAGTGTATCAATTGTTTACAATTACTTTACATTGTTAAATAATTCTTTTCTTGGTCATATTTTGTACCATATAAGCAGCAATTTACTTTCTTCTTTCTGCTCTTGAATATCTTACCTAACATTTTCCCTTTACATTTATTGCAAAGTGTCTGTTAATGCTAAATAATGTTGGGTCTTTCGGCTTTTCCCGGTTAGGGGTCGCCACAGCGGAACTCCGGTCCGCTAATGATTGGCAGTTGATTTTTACGTACCGAGTTGCCAGCCCTGACACACAACCTTCAATGAAGGAACGCCCATTCACGCATGTCTCCACACAGAAGACGCTCTAGCTGAGAGTCGAACCGAACAGCGTCTTACTGTGAGGCGACAACGCTACCGCAGCACCACCACTGAATAATAAAGCATACAATCTTCTTTACTTCATTGAGTCACAGAAAGGCATACCTATATAATATGTGGAAAATCTACCCTTCTATTGTTATTTTTTATTTATTTATGTTTACATCTGTGCTGAAATATGTTGCCAGGTTGCATTTCAGATTCATATCTCATGTAAATTATTCTTACATTTACTCTTAAGCTCTGATGTGCATTATTTCCTAGTCTCAGTAATTAGACATTACACATAAAATATGAATAAATTATTTTTTTATTTCATCTAAATCACTTTTTCCACCGAGATTTAATCATTCCTTTGGGTGATGCAGGTTGCATTCACCTAATTTTATATTATTATTTCAACAAATACCTTGTTGGTGCCTTGTCTAGCATTTTATCGGTGATTTTTGTCAAACCACATTCCTTTTGTCAATGACTGCTCTCAACTGATTCTTTTTAGTGAAACTCCATCTGTTAATTGAATTATACTAAACCACATTGATACTATATGCATATTAATTATGAGTTCCTTTGATGCTATCATCATATTAATTACAGTTTCCTTGTTTGTTAAACCCAAAGTTTCTCTTACATAAAGCACTAGAAATAACTTTTGTAAACTTTATCTACTTAACAGTTATATACATCATTTTTAAAGACCATTCCATATGTTTTCTTCCCATATATTTGCTCTCTATAAGAGTATGTAATTTACTTTTGCCTTTATAGCTACAAGTAGTAGCTTCATCTCAGAACCTCCATAAAACTAATCAAATTAATAAAAGGCATTATCCAAGTTTCTAATCTAAATTTATAAATCTTGGAGAGGTTTTGTCCATTTTTCATTGTGTTTAAAGATGATGCCAAGATACTTCTGATCATCCACCTTTTACAATATTAGATTTTTTTTGTGCTTTTTTTTTTTTGCTAATTGCATTTACTTTTTTGCAGTGCTGATAGTCAAATCATGTTCTTCCATATGTCTATATTCGCCAGCTGATCTGTCTCTGTTTTATAAAAAGGCAAGCATTAATATATAATTTGCATATCATATAGCCATGTATTTATTTACACTTAACTTTCAATGTCTTTACTAAATAAGGCTATTTCAACAATATTTTGTATAGATTTTTAAATTGCTTTGGAGCCTGAAGATCTCTGTCTTAAGCCCTTTAAAGCATAACATTTATTTGATAGCTCCCCTGCTGTTTACACTTTCAGTTGTGCCTAAAGTCTGTCGTACAAAACAGACTATATTACAGAGTATTTTTGTTATTTCCCATAATGCTTTCCTACTTAATGTGTGAAAACTGCTTTCCAGTCCAAAAGACGTAATACCGTCTCTGGTTTTATATAATCATACTTCACTATATGTTGTAAACAGAAGAAAATGCATACATAAGCAAAGTGTAATTTGTTTGCAGTGAAACTTTTAGTGATAGATTGACAAGGTTTATCAGTTATTGTACTGCTGAATGTCTTTTACTTCCTTATTTAAATATGGACACTATAATACCACACTTCTCTAAATATGGAAAGTCAATTTTACATAGCTTTAGAAATAAGCTTGAAATTTAGAATATGAGCAAGGACAGTACTCCCTATTAAGCCACCTATTAATCTACATAATTGATAATAAATTAATTGTCACCATAATAATTATCCATCATTGTCTCAAAGTTATCAACTGTGTTACAGTCTTTAATCTCATTTGTAAGCTTATTTCAGTTTAACTACCCTGTTGCAAAACCAAATATTCGTAATTATGTTTCTTTTATATATTATCAAGAGTCTTTTGAATCCATGTACCTTAGAATCTTGTAGTCCTAAGCATTCAAACAGAAAAAGATCTCTGCCAGCCTTGAATGCCATAATCCCATCTCCCCTCCATCTTGTGTATGAAAATGAGTCTAGTTAATAAGAGCATTTAATGAATAACTACAGTTCCATGATTTCTCTATCATGTCTTGCAGCTAACCTTATAACTAGCTTTGTCATTTCCATAAGGCATTTGGTGTGGCAAGACTTCATTCAGTCAGAGTCAGAAATGTTTTGTTTTGGCTACCTTAAATTTACAACTGACTAATTTTATTTTCATAATATCCAAAGTATTTGTGTCCAGGTCGCGCAGGTATTTTCCCAGACTCAATATTTAAGGTTTCCAGCCAGATCATAAGAGTGATCTTACCCTTTGATGAAACCCCAGTCATTTTGCAGTAGCTCTCCCTCCCCCATAATGGCAATAGAAGAAGACATAGAATAGAACTACTTGGAGAAGGACAGTGGATACTGCTGTCCAGTGCACCGCATTATACAACCACATGTGGTCATCACTGTAAGTCCATACCTAAAGTGGGGAGTAAAAAATTGTTACTGATATGTTGCAGTAAAGTTATTGCCTTAAAGCACCATACCCTTGTTACTGAGTCCTCTATCAGAATATGGTCTATCCTGATAGAAGTTAGGAAGTATCATAGCTTTCCACAACTAAAAGAAGGCATGGAGGCATGTTCTTATGACTTCAAATGAGTTATGGTCTAATAAAAAGGGCAGGAATATCATCAAGAAGCAAACTATAAATTACCCAATAAAAATACTAAAAGAACACTAATGTTTAACAAAGCGCAGGTTTTCTTTTCTGTGCCTAGAATACAATCATTGACTGATGCATACGAGACAGCCATCCACAATTCTTAGTATCCTACTCTTTATTCAGAGTTTTCCTCAGACTTATATGAAATGCATTTGTTTACAACAGAATTGTAGGTGCTAAAGAAATAACAGTACATGACTTGTATCTCTAAAATTCATGTTGAAACAGTTGTCCCAGATTTTAATATTTGCCTCTTACTTTGAATTTTGACTCTAACTTTTGAGGTGAGAGGTATAAACTTTGTAAAGTTTATGAACATGTGTGGTTTGAAGTCTGTTCTTACTATGGGCTAACGGGTCTACTTGAAAACACCGACACACCAAAACACCGACGACTAGAACACCGAGACTGGAAGATCGACAACTGAGATGACTGACAGTTTAAAAGCCTGACGCGAAGAACACCGACATGTTAAGTTAAGTGTGCAATAGTGACAGACTTTAGGGTTAGGGATGGGTTAAGTGAGTTAGGGTTAGGGCGCGGGTTAGGTGAGTGTGCGATAGTGACGGACCTTAGGGTTAGGGTTAAGGTTAGTGCATAGATAGTTGTGTATGTAAGGTTTAGTGTAGGTTTGTAAGGTTTTTGGTGTGCTTGTGATGTGTGTGTTTTTCGGAAAAGGTATTTGTTTTGTTGATTGTGGGGATTGTGGTTTGTTGGGCATGTGAAGTTCGTGCTTTTAAACTGTCGGTCATCTCAGTTGTCGATCTTCCGGTCTTGGTGTTCTCGTCGTCAGTGTTTTGGCGTGTCTGTGTTTTGAAGTAGACCCGGGCTAACATACAATGTCACTATCCTCAGTTCCGGTCTTGGTGTTCTCGTCGTCAGTGTTTTGGCGTGTCGGTGTTTTGAAGTAGGCCCAGGCTAACATACAATGTTACTATCCTCAGTTCTGGTCTTGGTGTTCTCGTCGTCAGTGTTTTGGCGTGTCAGTGTTTTGAAGTAGGCTCGGGCTAACATACAATGTCACTATCCTCAGTTCTTTGTGTAACCCTCCTTCCTCATTACATCAGTCTCCGCAGCCATCTGTTCATGTTTTGTTTCTGGTGATATTATGCATGGAGGCTAACGTGTTCTATTCAGTCATTTCCCTGATTTCTATACATTTACCCAAGTAATATTTGAATGAATGCTTAAATAAACTGTTATAATTTAGCATGCAATAAAGTTTCATTTTACTGTTACATAGTAGAAGCGATAGGTAATCAGATCTTAAAAGACACAGCTTCTAAATATGAAGAAATGTTCTTATCAGTGTTACTGAAGTAAATTAAAAGTACTTAGTGTACAGTAACCCCTAGAATATAAATGTACTTGCAAGATTCAGTGCAAAGTTACTCCAAATGATTTGGATAAAATTTACAGATATTACACTAAAGTAGATTCAGGCTTTATTTTTGGCGTCATCTGCATATGTATGTATCCCTAGTAATCTCTGCAGTTTATGAACTTGCTGATAACATGTTATATTTAAGTGACTTTTAAAATATGTTTGAAACCAAAAATTATACAATATACAATTAAAATAAACTAATATTGTTAATAAAAATAAAAAAATCTGAGTCCAAATGTATCTAAAATACTTTTTTACTCTTGCTGAAATTCACAATCAGTACAATAATGACGATTTCAACATACTGTACAATCATGTTATGTTTTACACCAAGGCACAGCACAGTATTTTACAGATAGCCTCTGTAGGCAGCAGGTTACGCAGTCCCCGAGATATGGCAGAATACTGCCAAGAAAACATAAATAGCATCGATCACGCTGCATAAATATGCTGCAGGATAAATAAATTAATTATAGATGCAGCCAAAGTTTATTAAAACAAAGTGGCATATAAAAGGAGAATATATGTAATAAATTATAGTCGCTCTTTTATTATATATATATAACTTAAATTGCTTTATTAACAAAACCAAATATATACATATATCTATAATTTGAAAAGTTTGCTAAGTATGTCCCATTTTCTGCATGTTGATCATTAAGTAAGGAGGTAAGGAAATAATCTCTGTCACCAGGAAGTCAATGCTGCTTGTCCAAATCATAGTTATCTGTAAAAAATACAGAACAGCATTCATTAATATAAAACAGAAAACTTTAAAACATACTATGTAAACATAGAGAAGAAAGCAAATGCATTCATCACTAAGACAAAAAAGAATTCATCTAGCAGAAAAGAATAATCTTTATTAGTGAAACAACTGCCAGATTTCTCAAAATAGCTATCACACTGAAGTAATTGCGATCAGATTAGACTCTCTCTCTCCAGTGCCACTTGGCTCTATCACAAAAGTCCTTGTTACATATAAAAACAAACCTAAGTATAAAGATAGCTGTGTACATACTAAGCATCTAGAACAAGGGTGCTGCTCACCTCATTGTGATAGTCCAACTTAGTGCAAGATTAGCACTCTGTGAAGCAGCAGCACATGTTTTCATACCCTAATCTGACAGGCATATAAACCAATAGTTTACCTTCTAATATGTCTGGTAGACTTTTAGCCATAAGCCTAGTGTAATGGAGCATCTGAACAATAAGGGAAAAATATATCTATGGCACCCAAAAGTTCTATTCTTCAACATATCCCAAAAAAAACACTAGCTAAACAGATAACAGATACATGAAGGCACATAATGTACACAACCTATTGTGTCAAGTTTTTTTTTTCCAGACAAGACAAACTAAACATACAGTGGTATCAGACTCCTGTCACACTGCAAGAAATTTCTGGAAAGGCTGATTGATAACAGAATATGAACAGTAGTAGAAAGTGAGATAGGCAATGAACAGTTCAGATTCAGATCAGGACGCAGCACAAATTGCCTGATGTTTGCAGTGAGATAGGTAGTTGAGAAGAAGCTAGATATGGGGAAAGAGTCCAGCTAGGCATTCCTAGACTTGGAGAAAGCATATGTTTCGAAGTCCCAGAAACACTGGTAGAATTAGTGCTGTCTACGTACAAGAACCCAATGACTCAAGTTAAAATATCGTTCAGACTTTCAGTGGCGTTCCCAGTGGGAGTGGGTGTACATTAAGGTTCTTTTATGACCCCACTGCTGTTCATACTGGTAATGGACTACATTAGCAAACAGGTGACAGATGAACAAAGCTGCTGGATGCAGACAATGTGCCATTACAGGCAGACTCTTAGCAAGAACTTCAGTGAAGTGTAGGGGAATGGCATGCAAAGCTAAAGGCACACGGGATGAAAGAGAGCATAGATAATACAGTTGGAATAGCCATAAATGAGAAAAATAAGAAAGTTAAGAACTGAGACAGAAGGGAAAATAGTTAACAGCTCCAAGCATCTGGGAGGGGTGCTTGAGGAGAAGGAAAGGCTGAATGAGGAGGTCAAAGCTACAATCAGAGGGGCTATAGCCAACTGATACAGAGTGTCAGGTGTAGTGTATGTCAGTAGAATGCCAAAGAAGCTGAAAAGTAAGGTGTACAAAACAGTGCTGCGACCAATACTACTGCACAGTACAGAAACCTGACCAATAACGTAAAAGCAAAAAAGCTGAGGAAGCTAGAGGTGATGGAGATGAGGTGTCTGGGATGGGTAGTAGGATGCACACTGTGGGACAGACAAAGAAATAAGGGTATCAGACCAAAAGCCAAAGTAGCTCCAGTTGCAGAGAAAGTCAGAGAGAAAAAAGCAGTTTTGCATGTGGAGAAAAGTAGAAAACAATCTGGGGAAGATGATTTGGGAAAGACAGGAAGAAGGCAAAAGGAAATGAAGGTATCCAGCAATGCGAGATGAATGGCTTGTGTGAGAGAAGACCTGCGACATTCAGGCATGAATGTTTAAGAAGGTAGGCGAGTGGCACTGAATTGAGAAAGATGAGAGCAGTTGACATGACAACTTGACCCCATGTAGAAAAAGGGGTGAGGAGGGGCTTATGATGATGATAAACTAATATTGGTGAACATTTTGTTAAAAGTTAATAATCTCATTTTGCAAACACTGGAATAAAAAAACTTTGTCATTTCGGTTGGGTGCTTTGTATTAGTTTGTTAGACTGGTTGGGCACTTTCCAGTGTTTGTTAGATGGGTTGGGTGCTTTGTAGTGTTTGTTAGATTCATTGAATATTTATACCCTGAAATACCTTTTGATTTTAACTTAGCTAGAATGAGTACTCAAGTCACATTAAAATGTTTTGTCTTTTGGCTTTTCCCGGTTAGGCGTCGCCACAGCGGAACTCCAGTCCGCTAATGATTGGTAGTTGATTTTTAAATACTTAGTTGCCAGCCCTGATGCACAACCTTCAACGAAGGTACACCCATTCATGCATGTCTTCACGCAGAAGATGCTCTAGCTGAGAATCGAACTGGACAGCGTCTTACTGTGAGGCGACAACGCTACCGCAGCACCACCATTAAAATAAAATACAAAAAAATAAACTGAGATACAATTAAATAGTGCAATTTTACTTAAACCTTAACATTTGCCATGCTGTACTGTAGTATAAGACTGCAGCAAAACAAAGAAATGGTCAGAGTATGTATGAATGTTCCCTATTTTAACTACATGGTATGATTTCTTAAAATTATATTTTCAAAGAAATTGGATTGTAAGACTCAGGACTGGAAAAGTGCAAGAGACATATACAAAAATAACAGCATGAATAAAATACAGCATCCATTGACTGTACAACAGCTTTCATTGTTTGATTAAGTTTAGATCATACACCCACTATATCTATCAATGCACGTGTTCCTTAACTTTACTGATATATGACCAGAGTAATGACATTTTGAGACAATAATAGACTAAATCTATCGAATGGACTAAAGTGGTGGTTCTTCTGTTCATTTTTCTCCTGATGCCTGTGCTGGAATGACTTAACTACAAGTTGCATTTCCAAAGCAGGTGAGTTTCAGTCTGATAAAACTAAGCCAATACATCCAGTATCCAGTCTGGTACATCTCTAAGCCAAATATCTGCATCATAATTTAATGTAACCTTAATTCAAAATATCTGAAACACAATGTGATGCAACTATAAGCCAAATATCGTTGACAAAATCTGGTGTATCCTTTATTACAGTTCTGAGTTTGTTCCTTTAATTAAAAAAGCTTTATTTCTGAATGCATTTAACTGTCATAAGAATTATTAATATTGTATGATAACCCTTGTGTTATATGCCACTTTCACATATGGTAAGTGTGGCGTCCGTCTTCCAGTTATCGATTCCTTTAGGACGTTCATTAATGTATCACAGCCAATGCCATTACTTTGTTTGTCATTGGCAGTGACAGCATTTAGCAAGCACAGCTAATATGTGGACTTACATTACAAAGGCAAAGGTTAAGGAGAGTTTGACCTGAGCAGGACCTGAATGAGATATGGATGTGTAACATTCAACTAATTTCTCCACAGGCAATCATTAGGAAGCTCTATTTTGTATGAATGATAGTACTACCATCTAGGAATATAAAGACTACAGCTGCAGGTTTTCATAACTTCCAGCCTAATCCTTTACTGATACCTATTAATGCACAAAAGTCTATAACTCCTGGCAGGGGCAACTTTGGCAGACTGGTGTGCCAGAACACTGATATAGAATGTTCCCTTTGAAGACAAGATTAAGAATTTCACTGGGAACAAGGGATACAGGGACCCCACATCTCTAGAAAAGCCCAGTGGCTGAGATACCTACAGTGCACCCCTAGACTCAGCCCAAACAAGCTACATGGAGCCATCATTAGGGCTCACCACTCACAAGGCTTAGGGTTTACTGTTAACAGTGCATAGTTTATAACGTTTAATTAGAAGTGCAAGACCATATGAGCTGTACATTTTTTTCATAAAATCATTTTAAGACTTTATTGCTCTGATAGATTTATCCAATGTGTGAAACAGATATGAACATGGAATAGAAAATACACAGATTACCATACCTTTTGAATGCCTGCATTTGGACTTGCAATTTTACAGTGACATCAATATAAAAACTCTCACTACTGTTCAGGTTAGAAATATAGAAAATACCAAAGATGTCTTACTCAGAATTAAAGGAAATTTCTTGTTGAAATCATTTGAAATGCAAAAGATGCATCAGTTAGAAATCACTTTCTCACTTCTATCCATGCATCTGGCATAACAAGGTAAATTATCAGGAGGCACCACTCAAACAAATGGAATTTTGGAAAGCTACAGAAAATACCTATGTCTGTCTAGCAGCTAATGTGAATGATTAAGACTACTATAAGCTGGTAATGACCAGCTTCCTATAATCCAGGGTTTGTAGTCACACTTGAAAGGAGACATAAGTGACCATTGGCCTTGCACAACTAACAAATAAAAATAAATTAAACAATCTGCTACACAAGAAGTGCAGTTTACTTTGCCTGTAAATATGAACTAACATTTTGTAGGTAATGGGAACAAATACATCTGTTTGAAGTTACTGAAAATTGTGGTACTTACAGTAATAATACATGGAGAACATTAGAGCATTGCAGTTATAAGAATGTCGAGATTAGGCAACAACAATATATAAAAGTGATAATGCTGATGATGGTTTGCAGATGTGAAGTTTATTATAAAGAAATTCTTACACTATTGTAATGCAAAAGGACAATATTACTGTGATTATAATGAGTACTCAAGCTTACTTTATCATACTATCTTTAGTAAAATGAATATATAAAGCCACATGCCTCTTTCACAGTCCATCAGTGTTTGTCTTGCTTTATACACCTGATTTGCATCTGGAGATATAATTTGTATATTTTCTCTTCTGTCTGTATTACGTGTGTTGTACTAAAATGTGTGTAACTGTACTAAGACCCAAAAATTGCTATGTGGGAATAACCAGAGTGTAACAAAATAAATTTGTAGATGTGGGCTAGAATGGCACCATGAAGCAGTATTTTAGAAAGAAAAGTAGTATCAGAGCCGAGGATACAACAGTCATAAAATGTTTTTACAGCCCGTGGGCTCAGAATATTAGGCTCAGTGTCCCTTTCTCACCTGCCTTCACAGTTGTTGCTTAAAACTACCATCCCTTAACATCTGTCTCTACGTCAGAGACAGATGAAGCTCTGCAGGCTCCACATGACCCAGGATGAATTAGTTGCTAAGGTACTGCAGGGGTCAGCTGTGGATGGATGCCAGTGGCCATTGTTAGTCCACTCATCTTACATGGACAGATGTAGTGTTGGCTACTGCACAATGATACCTAGTGTGGCCAGGTTGTACACCAGCAGAGAAGGTGTTGACCAGAAGCTCGTGCACTGTAGAAAGGAACTCCACATATTGCAAAAAAGCACATGCACATCTTAGACCATCACTGTAATGTCTGGATGTCTGTAATAACTGAGGAGATTGCAAGTTAGGAAACAAGGATGCATCTCTGGCTAAGATCATTTCTCAACCTATCCCCATGATGGTGCAGTAGGAAGGGGCAGCAAATGCCCTCTAGGTCAACAAGGGAAGTTGGTGCTCAGGAACAGGGGTCAGAAAAATATAAAATAAAATCATGAAGTAAGCATACATAAAAGTAGCATCAAACCCAAGCTACCCTAACTGGGTGGACACTATTGATAGGATAACAGTGTTCCATATATTCACAAGTACACTACATTATATTTTATGTCATTGTTAAGCTTCTCAAGCAAGAAACCTGATGTGCTTCACACCAATATTCAAAGCTGTTATATCTGACAATGGATACTATTCTGGAGGTGTCACACTGAAAGATTAAATGGCAGCACTGACTCATGCATTTATTTGTACATGTGAACACATACACACACACACACACACACACACACACACACACACACACACACACACACATATATATATATATATATATGTTTATATATAAAATACACAAACCAAAGTTTAAAGAGGCACATAGACAAACCATTCAATAAAACCCGCAAGCTAGGGTTTTCATTGTGGCATACCTTAAACCTCCTTTAATATACATTCTTAAGGGGTCATCTGTATATATATATATATATATATATATATATATATATATATATATATATATATATATTGCTAGATAGATATATCTGTATAAGTATATATAGCTGAGCTGAGGTATAAAGACACAGTGTGATTACATGTGGTGTTCTGTTCTGTTAATAGATAAAAAAACTAAAAGTTTAACATTTTAGCATGCAGTTAGACTTCATTAATTCGGTGACTAAAAAAGAAGAATAAGAAAAGGAATACATTGAAAAGGGAGATATGTGTGAGGTTAGCTATGTGAAAGGAAACATTCATTACATAATTCATGTCTTATCTTAATATGTTTCTTTTTCCCTCTATTTAGTGTTTGCTTTCCCATATCTTTGTATTATTGACTGGCTACATTACTACTTCACATTTAATTAAGTGATAACATATAAGCCCACTCCAGCACATTACTCGATGCAACTGTTGCATCTTAAGGATTGTTTTCCTTTTCATTCATTAGTACTTATTGTAGTTTTCCTCCAGCTTTTCTTTCTAATCTTCTTTACCCATTACCTCACCCGTCTCATTGCGTGTGTGCGTATTCCTACATAACATGCATGCCATTCTGTTCCCAGACAGTATCACATCAGCAGTATGACAAATTTGTTTTTTTTTTCTTTTTTTGGGGGAAGGTCTGCACCTCTACACTGTCTGCAGGGTTGCTGTACCTGGTGGCTGAAGATAGGGCAGGAGGGAACTTAAAGTGTTTGGCAATATATGTTTACTTACCTGTATTTCAATTAAATTTCAGGTTGTATGGTGCAGCATACATTAATAACCCAACCTTATCTTGGCTATCTGTGGGAGGAGTATATGCAAAGATGCATGTGTGTGTACAGAAATGCAGACAGGACTCCATGCAACAGATGAAGGGAGCTCTTACTGTGACCCAATCAGTGGGGTTCCATTTATGGCCCTGGCACAGGAGGAGCCAAACAGGAAGGAGTGTGATCTGCTTACCTCTCCTGGAGGAGGGATCTTGTGCACTTGGGCACAAACTGGGCAGTGTGATCTCCCCAGTGGAGACCAAGAAAAATTATAATCATATTCTGGAGGGGGGGTCAGAGGCACTTTTTAGAGAAAGCCCCTTGCATTACTTCCACAACACCCAGCTGAGGGTATACACCTAATCCCAAGGAGTAAAATAAAAAATACAAACTAACCTGAATACTGTCTGTGGTCAACCCCTGCCCAGATGAATAAATGTATATATTTTTTTATATTTGTATTTGTTTACAAGGATAACGCACTGACCAGATTTGGTCACCTTTGAAGGCTTAGCCTGAGAGATAAAAAGTATTCACAAAAGAGCAATGCAAACAAAAAAACAAGAATGCAGATAAAAAAACAGTATCATGTTTGTTATATACATAGATTTATATGCCATGGCTAAGAAGTTGAACAGTTTGTGGATAAAGGACATGAGCATAGACGCTAGTCGTGTTTGGCTTTATTGGCCTGACTGAACCATTAAATGCATAAAAATGAAAAAGTAATGGACATCCAATAGCCATGTACATGAAATGCAGATAGGTCCTTACTGGGTCATTGGCATATGTTCCATGTGCCTCTACTATAGGAAATGTATAGAATTACATAGTGAAGGTTATAGATTGGCTGGGTCTTTTGTGCAGTTTTTACTATTATCTAATTTCTTTTCATCTACTACTGGCATAATTACAGTTATCAAATTCTTAAAATTACATCACAAATAATTTTAGTATAATCTAACAAAAAAGATGAAATCCCACTTAAAGACTTTCCCTACAGAAATTAGTAAAGTGCTAAATGTAGTCAAGTAGAGATCTCAATGTAGCTAATAAGAATATCACATTCAAACTGTATTTTAAAACTACCTTTACAAATTCTCCTCAAATCTACTTGAGAATCTAGCAAGGAACCTTAACACTTCTCTGCCTCTGTGGTTACTTCCTCAAGCTAAGCAGAGTGAAATGTACGATCTTCTTTTCAACCATATCCCCAATATAAGACTTGGCTAATATTATATTGCACATGCACAGTGTATGTGTGTGTGTAGACTGAAGGATGAACTTATAGAATAAGGACATACAATTACACAACTGCAGAAATAGGTTTCTTTTAGCTGCCTTTATAAACCTTCACCAAGCCTTTTCTATACTAATTTTATCAGAATTTGCTCATATTTTCTCCATTTCTATAAATCTATCCCTAATCAATTGTACTAGGGTCACATCAGAAGCCACATCGATATCAGTTATGTAAATTTAGAAGAAGCAACCTAGAAACAGGGACCATACCTTTTTGGTTTACATTACTGACTAGATAACATTTCTGTTAAACAGTTAGCTCTGGAGTTCTGCCAGATGTAGATCAGTAGACCTAAAGAATATCCACAAACTTATTATAATGTCTTTTGTCATACTGTTCTGAAAGCTCTCTTCCATAAGTCAATTACTGTGGACAAGACATACCAAGTAATTTAAATGGATGCAAAAGTAAAGCTGGCACATATCGCTGACATTTTTTTTTGTCATTTGCATTAACTTCATATTTTGTACACTACTGAAAAATACTGCAATATTTCATTTTCACCTGATCTCTGCACTTGTATATAACCGTTACAAAATTAAGTAAACCATCTTAAAAACGGTATTGTATACCCATGAACTCTGCTGGACAAGGACTCTTCTCCTACTCCATAGCAAAATTATGGGATACCCTGCCTCAGTCTATAACCTCTATATCACCGTGTATTCACTTCAAAGCTGCTCTAAAATTTAATCTAAAACAGCACTGGGCATGCCCCTGTAACAACCCTCACTAATATCTCTACTCCAACCACCCTAAACCTGTCTTCCACCCTACTAACTATCTGTGGTTACAACCAACTACATTGCTTGTAACCTATATCTCAGCTGTAATCTTAGCTATGGTTATTCATGAGTAATATCTGCTAGATCAACTATTAGGATACTTGCCATCTTAAATGGCACAGATGTTATAAGTGTGTAGTACATACTCAATTGCCCAACTAAATATATAATTCATTTTGAACTATAACTGTTTTACTGCTATTATTAAACAAAAAGCTTACCTAGACTTTTTGTTATCTTGTAATTAAATGTTCTTTATTTTGGAGCTTTTCTCCCCAGGCCTCCGCTGAAAAAAGACCTGTGTCCAGTAGAATTTTCCCGGTCAACAAATGTAAATACATAAAAAAGTAAATAAATGAAGAGGCCAGATATTTATTAGAGATAGTGCCAATAAGAGAGGTTGAAACAGTTTGCAGCACTGCACCCATGAGTGTATTTAGGCATACACATCATAAGGTGCGGTGTACATAAGAGATTTGAGGAGACAGAATTTGCCTCCTAACTCTAAGACTGTATACTTCACACATTAGGACATAAAAAAGAAATAAAAGGAGGCAAATGAGAAAATATTTTTAGATAGCCTTTTCATAATAACAATGATCCATTCACAGGGTTCTAGCATAGGAAGCGCTGATACGTGTCACATCTTTAATTATGTGTGGACATATATAACACAACCCAGGAAGCCTATGTGTGGGCGAATATAACAACACAGGAAGCCTGTAGTTTTGAGCACCGTATAGCATGATGTATAGATTTTGGTTTAGTAAAGTATTAAATATACTTTTTCTTTTGCAGTTTGCTCTTTATTTGATGATTAGAATGGCACATACCATAATTTAAAAAGGTTGATTGTCTTTGGGATATGCTTATTTTGTATTCCTTTATTTTAATTATCTACACAAAATCCTGATATAGTTTAAAGTGGAACTAATAGTTACCAGTAAAGCTTCTGAGATAAAGGACGTCAATGTAAAAGCTGAATTCATTTGACGCAGGTACAAAGGGGTCCATGCAGAAGCCTAAAAGGTCCACATACAAGGCCAAGCTGTGTTTCTACTGTTAATATTTGATACAAAACATGGATTAAAATGCAAAAAACACAAACATTAGAATGAGGACTGTAGTTAAATACTTTAAGATCCATAAGGAAATTGTCAGCTACGTAGATGAGACAACCTGGCCCTAAAGCCATACAATGGTGATGTAAATCATAAAATAGCTATGGAATTAAATGCAAAGAAAACTGTAAATGCTAGATATATCATATCCTGAGTACCTTTTCCCATTCACATCTGAGCCATTCGTCGTCTTCTGCCAAATGCTTTAGCACCTACATTAGTGGGTACAAAGTTGCTGCTGCCCATCCCTCCTGACCTGCTGAGGAAGTCCGCCAGCCGATGAGTCACACAAGTAGCTGTATTACAAGACCTCTTCTGTGTTGTTACACTGCTTTACAATACAAAGAATAAAATTACAACTTTTGAAAAAAATCTCAAAAATAGCATTTCAATGTAAGCTAGATGTATATCCTTATAAATAAAGCATTGTATAAATAAGTAGCATGAAGGCGTCTAACAAACAAAAAACAATCACAAATTAAGTGTTTCAATAATTCCATTAACTTGATTGTTGCTTTTAGAATAATTAATTCATTCCTCCTGTGGTACCTTTTTTGTTTCATTCAGGGTTCCAGACAATCAGAGCCTATTGTGACACTCTTCAGGTGTAAGGCAAAGGACTAATTCTATTGGGGATGTCAGCCCAACATAAGATGCACAGGGCACTCACATCTACCCATGCTTTTGAAAGGCTTAGAAAGAATGCCAATTCACCTATAACTGTAGCAATGCTGTTTTGGGTACTACTTGGAAATCACTATGAAGTAGTAAGAAAAATATTCCTATCTTTAATAACTCAAAAACTGAACATTACTAAGACATCTAATGTTAATGCATATACTCTTAAAGCAGAAAAACTTTTGCTCTGTGGGACATTAATGAAAACCTATACCAGTTTCAAAACAGGCAGCCTTAAGGAGGGAGAGTTGCTTAACCAGAAATACAGTCTGCTATTATTCTAGAAAAATGTGATGAAAGTTATGACTGATTGGCATACAGAATGGGAATGTCAGAGGAAACAGTAAGCATACACTAACTAGACAAATTAATATAACTGTAATAAATACTGTATAAATGGAAAATTGACAATGTTCTTACCTGGAAGCATTCTGAGTGAATTTAATATTCGAGATTTTATGGTGCATCTTAATGCTTTATGTCTCATGCAAGCTGTGCCTATCTCAGGAGTCAAGTCTAATGCACCGTGGGCAAACATATAAACACAGAAAATGTGGGGCCTTCCATCATTATGAAAATGTAAAAACATGACTATGACCATGGCATTTTTTCATTACGAAGTCAAGCCACTTATTCAAAAAATCTATGTTTACCTATCACCTGTTCTTCAGGTTACACCCCCAGCACACACACACGAGAGCGGGCATGCACATTCAGCAATATAAAATAGTTAATTATAATAAGCGTTTTGATTCCCTGTATCTAAAAAAATTAAAATGGACAAATGGGTCCCTGTAGAAAAATAAGTTTATTGAACAAGGGCTATGGTCTCGTATGAATATGCATTTATTTATACATCTTTTAGGCAGAAAACTATGCTTAAAGGCTGCTGATGCAGTGTTCTAATAGAATATCAATTTTGATTTCAAGTGCTAATTAATTTTATTTTGGTATAAATTATATTGTGTCTATTTTTCGTCCATCTGTAAAACATTCTCTGTCGTAGAACTGAATCAAGGGACACGAAGATTTAGCATTCAGGGTTAGAGCCACATGCATCACTTCAAAACTCAAAAAGGCTTAGTTGCTTTCAAACGTTTCTCCATAGTTTGCATAGCGTTCATTCTCAAAGTCATTCAGAACATTCCTTTTCTTGCCAGGAGTTCCAGCTCCGACGTCAGTGCGAGGGTAATTTTGCAATTTGTGCAATTCTTGCGACAATTTGCCCAACACGCAAGTACTCAAATTGGAACAGCGTTTGGAGACTGGTTTACCCAGGCTGCAGGAAAAAACACATGCAATAAACCGTAAAAACATGCAGTTCCATGCAATAATATGTTTTCTCGCATTATATTCATGCAAAATTCAGACTTAAAATAAAACAATAATATGCTTATATGCTTGGTATAAGAAAAAGAAAAGGATCGGTAACAACCACTGAGGATTTATGCAATATAATGTGTATTTTCAGAGTACTGTGACACAGATGCATGCAAGGATGCTGTCATACCAAAAGTAAATTCAATGCAATGCAGTCCGTAAACGTTAACGCATGCATATTCGTCGATCTTAAGCATCGGTGTTACATGCAGGTAGGTTTCTCACTGCCAGTCATTGAAATTCAAAAGTAACCCCTTAAGTTTACATGCGGGACAACGACAGAGAAGTAAACCATAACTTATACTATCATAGAAGAAACATACCTCAGTAACTGTTTCATATTTAGATTTTCATTCAACCAGCAGATCAGTAGATATGACAAGAATGATTGCTTAGTATTAAAGTGGAACTAATAGTTACCAGTAAAGCTTCTGAGATAAAGGACGTCAATGTAAAAGCTGAATTCATTTGACGCAGGTACAAAGGGGTCCATGCAGAAGCCTAAAAGGTCCACATACAAGGCCAAGCTGTGTTTCTACTGTTAATATTTGATACAAAACATGGATTAAAATGCAAAAAACACAAACATTAGAATGAGGACTGTAGTTAAATACTTTAAGATCCATAAGGAAATTGTCAGCTACGTAGATGAGACAACCTGGCCCTAAAGCCATACAATGGTGATGTAAATCATAAAATAGCTATGGAATTAAATGCAAAGAAAACTGTAAATGCTAGATATATCATATCCTGAGTACCTTTTCCCATTCACATCTGAGCCATTCGTCGTCTTCTGCCAAATGCTTTAGCACCTACATTAGTGGGTACAAAGTTGCTGCTGCCCATCCCTCCTGACCTGCTGAGGAAGTCCGCCAGCCGATGAGTCACACAAGTAGCTGTATTACAAGACCTCTTCTGTGTTGTTACACTGCTTTACAATACAAAGAATAAAATTACAACTTTTGAAAAAAATCTCAAAAATAGCATTTCAATGTAAGCTAGATGTATATCCTTATAAATAAAGCATTGTATAAATAAGTAGCATGAAGGCGTCTAACAAACAAAAAACAATCACAAATTAAGTGTTTCAATAATTCCATTAACTTGATTGTTGCTTTTAGAATAATTAATTCATTCCTCCTGTGGTACCTTTTTTGTTTCATTCAGGGTTCCAGACAATCAGAGCCTATTGTGACACTCTTCAGGTGTAAGGCAAAGGACTAATTCTATTGGGGATGTCAGCCCAACATAAGATGCACAGGGCACTCACATCTACCCATGCTTTTGAAAGGCTTAGAAAGAATGCCAATTCACCTATAACTGTAGCAATGCTGTTTTGGGTACTACTTGGAAATCACTATGAAGTAGTAAGAAAAATATTCCTATCTTTAATAACTCAAAACTGAACATTACTAAGACATCTAATGTTAATGCATATACTCTTAAAGCAGAAAAACTTTTGCTCTGTGGGACATTAATGAAAACCTATACCAGTTTCAAAACAGGCAGCCTTAAGGAGGGAGAGTTGCTTAACCAGAAATACAGTCTGCTATTATTCTAGAAAAATGTGATGAAAGTTATGACTGATTGGCATACAGAATGGGAATGTCAGAGGAAACAGTAAGCATACACTAACTAGACAAATTAATATAACTGTAATAAATACTGTATAAATGGAAAATTGACAATGTTCTTACCTGGAAGCATTCTGAGTGAATTTAATATTCGAGATTTTATGGTGCATCTTAATGCTTTATGTCTCATGCAAGCTGTGCCTATCTCAGGAGTCAAGTCTAATGCACCGTGGGCAAACATATAAACACAGAAAATGTGGGGCCTTCCATCATTATGAAAATGTAAAAACATGACTATGACCATGGCATTTACATTACGAAGTCAAGCCACTTATTCAAAAAATCTATGTTTACCTATCACCTGTTCTTCAGGTTACACCCCCCCCCCCCCCCCCCCCAGCACACACACACGAGAGCGGGCATGCACATTCAGCAATATAAAATAGTTAATTATAATAAGCGTTTTGATTCCCTGTATCTAAAAAAATTAAAATGGACAAATGGGTCCCTGTAGAAAAATAAGTTTATTGAACAAGGGCTATGGTCTCGTATGAATATGCATTTATTTATACATCTTTTAGGCAGAAAACTATGCTTAAAGGCTGCTGATGCAGTGTTCTAATAGAATATCAATTTTGATTTCAAGTGCTAATTAATTTTATTTTGGTATAAATTATATTGTGTCTATTTTTCGTCCATCTGTAAAACATTCTCTGTCGTAGAACTGAATCAAGGGACACGAAGATTTAGCATTCAGGGTTAGAGCCACATGCATCACTTCAAAACTCAAAAGGCTTAGTTGCTTTCAAACGTTTCTCCATAGTTTGCATAGCGTTCATTCTCAAAGTCATTCAGAACATTCCTTTTCTTGCCAGGAGTTCCAGCTCCGACGTCAGTGCGAGGGTAATTTTGCAATTTGTGCAATTCTTGCGACAATTTGCCCAACACGCAAGTACTCAAATTGGAACAGCGTTTGGAGACTGGTTTACCCAGGCTGCAGGAAAAAACACATGCAATAAACCGTAAAAACATGCAGTTCCATGCAATAATATGTTTTCTCGCATTATATTCATGCAAAATTCAGACTTAAAATAAAACAATAATATGCTTATATGCTTGGTATAAGAAAAAGAAAAGGATCGGTAACAACCACTGAGGATTTATGCAATATAATGTGTATTTTCAGAGTACTGTGACACAGATGCATGCAAGGATGCTGTCATACCAAAAGTAAATTCAATGCAATGCAGTCCGTAAACGTTAACGCATGCATATTCGTCGATCTTAAGCATCGGTGTTACATGCAGGTAGGTTTCTCACTGCCAGTCATTGAAATTCAAAAGTAACCCCTTAAGTTTACATGCGGGACAACGACAGAGAAGTAAACCATAACTTATACTATCATAGAAGAAACATACCTCAGTAACTGTTTCATATTTAGATTTTCATTCAACCAGCAGATCAGTAGATATGACAAGAATGATTGCTTAGTATTAAAAGCATGATCAAATTAAGTATTACAGCATACAACCAAAAGCCTCAAGGCTATTCAGCATTAATCAGGTGAATCTGCAGTACTTCATCGATCACAGTGCAGCTTCAGCTGTAATCGAGGCCAAGTTAAATTATGAGAGAGGAAGAGCGCAAAAAGTCCACCCAATAGTTAAAAAAAACAGCATCCATACCGCTCAACTGGTCAGAATTTCGTAAAATGTTCAGATTTGTCTCATATTTTTGGTCTGATACTTGTAAAATGTATGATTTTCTAGCAAGTCATCGAGGACTGCCGTCATAAAATAATGACAGCTTTGAGTTTCGGACTTTATATCCTTCCGAAAATTATGTTAATGCAAAAATATATACAACCAACTTTCTAAGGTTGTAACATAAATATTTAAAATACCCCCCATTATGTTTGGCTTTGTCCAGAATTCCTTAGCAAAGAAATAGCGAAGTATGACAATAGGTATCAGATTTTACCTGTTGCCATCGTCCACCTGTTCAAGTTCTTCGGCGGCAATCTGTGTAAATTCTTTCACCAGGGCATTCAGTAGCCTTCGAGCCTCGTAGTCACTGAGGGTCATCCGCTCTGACATGGATTCCAGCTCAGATCTGATGGAATAAGTGGAGAAAGAACACAAAATAAGAGGATGTACAACCTTCTACTTCAAGGAGCCTTCAGTTGTGGCAAACAACTGTGCTAGAACTTCTGGCATTAGTGACCTTCCTTTCACCACCACCACCCACCCCCATTTTCACAGTGCACACGTGTGATGACAGATTCTACACTAGCAGCCTGCACAGGTGTTGGTGCATGAGGCACTCCTATTGTCCACCCCTAATAATAGCTTCTATGCAGAGGTGCAGCCAGAACCTTCACAACTGCACACATTCTTCCATGCTATTGCCCACTCCTATAACAAGTGCCCTTTATTTCTACAGCACATACTGCAATCATGCTTTAAAGGGATAAACGTGCAGTGTATGTTCTACAATGTCTGTAGTAAAAGTCTTTAACTGGACAGTTAATAACATGCATATAAGTTGTGGACACATTTCTCTTTTCTGCTAGGTAGTCGGTACCTTTTTCGTTTCAAGCCTGAGCATTCAGGTGCTTTTGAGTTAGCCAAAACGACACTCCTTAAAAATAATGTGTGCTTGTTGTACAGATGGCTACTACACCCCTTTGCTCTCCGGTTAAATCTGTCAGTGAAAACGTCCTTGTCATGATTTGCGTACCCACTAACACAGAACATCAAATGAGAATGGATTAAGTAACGTGTTAACATTTACAAGGAATGTGGTGAAACTTTTAATCTTTTACCTTAACTGGCTACTTTCTCAGAGTCAGACAAATGCTGCTGAAGGACATCGCATTCTAGTAACGCTTGCTCCATTTACTATAAAATCAAAGCTTATACTTTCACTTAAGACATGTTCAGCGTTACATCAAAACCGCAGTCTGATTACAATAGCCTGCAACTCGCAGTGCAATAAATATAGCTGTCTTGTGTTCTGGGGTTGTACTGGTGTTATCTGGGGTGGGATCATGACAGTGAGGGAAGTATTTCACCGGGGGTGGTCCAATAATTCAAATTGCAAATGTCTGGATAAGTATCTTATTACGCGGTTAATCATCCCTACCCCCCACCCAGGTGTCAATGGGTTACAAAGAATACTGGCACATACCTGGCAGGTGCTGCTTGTGAGCCTGACATCTGGCATAGGACCAAAGCAGACATAACGAGCAAAGCTGAGACTTTCAACAAGACCATTGCGTTCCTCCTGAAATTGTAGGAAATCATCAGATTAAAAAAATCACTGACTGTCCCAGTAAAACAGTAAAGAACAAAGCATTCTCTAGCTCTCTCTTTATATATACCATGAACACACAGTTTCTAATTAAAACAATATGCTACCTTATGATTGGAAAAAAACGTAAACGAAACAACTGTTGATTAAGGCGAAAATGTTTGCTTTAGCTGGATTTGCATGATAATTAACAGTATATACATTCTTATTTAGTATGCTACCTGGTCTAAAACATAGTCTACTTCCCTAAGCATCTCTCCCCATGACCATACCTCTCAGCCTCTTAGAGCAAGAAATCTGGACAAAGCCATAAATATGGGGGGGGGGGGGCGCAAAGGCCCAAAAATAGGGACAATGTTTGAATATTGCTCTTACAAACTTAGAACGATGATTGACTAACAGGTTTTGCATTAACATTATTTTTTTGTAGAATACAGAGTCTGAATTTCAAATGTCTGGCATTATTTTCTGACTTCAGTCCTCAATAATTTGCCAGTAAACCACAATTGTATAAGAAACAGGCCGAAAATATGAAGCAAAAATCTGGACATTCTACGAAAATGTGTACAGTTGAGAGGTATGGGTTATGACAAGTTCCACTGGACCAGTTGGACTGCGACCAGGTAAATACATTACGCATTTCAAGTCAGCATTCACCCACCCAGCAAACTCTCGTAAGAGTCCTGTCTGGAAACCAGTAAGAACGTATTTCCATATAAATGATTAGAATGAATATCTTAAATCATTAGGAAAATCCTTTGCATATCTGGTTTAACACCTGCGTTCAGTGGATTGCATTTCAAAACAGTAATCCATTTCTAAAAATATTCTATAGCATGTGCCTTGTGAAAGCCATTTGAGACTTAGTATTCACTTTGTGTGCAAAATGAAAAAGCAGTGTATGTGTGTGTGTGTGTGTGTGTGTGTGTGTGTGTGAGACTTGGCACCGCACAGAGCCGTAGCCCAGTGCTGCAAATGTTTTCAGAAGCTGGACTCCTCATCGTTGGTGGAACCCTGTCGGAACTACTGGAATGTACAAAGTTAAATACATCATTTTAAAAGACTTCCTCCTCAGTTACAAAAGGAATAATATAATGTTACAAAAAGTATAATATAAGCAAGAAAACTACTGCTGTCGCTTCAACTGAATACACACCATCTTTCATAGCTTATAATAAATGCATGGGTACTTCAAGAGGAAACGTGTTTTCCTAAGTACACTGCGATTATGGACAGACTAGGAAATAATGTCTTATTTGGTTTACTTTATTCCTGTCTTGATCTATTAGACAAAGGAGATAGGGTTGCCACCTTTTCAAATGCCCAAAGTGGGACATTTTTGGTACAAAGGCCAGATTTTGCAGGGCAAAACATACCCACGGCCAGTACAAAGGACAGAACTTCACTTTTTGCCCAAGTAAAAGCTTACTCTTCTAGCATTTTAGTTGCGTATTCTGATTCTTATAACATTTAGGTGTTTCAGATATAGAATAACTGTTTTATGCAACTATTACATAAATATAGGAAATATGTTTGTCCTAAAATCTCAGGACATTTGCCATTTTTTTATTTCTTTGCAGGACACAACTGCCCAAAGAGGGACTGTCCCTCTCAAAGTGGGACAGTGGTAACCCTAAAAGGAGATAAATCATCTGGTGGCATTCTGCAGCACTCGGCATGTCTGGCATTTCTAAGTGACCAGAGTTCCGGTAGACCCACACCTACTGTCACCTGTGGTATTCATTCAAGACCCACCCACAACACGGGTGACCTGTTGATCATGTATTATCAAACAAGTGAAACCTGAGAAACATCCAAAAGTTTCAATAACTTACCGTGAAAGAGCAAATTCCTAGGAATAACAGAAGCAGTAGCCTGATCCTTTGCCTTAGACTTCAACTTCAAGTTGCTGCTCCTTGCATTTGCTCCCTGGCCTTTTATATCTGCCGCCAGCTTCTGTGCGCGTGGGTGGCCAATACACAGTACCAGCCAAAGCAGGACGTTTACCTGGCCGGTAGCCAATCAGAAGTCTGGCATAGCCCTCTCCCCGGAGTTGAGCTCTTAAAATTACGTCATTCCCGGAGGTCTAGCACTCCATTCACAAAAAGTGCCAGCCTTATGCATTTTCACTGAGGTCACTGTGCAAAGAAAACGCCAATCAAACGATTAATGAATATTCGAGCCAGCGGGAACTGGCGTCATTAGTGCTTCATAGGTTTCAAAAAAATGTTCGTCTTTCTCTGACAAATCAAATGTGTATATACTTTCCTTTTTGGCAGCGACATCTGCTGCAACCACGTTAAATGGCAGAATCAGTGAGAATGCACCAATTGCTTGAAATCCGTCAACTAGCTAGTCTATCTTCCACCACTTTTACATCTTAAAAATGTTAATTCAAACACGTTTGCAAATTATTTATTTGGAAAACTTTCATTTCTAACAAGATGCTTAAGTCATTCTACAAGTTGTCCTATTATAGTTCATATTCTAGGCTAACTAAAAACGGTTTCTGATTTAGTCTATGTCATACAATAGAGTACTCCTGTGCAACTCTTGAATAAAATGTGTATTGATCAATACTGTACATCCTTAAGTGCTGTAAATAAACTACAAGGAAGTTACACTCGGTATGCTATCCATCTCTGGGGTTGTTTGCATTTGTGTGCGCAGTATTTCAGTAAACACGGTGTTTAGTAATTGCAATAGTTCCGTTTTGCACCAGTAGCACTTAATCGGTTAATGGCAATAGGTCATTTCAAGTCTGCACTCCAATCTGTTTGCCACTTAAAAACAGGGCCATTAGCCGTTCTGTCAGAAAGCAATGGTAGGTCAGGCAACAGTAAAATAACTTTTGCTCATCTCAACATGAATAAAAAACATCACAGTCTTGTAAATCGTGATAAAATGACCAAAAATATGGTGTATGTGCATCTTATGATCACACAAGACACTAAAGAGAGTTGATGTAAATTAATCTGGGTTTATATTTCCAATAGCTCTGTTACATTTCCAACAGTAGTCTATAGCACAGCACTTACTGTTACTTGTTTACTTATTTTCTCTTGTATCTCTTTCTCTATGTCTGTCTCTTTGTCTCTCTGTCTATCTATCGTGTCAGTGCAATGCATTTTTCTTTTGAGTCAAGGCATCTAAGCATACCTCTTAACCTCTTGGTACCAGAAATCTGGACAAAGCCAAAAAATAATTGGGGGACAAAGGCCAGGGAGAGAATTTAAATATTACTCTTATAAAGTTAGAAATTTGCTAGAATAAATTGTTTTATGTTTGCATACATTTTCTGAAGTATATGCAGTCTGAAACTGAAAAGTCTCTCATTATTTAGTGACTTCAGTACCCAGTGATTGCCAGAGAACTGCAAATTTTATGAGGAATATACTAAAAATATAAAGGAAAAATCTGGACATTCTGCAAAAATCTGGACAGTTGAGAGGTATGAAGGAAAGGGATTCTTAAAGTAACAAATATGGACTGTTTGTCGTAGATTCTTGTTTAATTGGTGGTAGCTCAGTTGGATGTAAAAGACTCCACGGCACTTATGGAAAAAAGAATAGGGTAAGTTCCCCAATGACCTCGCCAAATTTCCTGTAGTGGTAGAAATACCATATCATGTCTCACCGAAAAGAGGGCACTAGCCTAGTGGAACTAACCTAGCCAGCAAAGGATAAATAAAATATGTGATTTATTATGCAGAAAAATGAAAGGGGTAAGATAAACCATAAGCATAGATTCATAACCCAGAGGCTTCCCATGCTCTGGAACAAGATCCCAGTTCGTATTAGGCAGAGCCCCTCACTGACTCTCTTCAAGAGAAATCTTGATGAGTGGATGGGAGATCGTAAGTTTACCCCAGGGGTCACATCTGTGTCACCGCTAGACAGGGGCACAGTAAACTAATTCTATTATATAAGGGGACCTTCACTGTGTCACTACTAGACAGAGGCACAGTATTCTAAATTTATTCTGTACATTTTTTGTACCATTTCATGGGGTGGCAAAAGCCACATCACTATGGCTAGGCTTACAAATGCTCCAGGGCAGATAGCCTAGTACTATACTATGACACTATGAAACTATGAATAATGCGGGGAATAAATAATATATACAGTACTTGCCGAAATTAGACTGCCCTCCTAAGGCAGGTGAAATATGAAGGAAACAGTCTAAACTGTATAGACGTACATTAAAAGCATGTTTTAATTCATTAAAGAATTGCTGCAAGATGTAGAGAACAGTTACTGAATGATGACAGAAGTTAGGAGAAGATTATTAGAGTTCTGAAGCAAACTTGTAATGGAAACTGAAGTTGAGGCATGGTATTAATAGTCTTCAGATGTGAAGCCTTGTACATTAGGGCACTATTAAATTAACCAGACTCTCAGATATAATTGCACTTACTCTCAGAGAAAAAAAACATCTTTTAACATTCTTTAAAACTAGCAGCACTTTTTCTTTCTGAATTCCATAAGGAGTAGGCTCAGGCAAATCGAAGTTAGGTTCCTAAATGAATTTTCTTTTTTACCTGATTTAACGGGAGGTGTTTTTAGTAACAAGATTTCATCATTGAGTCTCTTACAGGTATAAGTAGAAGTTTTGACTGTTAGTTTTGAGGTGAGCAGGAACCATTTATGCTAAGTAATTTGTATAGAAAGATTGAGAAAAAAGGTAGCTTAGGCAGTAATGTAGAACCAGTTAACCTTTTCAAAGAGGGTGCAGCAATTCATATAAAGTGGCATACTTTGTTTAATGTATTTTGAAGTAGGGAAGTATTTGTGCAGTTCAAAGCAGTCTTAGAAAAAGCATATTGTAGTTTTCAGAAAAGTGCATTTTTGGCAAGAGCAGTTCTTGCGTCTAGAGAAAGCATGCTGCTTATTCTATGGAAGAGTTGGAATTGAGAAGGCACTTGTTTATTACATTCTCTGTGCGGGACTGAAATGAAAGAGTTGAATCTATGTGTAGGCCGAGAATGCTTATTGCCAAGAGGGCAGAAATAATGGCTTGGGAAAAAATATGCAGTTGTTGCAAATAGCAGAGAGGCAGTTCTTTTAGTATGAATACTTAGAGGGCTTGGGATATCCAGTGCCATAAAACAGCAACATCTTGCTTTATAATTTATTTTTTTAAGAGACGTGGATTTGTCAAAATTCAGGAGAAGTATGTCATTTGCATACACATTGATGTTTAATGAAGGAAGAGTATGAGGGATTGAATGCCCCAGGTGTACTGAGTCAAAGAAAAAAGGGAGAAAAAGGGGTACAACACTGTACCCAGGAGACCATAATAGTTAATCTCTGAGGTGTTATTTGTATAAAAATTTCAAAAGTACTTTGGTTAGGGTAGCTCTTCAACCATTTTATTACACCAGGACCAAAATTTAGTATTTCATTCTTTTCAATAAGACTATTGTAGTAGAAGTACAGGATGCCCTGGTTATGTGCATAAAAAGGCTGCCAGGATATAGACCATAAATCATGTTCCGTAGCTTGTATCTTTTGGCCTTGTAAAAGTACAGCATGTTCTAAAACCACGCTGTTCATCGATTTAGAGTCCATATTACCAAACATGCTCAATCAACTGTTTTTATACAAGTTTTTTAAAGACTTTTGTCAAAGTTAGAAATTGGTCTGAAGTTCTGCAAGCCTTTTGGAATTTATTGTTTAGGAAGGGAGAGTATGTGGACATACTTAAGTTGGATGGGAAGGTGTCCTGAGGTAAGTTAAAGGATACATTTATGATTGAGGGGCTTGGAAATTTGGGAGCTGTTACTTCTAGAAGCACATAATGTAATTTTTTTATGGTTTAAGGGGAACTTTTTCTAATTGTTTAATGAGTTTAAGAACACCCTTTTCAGAGATTGTATCCAAATTAGAATATTTGAATGTAGTCAGAAGTGGAAATGGGGTAAAGCAAGATTTGGGTTTCTCAGAGCCCTTGTAAAAATGAGAAAGTCTTTAGATTCATTTAGGGATAGGGTGGTGGAAGACATACAAGTGGATGTTGAAGACATTGTGATGTTACTTGAATAGATGTCATTGTTGTTTCTTTTTAGATATATTGTCTTTGCGGAGATTGGGATAAGTGCATATTTCTTTTTCAGGGTTTGATAGAGAATATGAAAGTTTTCATCTTGAGGAATTTTCTTCCAGTTATGCCAGGCTTTGTCTCTTTGCCTATATCTGGGCTAGTAAACTGGAAGTAAGCCAAGGGTATAGTATCTTTGACCCTGAAGTCTCCTCTCTCTCTCTCTCTAGAGTGAAAAACAAGATCCTGTAAGTCAGACAGAAAAATCTCAAAATGGGAGTAGGCAGTGATGGGACAGGTAAAAATGAAAATGAGGCACCAGTCTAACCTTTCAAGGGGCAAGTGAATAGAGTGCATTCTATACTTTCAGGGATTGGACAGCCATATACATATTATGGAAGCAGGGTTTTGATTTTAAATGATGAGTTAAGAGAGAAATGGGTGATTGTCAATCAAACTATTGAGAGGCCAGCACATATAGGATATCTGTAAGTGAGATCAAGGTTGGAGTCATGTCCTCCTGTGTTATATGATTGTGGGTATATTCACAAGCTGAGAGAAATTCAGTGATTTTAGTAGTCTACTTAGGAGGTGCCTATCAGGGCCTGTGGCATCAATGCTGAAGTCTCCAAGAATTACAGTATTACAGGAATGTGTTTGAAAACACATCTATATAATAGTGTATCCTTAATTGGGCAAAAGCAGGAGGTGAGGTGTAAACTGTACCTTTATTTAGCACGTGTCATTTCTTAGTAATAGTGGATATCCAGTTAGGTGCACTATGTACTGTAGAGTTGGAATCAAGAATATTATGAAGCTATATTGATTTATATTTGGTGATGAGCACTAAGATACCCCACCTAATATTGTTCTCAGTCTGTTGTCAGCATACAGGTGATAGGTATTTGGTATGAAGGTAGAGGGGCAAAACAAGCCTTGTGAGCAACAGTCAGTTATAACAATGATATCAAACTGCTCTGTAAGTAACCAGGCATTTGTATTTAAGCTGTTGATATTGATTATGTGATTTTGGAGCTTTTTGATTCTTATAGAAAGAAATAGAGAGAGTTTCAAGAGTGCTTGAACAGGAGTTTGATGAACGTCACTGTCTCTAGCTAATTTTAATAGTAGAAGGTAAGATGTTGCTTAGTAATGCTGCTGTGTCTGTATGTGATTGCAGTTTTGTTTTAGAAAATATATGGACATTTGGAGGCAATTATGTAGGTACGTGAGGAGGGCTGGATTTTAAAACAGCACCTAGGTAACAGTGGTAAGGAAAAGAGTAAGAGAAGGGAATGCTTTCGGAGAAAGTGAGACAAATACAGAGTAGTGAGATCATGAGTGCAGATGTTCATTCAGTCATTCATTCATTGTCTTTCCAGTTACCCACATGATCAGCGGCTTCAAGACTAAACATGAACATGGAGTGGAGTAAACTGATTCTGTAACTGATATTTTATAGACTTTTCAGTCTCCTTATCTACAAGATAGTGTATCTGATAAACTGCAAAGCCGCATCATTAAAGCGAATTGCATAAAAGATGATCATGTCCTGTTTAGAGCATTTAACGATGCAATAAGCATAGGGACAAGAAGAGACATGGTGTAAACATCACTGATTCAAAATCCTTAGAGACTGTCAAATTACCACAAAAGTAACAAAGTTATTAAGAAATAACAAAGAAAACCCTAAGAGACTGTCAAATTACCACAAAAGTATGAGTTATTAAGAAATAACAGAAATGAACAAAGAAGAGTTGAACAAATAGATTCATAATGTTGCGCAAAATGTATTTCAATGCATTTTCAAAAACTACATATAATGAATACAAATATCATAATCTTGGAAAAAGTGATTCAGCCTTAGTAATCATAAACCAACATATATTTAGAAATCAGTTATACTGCTATGGTTTTCTTACAAAGATGCTTCTATTTAAATATATAGTTGAATTATAACACTAAAGTTTGTTTTCAAAGTGTAAACATTCTATGGAAAATGCATAATGTTGTTGTAGTTTCTTTTATTCTAGTCTAAAATAAAAGGTATGCTAAACAACCTTAGGAAACTTAATTGGTTTAATCACATCAATGTAAAGCATATGTTAGCTGTGAACTGCAACTGGGTCAGAATAGGAGGTAAGTAAGTGGATAAGATCTGTATACAGTGTTACTTTATTAAGTGGGTGTTAACATTTATTCATTCATCCATTTTCCTACTAAATCCATTTCAAGGTCAAGGAAGATATGGAGGATATCATTGCACTCTAAGTCCCAGATGGGGAGCAAACCTAGTCTAACAAGATGCATATGCAAAGACACACACACACTTGCACAAGAATACCTATGCACATCGAAATACAAGGACTCTGTCACCCCTACCAAGTACATCTGCAGAAGAGGTAACAAACCAAGACACTTAAAACACATCCTTTGAAAATGGGGTAATAATTTGGATTTTAGAAATGTGAGACTATTTTAAGTGTTGAGGTAGAAACAGAGACCAAAGACTAAAATAAAACTTTTAAACTTTTTACAGGCTATCCTTTTAGGGAATTAACATCACTTACGAAATCATTTCCCAACACTGAATACTGACTTGCAAGGAATATTATTACAGCCTTTGTGGTGGATAATCCATCCAGTAGTAAAATAGATACACTATAAGTCTATCAGAAAACTGAATTACGTGGTTTCCCTAAATGGCTTTGTTTTCTGTAAGTTATGTCAAATATTATTCTCTGTAAACCCATTTTCCTCAAAAAAGAAGATGTTCATAGGTTCATAGGTTCCTAGGTAGGTACTAGGCTATCTGCCCAAAGGCATTTATAAGCCTAGCCAGAATGTGTTGGCTTTCACCACTCCCTTAGATTAGTTCCCTGTGCCTCTGTCCAGCAGAGCCACTGAAGTGATCCCCAAGGTAAACTTTCCGTTTCCCATCCAGTCGTCAAGGTTTCTCTTGAAGAGTGTTAGTGAGGAGCTCTGCCTAATGTAGACTGGAATCTTGTTCCAGAGCATGGGAAGTCTCTGGGACAGGAATCTATCCCTCCAGCACATCCTATTTATTGTTGTGGTGAGGTTTAGATCCCTAGAGTGTGTGGCTCGAGGGGATATGGTTTTCTTTAGGTGGAGCATGTCCATCAATTCTGGGTTGGACATGGCCTTGTATGTCAGGCAGAGATCACCTCTGAGTAGGTGGTATGCAACCGAGTACAGCTGTAATTTCTTCAGTCGATCACTGTTTGAGGCCAGTGATCCTCTTGGTGAGGTACTTCTGTGGTCTTTCCAGCTGTTGCAGGTGTCTTGTAAGGTACATCCCAAATGGGGCATTGTACTCTATGATGGGTCTGATGAGTAGAGGGGCACAATGACCTCTTTTGATCTGGATGTGAACTGTTTTGTGATTAGATGAGCCACGTAGAAGGATTTTCTAACCACTTTGGCAATGTGATTATCAAAGGTGAGATTACTATCTACTTGGGTCCCCAGATCCCTTATTATGTCTTTGTATTTAGGGGACTACCACCTATGTGGTAGTTTGTGGGTACTTTGTTTTTTCCAAAGGGGATGACTATGCACTTTTTGGCATTTAGCTTAAGGCCATGATTTTGACACCAGGTATCTGTGTCAGTGAGAACCTTTTGGAGGATGTCTGTGTCAGCTGGAGAGTCAATTATAGCCCCTAGTTTGCAGTCGTCTGCAATCTTGGTCAGCCATAGTCCTTGTGTGCTTGCCTGTACTTCTGAGAAGTATATGCCGAACAGGAGGGGTCCTAGGACTAAGCCCTGAGGAACTCCAACTGTAACCAATTTAGATTCGGACCTAGCTTCTGCAACTCTCACCATGTGGGTTCTGTCAATGAGCCAGTTGGCAACCCATCTTGTGATGTAGGGGTTTATGTTCAGGCTGGTGAGCTTGTCTATAATACCAGAATGGGGAATGGTGTCGAAGGCCTTTGCGAGGTCTAGGTAGGCTGTGTGTACCACTGTTCCCTCATCTATAGCCTTGGTAACTGTCTCAAAGAAGTTCTCCAGGTTTAGGAGGCATTATCTGCCCTTGACAAAGCCAAACTGGGTAAGGTCCAGTGTTTGGAGGTTCCCAATGTCTCTGTTAATGAGTTCCATGATGATGTGCTCCATAGCCTTGCAGACCAAGCTAGTCAGGCTTATAGGGTGATAGTTCCCGGGGTCTGTTGTGGCTCCACCTTTATGGAGTGGAATAACTGCTGCTGTGTGCCACTCTATGGGTACATAGCCTGTGGAGAAGCTGAGTTTGAACAGTGTGTCTAGGTGATGGGTTAGTTCATCTTTGAGCTCGTGTAGGACACAACCTGGGACACTGTCCGGTCCCATTGATGCTGTGTTTTTGGCTTTGGAGAGGGCTGTTTTAACCTGAGTGTCTGTGATTTCAGGGACTCTACATTCTTCTGGTATGGTAATGGGCCCTCTTGGGGGTGAGAGGAGGGTGAAGTTTGCGCTGAACCTGTCTGCCAGGATGTTGGCGATATCAGTTGGTTCAGTGTATTTTGTGCCATTCTGCACTAACTCTGAGCAGATCTAAGCATTGCCACTTAGATTCTTGACATAGTTGAAGAATGCCTTGTGGTTATCTTTGGAGTCCTTGGCAATTTTTCTTTCAAAGCTCGCCTTGGATGATTTTATGAGGGATCGTAGTTTCTTGCTGATACTGATCAGGGATGCCTTCCCTTCTTGGGATTTTACTCTTTTCTGCACTAGTTTCCTCCTCCTATTGTATAACTTGTTTATGGCAGGGGTCCACCAGACTGGTTTCCTTTTCTTGGAGGAGTGAGTTCTGGTTTTGCTTGGGATGGCATGATCCATGCATTCTTGTAGGTGCCCGTAGAATGCATTAGTAAAAGATTTTGCAGCTTGGATAGCGTTCTCCTTTAGCATGGGGGCTTTGAAACTTTCCACCTCGGTCTTAAGTAATGTGAAGTTTGCTTTTGAAAAGTTTTTCACGGTGATTTTCTTGTCCGGGGGGTGGGGGTGGAATGTGGATATCCAAAGTGATTTGTTTATGGTCAGATCTAACCAGCAAGGGGTTGACCTCCAGTGCGGAACACAGGTCGCCCATGTTGGTGATGACCAGGTCCAATATGTTGTCACCTCTGGTGGGAGTGTTGACCAGTTGAACAAGGGTGTTTGAGTTTATAAATTCTAGGAAATGTTGGGCAAGAGAGTTAGTACTTGAGTAGTTCTCTCAATTAATGTTTGGGTAATTGAAATCACCCAATATTAGGGTGTTTGGTAAGACCTTTATGTTTCCCAGTGTTTCCAGAAATGTGGAATGGGGGTCCTGGGACATGGTGGGTGAGCTGTAGCTGTAGCAAGCTACAATTTGAATTGCAGTTTTCCCCAGTTATGTCCTCAGATAATATCTATTCCAAAGGCCTACTTTTACAGGAAAATATCAACATGTCCATATTCAGTGATAAATTTGTCACCTACTTCAGCTAAGGAACAAGCTCCCCTACATGTCAAACTATAGCAAACCCTAGCATCATTCAAACATCAACTAGATGAATGTATGGGATAATATAAATTCATCCCAGAAGTCACAGGCTATAAACATTTAACTGTGTTGGACTAGGCATTATCACTTCCTATTTCATTCTCTGTTTCTCTTTTCATTCCTTTTTTCTAGCTTCTCCCAATTCTCTTCCCTCTGACATAATCCAAACTAAAATTATTCTGTTTATAGTTCCCAAATTAAATCCACCTCCTACCATCTTTTTCTTTATTATTAGTTCACCTTCGGGGGGGTTCTTCTTTCATGGTGTTATTGGCTGAGCTTACAATGGATGACATATCACAAGCTTTGTATAAATGTATAAACTTTTGTATCCTATCCTATTATACAGTTATTAATATTTTTTTTCTTTTTTAGATGAATCACCTTACCTTCTTGTGAAGATACATGTGATGAGTGTATCGTGAATCTTCAGTACGTTTATATGTCAGGTGAGCTCTGCCTCTTGACATGGAGGCAGTGTTGCTAGAGGCTGTTCCTCCCGCTAAATCTGGTCTCTCACACCGCAGATGGATTCCCAGACCACAGTGCTTCATATCATGTAAGATGCAGCATTTTGTGAAGATCCAGCAAGGGATTTTCAGTGTTTATTGGGATGTACCAGCAGAATCATCTAGACAATGGAAACACATTTTCATGTTGACAAAACAAGCTAAATTATGTTTCCATCATGCTGCTGTGTACATGTGTTGACCTCCTGAGCTGGTGTCTGCATACTGATATTACCAACCATGGTTTAAGCACATATATTATATCATGTAAAAATTACCCATGGGAATGTGGCCTATCTCAGATGCATGACCGCTGTCACAGGAACCTCAGGCACTGGAATCATGTCTACCCCCAGGGCTGTTGGCACAGACATTGATGATGCAGCCAGTGTGATCACATACTACCTGACCACTGACAGAATAACAGCTAAGTCCATTTCAAGGCCAAGGGAGAGATGGACACTATCTTTGCATATCTATAGCAGATCTTCATATTGCTATGTGTGTCTCAGCCACTGGGACTGGACAGAATGCTTTGGCAGGTGATATATTGTGTAGAATCCTTACATATTGAAGGCTACCTTGGCCTGCATCAATAGGATGTTTATATATATGATGGGCTGCAATGCAAGCAGGCAATCCAGAAACGGTTGCAGGATGCATCTGGCCAATGCCTGCGATATGTCATTTGTGTCACTTCTGAGCCTCTGGAAAGTAACTGCTGCAGGATAGAATGAGCAGTTATAACACTGGTCTGTGCGGGTACTAGCCACATCTGCTACCAGCAATGCCTATGGGCTGACACAAATGGTATAGTCCATAAAAAGCATGTTTTGTCCCATAACAAAGCTAGATTTCAATTTCAAATTATTGATATCATTAGGGGAGATCATATTAATAAATCTGGTTGGCACAGTTTGCTTGATAAGAAAGAAAAAACATGGATCATAAGACTTGGGGGTTTGTTTTTTTCCAGGTATGAATGACCATTTATAAGTGGTGTATGTTTATATGTATTATTAGATCTTTTTTACATATATACTCTTTAGTTTGGGGCCTTTGAATGACATCTTGGGTATTTTACATATTCAGTATTAGGAGTTCATTATTATTTAAATACAAAGATATGTGATGTATAGCTTTAAATATTGTCCTCACTGATTTTTGGCTAATTATGCAATTAACTTTAGGTTATATATAATTACTTGGCATTATGGGTCAACATCACTGAAGAAGGCTTGATGCCGAAACCGATATGATCGTTGATCTAAAATAAATATTTCTAGTGTGTATCTAGGTGCTGGCTGTTTTTTGAATTATAGTCCATAAATTGTCTAGGCATCAGTGTAGCACCTATACAATTGTTCTTGCCTAGGAAAAATAGCATACAGGAGCCACAAACTAAAGCATCACCCAATATGGCATCTTGAAATGATGGAGTTTTATGTTGCTGCTATGGTATGGTCTGCAGCTATGGAATGACTAATGGCTAACAGAATCAAATCCATTGGTGTTAGTCTTTTTGTGTTTCATTCTGCATTTGCATGTCTCTAAATATTTGGACATGAATGCTGTTGAATGCATTATTTTACATGCTTTGTATGCCTACTGAATTACATTCCTCCATGCAAATATTATGCTAACCTTATTTGCACAGTGATTTTTGCAGCCTTTGTAGCTATGGAGCACTATGTTTCTGGTGTTATTTTGTCTATGCTTATGAACCATACACAACCTATGCATACAATACTTAATATGTACAGTTGTTAATATGCACCGGGCACAATGTTTATGAATACCACCTATTTCAGCTAATTTGCTTGTATTTCCCATTTGTTCTGAATAGAAGATGTAGGTTTGATGTTTAAAAAATAATTTTATTAAATATGTAAGGTGAGATTCAGAGGTATAGTACATACTGCAAAGAGAGAGTGTTCTGAAAATACATGGAAAGGCCCTCTCACTGCTGAAAGTTACTACAACGCTATCAAGATGCATGTGAGTACAAATAGTTAATAAAGAGTATTCTAGTATAAATACAAAAGCTGACAATGCAAGAAAAGTAAAATGGTTTATTAACGCTATGAGCAAGGAAAGGCAAAGAAACTGATACTGGAAAACTGGCATTGGCAAAAGAGATTAAAGAAGCATGGAAAATGTTCAACATTAAGATGAATTATACAAGGTAAATAAAAGCAGGGTGTTTTTTTTTAAATTCTGAGGATAGTAATTTCAATCCTTGTAATAGAGGATCTGCAAGTGTGAATTCAAGGGATACATACTAAGTCAAGGGTTCTGGTATATTGAATTATTCCCACGCTGCATAGATGATGTTAGAATTGGATTTCATAAGTAGCATTGTTGTGCATAGCTCCCTATGTTGAGGATACAGGAAATGAAGCCCTACTGCAAAAATATCTTAAAAGACTCTAAAGGTATAATAGCATGTTCTGGAATGTGCTGTTTGTTTCCTGAAGCCACAGTTTATGTTCTGAAATGTCAGGACTGACAGGATCAATGTTTTGGACATCTGATAGGAAGCTATAAAAGCAGAATACTATTCTCAAATGTATCAAGATCTCTCCAGAAATGTCAAGGATTAAACTTTGAGCAGAAAGCAATGAATGGATAGTTGCCTGACATTACTGGTTTAAGAAGGAGTTAGTGCCTCTGCACTCCCCCCCAAAATGAATATACTCCCTGTTATGAAATATTATCACCACTAAAATTAACATTATTTAAAGAAAGGCAAATGTTTGACTTTTGACAAAAATCAAGTATTTGCTTTACTGTTTATTTACAAATTCAGAAAACTGTTCCAGTTTTGAAACCACAATGCTCATATTAGTATGATTTGATTTTTTTGTGTTGCAGCAGAAGGAATGACAGTCTGAAAGAAAAAGGAAAGCTTTTAAGAGAAATAATACAGTTTTCAAAATGTTAAAATTAGCATAAACATATTAAAAACAAATCCAAGATGTGTTTGTATGAAAAGAGAAGTGAAAAAATAGATCTGGTTAAATTACCAATCGGCATAGTAAACAACCATAACTTTTTCAAACATATAAATCATGAAAGGAAAAGAAAAGTTAGAATCTGAAACAATTAAAATGTTGCCAGGTATTTAATTATGAAAAATGTGTGCTTTATATGTATTTACTAATTATTATCCAAACAGTCTATGAGAATTAAGGCATGCCAACTACACATATTCTGATGCTGGTAAGCCTATAATCCTAGTAGATATCTGGAAAGAGATAATCATTAAAGTAATAAATGTCCCAAAAAAGGAAAAGACCAGGAATGGAAGGGGTATAATGAAGATATTGAGGAAGATGATTGCATAGGAAAGCAGTTCATACCTGGGTAACAGCACCAAAGAACATTAGGGCTGCAAAACAGTAGAAAAATAAGTCTAAGTATAAACAGTAGGTATATGAATGACCATAATGGAATGTGGAAAAAGTGATCATGTTGCAGGTTACATTTCTTGCCACAGCACAGTAGAATAGGTAGGTTGCGGGGGGGGGGGGGTAAAAGAAAAAAAAACAAAACACACACGTAATACATGTAAACATACACAACTACTGTTCACTTCTATTCTTGCTGTCTGCCTTTTTTATAGCCATCCAGTCCTGTAGATTCATTAGAGTAATTTTCTCAACATCATGACCCTTAACTACTACAGTATGTACTTAGCCGGTGATTCCATATATAATGTGCTATATGTTCTCTTTTACTGGACTGCCCAGCAAGTCTTTCAGAACGTTTCAGTTGGTGTTTCTTAATCTAGATGAAAGCATGCAAATAACCTTCATGCTTATAATTTCTAAAACTCCTTCGCCATTACAGTGAGGCTGCTGATACACATTATAAATCTTTCCCTTACTACAAGACACAGGCAAACTAACAGGTACAGTTTTTGATTACATAAAAATGATCATTAATAGTTTAAGTCATTTACTTTTCATGAAACAGCTTCACTTATTTGACATACTCACGACAGCCTGTTGCAAGGCAGCAAATTATTTAAACAGAACATTTACAGTCAAAATTCACAAAGTAATCTCTATAGAAACGCATAACCAGTATGTGCTGCTGAATGCCAGAACCTTAGTTTTTTTTTTACTATTTGCACAGTATTTCAGCTAACTCCATACACAATTTAAATAACTTATTGCCAGTGTAAAACTTTTTTACATTCAGAATATCTGGTCTTCTTTAGAAATTGTTCCTCACTTCCCAGCATCACAATAAATAATAATTAAAAAAAAAAACTGAATCCTGAAATAACAAACAAACTCACTCAAAGCAGTATGTGTTATAAGCGCTTTTATTCCTCCTTTTTACAATGGAACTTTATCAAACTAAAATGATCCATATTTGCAAGCCTTTTAAACAGCAAGATAACTAATCAAAAACAACTTACAAAATTCCCAATTATTTATTTATTTGATTACTGGGTAAGTCTGACTAGGTAGAAGCTTATTCTCAGTGTAGGCCTGAGGAGAAATGCTTCAAATTATTACAAAACATTTTAAGACCAATAATTTTACAATCTTCAAAAATAAAACAAAAGCATTTGCAGTTTAAATAATTATTGCAAATTAGTGATAACATAAAAACATTGGTTAAGGTTATACCTTTGTCCCTCTTTGAGATTTCATTGCCAATCTTTCAGCTGCTTCTGACATAATGAGGACTTAATACACATATATTCTGATGTTTAGAGATTGAATAACCTACAAGTAGAAACCAGGCATAATTCTGGACTGTAATAACAAAAGCTCTCTGTAATGCAGGATTTACTGGCTGTATATAAGAGGCCATATGTCAGTTCCCTGTAGGTAGTTCAGAATAAAAAAAAATAAAAAAAACTCTTGAGCTTCAAATAACATACTGTGGTACAAAACATATATATTGTGACCAAGTGAAATGTGCCCTTTTTGAGACAGTACACAACCTCTAACTGTGAAAGAATCATATAGATTATTTTTTTCAGCTTTTCCTGTTAGGGGTCACCACAGCAAAACAATGGTCAGCAGAACAATTGACAGTAGAGTTGTACTGTGTTGAGTTCCCAGCCTGGTGCCCAACCTTCCACAGAAGGCACACACACATGCACACACTCACACCTAGGGCCAATTTGAGGTGTCCAATTTACCTTCAGCATGTCTTTGGGATGTGAGAGGAAACCATAGTAAATCAAAACAAGCAGGGTTTTACCTCAGAAATAAAGCAGGTGTCACTTGAAAAGTCTAAAATTAAACACAAATAGTAATACCAGCACCACAATGCTCAATAAAAACTCCATTTATTAACAGCACTAGTAACAATACTTTCTCCTCTCAAGGCTTCCTCAGGAAAAAACTATTGTAAAACTGTTTGTAAAATAAAATATTGTTACTATATATATTATTCTCAGCATTAAACACATATTTAATTTCGAGTTATTAACAACCAAGTTTGCATAACTATTAGCCATGGGCATACCCATGGCTACCCCTCTACATTGCTTATATATAACATTCTGAAACAGAAGAACATTATTATTTAATATCACAAATTGCTTCAATTTTTGTAGAATTAAATATCGACAAAGGCACTATATAATCCCTTAAATAATCATGTAAACACCAGAAAAGCCAAAAAACACACACTGAAAAGCCAAAAAAACACACAAATGCCAGCCCCAAGAATTCCAATACTTTTTGGAATACCAAAGGTCCATAAAAGTATAATAAATCCCCCCATGAGACTGTTGGCGGACGCAAGGCACAGTATCATGTATTCCATGGCAAAGGTCATAGAGCAAAAATTGAAGAGATATGTGACCCAGGAGAGTCAAATTTGCAAAGACTCCTGGACCTTCCTCTCAAACATTAATGCAATAGAGTTCAACCCCATTTACAATTTTATCATAGTTGATGTAAAAGACCTATACTCTTCTATTCCTCATGTAGAAGGAGTAGAATGGGTAAGCTATATGATGCACAGTAAAGGAGCACTTGAGGATGAAGTTTCTCTTGTATGTGAACTCATAGACATAGTGCTAACACAGAATTTCATAACCTTCAACAAGAAATATTACTTGCAGAAAGTTGGGGTAGCCATGGGTTCACCATGTGGTGCCAGCCTAGCGAACTTAGTAATGGCATATTGGGAGTGGCATTTTGTGAGAAACAATGAGGAGATTGCCATCTGGATTATCCATTACACTAGGTTCTTGGATGATATTTTTATGATTTATAATGATGACGAAAAACAGGCTACAGATATGGTTACTTATTTTAACAATACAACCCAGTTTTTTTACATTCACATTTACTTTCAGCACTGAATCAATAGCCTATTTGGACATTAACCTTAGGAAAGACATCACTACCAACAGTTATTGTGCATGAACTTTCTGAAAGGAAACATATTCCAACACATTCCTTCACTTTTCTAGTTGCCATCCATTACATCAAAAAAATTCAGTAGTCAAGGGGCAATTAGTAAGAGCTGCCTGGATGGTGACCAGTGATGATGAATTTGTGTTGGAATGCAATAACCTGAGGAACATGTTTAGGGTAAGATGTTATCCAGAACAACTAATCAATTAATTGATTAGAGAAGTCCAGGATAAGAGGGCAGGTGATTTTTACAAACCAATTTTGAGCATTAAGGGTATGATAGGAGGTAACAATGTGGGGGACATGAGTATGGTACCAAGGATGACAGAATACAGTACTACAGCCCTGATTACTAGATATAGTGTCAATGCTCTAGCTTTATACTCTCTTATTAACAAAAACTGGTCATTAATTATGAATGACAATGTTCTCAGCCATAAATTCTGTGAAGCACCAAGAATAGTGTTCCAACAAGGGCAAAACCTGAAAAATATATTACAATACAAGGCAAAAGATGTAAGTACACAAACAGGTATGGGTAAATATAATATGTGCAACTTTTGCAAACACATGCAGGTTGGCCAATGCTTCACGTTGAGGGAACAGAAATATGTGACCAAACATAAGTTCAACTGTCAGAGTAGAGCAGTAGTTTACATGGCTCTGTGCCAACACTGTCTGGCTTTCTATATTGGAAAAACGGACAGCAAATTAACATGTTGAAGCATTTCAATATCATACATTCACATTTAGGGCTACTGACTGTGTGAATTCAAATGGAAGGGGTGGTCCCGATTCATTAATGTTGGAGAAACCTGAATTGAGGTGGCAGCTTCGAACAGATGCATGCCATTTTCCAGGAATGAATGAAATGTATTCTAGCCTATGTATTCTTAAATTGAAAAATCTAGAGAGGTAGGCTCATGAAAGGTGTAAGTGAGTCTATACCCTCTGGCTGTAAGGTGCTGTCATGTGGACAGAATGGATCAGGATAAATTATTTTAATATTTTAATAAATTATTTTAATATTTTAATATTTTACTTTTCATTAGAATGAAGACATTAAAAATAAAAATATACATGAAATAAATAATGTTGATTTTGAATTTTAGGCTAAATATTTTAGTAAGAGTATATTTAAGGCATTACTTGTAAAATATTGAAATAAATGTTACAGTTAATATGTGGATCTCATAGGGAAGGGTGTCTTTAAATGGAGGTGTGTGTGTTAAGCGTCACATGATTGATGACTTTTTTATTTAAACTTTGCATTTGTACATGTCTGTCATCTAAAGAAGTCTCCCTATAAGTAGAGATGAAAAGCGCTTAATAAAATGGACTTTATTTTTTACTTGTGGGTGACCAGTGGAGTGATTTCCTAGCTTTTTTATCCCTTAAATAATCAAATCCAATATCACTATCTACATCTAGAGTAACAAAATGGCAGCTAGAAACATCACGATCATCAGACCATATATACATCGATTGACAGTAGAGTTGTACTGCATTGAGTAGCCAGCCTGGTGCCCTATCTTCCAAGAAGGTATACACACACATGCACACACTCACACCTAGAGCCAATTTGAGGTGTCCAATCTACCTTCAGCATGTCTTGGGATGTAAGAGCAAACCATAATACCAGGTGGAAACCCACATGACCACAGCGGGGACATGCAGACTCCACACAGAAGGCACCCCAGCTGAGAATAGAACTGGGGAACCTCTTGCTGTGAGGTGGCAACACTAACTTCTGCACTACTGCTGCCACCCTGAAATAATCATATAAATATAATGGCTATATTGCTGTTTGACAGATATTGTGCCCAGCCAACAAACCATATAAATATTCATTCAAAAGTGATCGTGTAACTGTCCTTTGCATTCATATATCACCTACCACCAAAAGTGATAGCTACATTACCTATAGCTCTGATGTCATATTGAGAAGAAGAAAAAGTATAGAGACCCAGTGTCAACTGTAATAAAAATTAAATTAAAAAATAAATGGAAAGTGTATTTGTGCAGGTCCAGTGTGTATTGCTACCAATGACCACAGATCTATCTGTTTATTACTGGAAAAAAGCAAAAGAACAACCAGTCACACTTATGTATTTCAGCTTAGCGCTTTCAAACAGCTTAATTCATATCTGCCACCAAACCACAACAATGGTCCCTTTAATATGATCAGTCTCAGGTCTCAGCCTTCCAATTGCATTCTTCCACAGTCTGCAGCCCATAGTTTTCAAACTTTCATCTCCAAAATATGGAATACAACACTACCTCTCACAATATGGAACAAAAGGCAAAATATAGAACATTTACTAACAACTTAATCTAGGAAGCTTACAACATAGTAACTAAAATAATTGTTTCCACATACTTAAAAACTTATTTTGAGGAACTAATGTGATTTAATATTATTTCCCTTAGATATTTGTTTAAAAAATCACAGCAATTAAATTGTACTAACTCTTTCAGTGTGGAACACCATGGGAGTTTTAAAAGTCAAACTCGCAAAATTAAGAACATTGCTCAAATGAGGTTCATTTCAGAGCTAAGCTGCCTACCCATCCCCAAACAGACAGTCACTTCAGGCTACCAGTAGTAAAAAATAATCACAACAATGTATTTCAAGTCACTGCTTCTGGGCTGAAGGTACTGTAACAAATAACCCTCCCATGGTTGTCAGCCACTTAACTCAAAAATCAGAAACAAAGCCAAAAACAATGGTAGACAAAGGCCCAAAATCACAAACAGATGATAAATACTGGTCTTATAGATTTAGAAAGCTACTAGTGTTGACAGCTTTTGTGCTGGCACTTGGCAGGTGTTTTCTGAAGGGTATAAAGTCTGAAACTCACATTTATGTTATTATTTGGTGACTACAGTACACCACTTTACCAGAAAGCCACACATTTTATGAGAAACAAACCATAGATATAAGGAAAATAATCAAGGAGAGTTGAGCTCTCTCTATACACACACACACACACACACACACACACACACACACACACACACACACACACACACACACACACACAAACAAACAGTTACAGCAACTTGTATGACTTTATACCTCAGACATCTATTAAGAGCAAGTGAATAGATAGAATCATAAATAATGGCCTAGACATCTTTCACAGTTCACTGCTATCAGAACCATAAAGTGCAAATTATTTAACTTCCTTCTGCCCTCTCAGCTTCTTAGCTCAAGAAGAATGAGACAAAAAAAACCCCACAAAATTAGAAACCAATTTTAAATATTTCTCTTATATACTTAGAACATATTTAGAATAACAGGCTTTGCATTAACATACTTGTTTTGAAGGCTACATTCTGAAATTCACATGCTTGTCACTATTTTCTGACTGCAATCCACAACATCTTGCCGGAAAGCCAGAAATTTTACATGCTACAGATAAAATACCAATCAACATCTTTGCTCAAGAATTCTGAACAAAGATAAAAATAAAGTGGGATAAAACGTAATTCTTATTTTATCTGTTTGTTAACTAGGAAAACCCAGTGGACAAAGTGTTCCTTTTTAGGGGGATTGTCTGGTTAGGTAACTTGCTCAAAGTCCCACAGTAGGCAAATGGTGGTGAAATGATTCAGACCATGTACTTTTAACTAGAGGATGTTAACAGCTCAGTGTTGTAAGTGACAGACAACTCTAATTCACTTAGTTAACAAAACAGATATTGCATAAACATACATATTTGAGCAATGATAATTATGGAACTGTATTGACTGATTGTAATCCTCAGTGATTTACCAGAAAAAAAGAAGTTAATGTGGGACAGGGTATAAACATGAGGCAAAATCATATATATTATGCAAAATCAGAGACAGATAATAGGCAGATTACTACAGTTTACATGAAAATGTAATGGAGGAGATTTTGCATCAACATGCATTTTCAGACCAAGAATTATGAAACTGTAATGGCTGGCATTATTTATTTACTGTAAAATCCATAGTGATTTATCAGAAAATGAATAAATTATCCAAGGTCTGCCAGTTAGTGTAGAGGATTAAGGCTTAATGCATTGCTTTTTGGAGTCAAGGGTACAAGGTTTGACTCTTACTGCTATCCCCATTTGCCTACTGTGTGAAAGTCATTTAACCACACAGTGTTCCTGGGTTGAATGTTTACCATTTGTTTTTTAAAAGAACAAGGAGAAGTGTTTTGTCAACTTTTACTGACACAGTGCTCCTAGGTTGAATGTTTACCATTTGCTTTTTAAAAGAACAAGAAGTGTTTTGTCAACTTTTACTGAATGCATTTTCCCAGGCATTAACAACTTTATTAATACCAAGCTTATTTTAAAAGCTAAGGTTGCTATTATTTGAGTTTTACTAAGTTTGAGCAATAGCATTTCCTTTTATTTAACCAAGAACTTCAAGCTGCTATTAAAATAGCAAAGAAAAAAAAAGGTACAAACTATAAAGGAGGCAGTATTTAGCAAACACAGTTTACTTTGTCAAGATTTTACAGGTTTCAAATTTATGGTTTTACAAAGCTTAGAATCTTTTAGGGGATGTTAATACACTTTTGGAGGTGAAGGAATTGTATTTGTAGTTGAGGTTCAATGCTGATGCCCCAACCGGTTTGAATGAAAATTTAAATATTAAGTGTGTGCTGAGGTGGCACAGATAATTTACCTTTTCCTTGTACATATTGTTTTACTAATGTTTGTTAACGTCATTGGTTTCTATTATTACAATTTGTCTTTACTCCTTTATTGGACTGATTTTGAACGTATGCATTCTAATTGGATATTTGTGCAGGTCCAGTGTGTATTGCTACCAATGACCACAGATCTATCTGTTTATTACTGGAAAAAAGCAAAAGAACAACCAGTCACACTTATGTATTTCAGCTTAGCGCTTTCAAACAGCTTAATTCATATCTGCCACCAAACCACAACAATGGTCCCTTTAATATGATCAGTCTCAGGTCTCAGCCTTCCAATTGCATTCTTCCACAGTCTGCAGCCCATAGTTTTCAAACTTTCATCTCCAAAATATGGAATACAACACTACCTCTCACAATATGGAACAAAAGGCAAAATATAGAACATTTACTAACAACTTAATCTAGGAAGCTTACAACATAGTAACTAAAATAATTGTTTCCACATACTTAAAAACTTATTTTGAGGAACTAATGTGATTTAATATTATTTCCCTTAGATATTTGTTTAAAAAATCACAGCAATTAAATTGTACTAACTCTTTCAGTGTGGAACACCATGGGAGTTTTAAAAGTCAAACTCGCAAAATTAAGAACATTGCTCAAATGAGGTTCATTTCAGAGCTAAGCTGCCTACCCATCCCCAAACAGACAGTCACTTCAGGCTACCAGTAGTAAAAAATAATCACAACAATGTATTTCAAGTCACTGCTTCTGGGCTGAAGGTACTGTAACAAATAACCCTCCCATGGTTGTCAGCCACTTAACTCAAAAATCAGAAACAAAGCCAAAAACAATGGTAGACAAAGGCCCAAAATCACAAACAGATGATAAATACTGGTCTTATAGATTTAGAAAGCTACTAGTGTTGACAGCTTTTGTGCTGGCACTTGGCAGGTGTTTTCTGAAGGGTATAAAGTCTGAAACTCACATTTATGTTATTATTTGGTGACTACAGTACACCACTTTACCAGAAAGCCACACATTTTATGAGAAACAAACCATAGATATAAGGAAAATAATCAAGGAGAGTTGAGCTCTCTCTATACACACACACACACACACACACACACACACACACACACACACACACACACACACACACACACACAAACAAACAGTTACAGCAACTTGTATGACTTTATACCTCAGACATCTATTAAGAGCAAGTGAATAGATAGAATCATAAATAATGGCCTAGACATCTTTCACAGTTCACTGCTATCAGAACCATAAAGTGCAAATTATTTAACTTCCTTCTGCCCTCTCAGCTTCTTAGCTCAAGAAGAATGAGACAAAAAAAACCCCACAAAATTAGAAACCAATTTTAAATATTTCTCTTATATACTTAGAACATATTTAGAATAACAGGCTTTGCATTAACATACTTGTTTTGAAGGCTACATTCTGAAATTCACATGCTTGTCACTATTTTCTGACTGCAATCCACAACATCTTGCCGGAAAGCCAGAAATTTTACATGCTACAGATAAAATACCAATCAACATCTTTGCTCAAGAATTCTGAACAAAGATAAAAATAAAGTGGGATAAAACGTAATTCTTATTTTATCTGTTTGTTAACTAGGAAAACCCAGTGGACAAAGTGTTCCTTTTTAGGGGGATTGTCTGGTTAGGTAACTTGCTCAAAGTCCCACAGTAGGCAAATGGTGGTGAAATGATTCAGACCATGTACTTTTAACTAGAGGATGTTAACAGCTCAGTGTTGTAAGTGACAGACAACTCTAATTCACTTAGTTAACAAAACAGATATTGCATAAACATACATATTTGAGCAATGATAATTATGGAACTGTATTGACTGATTGTAATCCTCAGTGATTTACCAGAAAAAGAAGTTAATGTGGGACAGGGTATAAACATGAGGCAAAATCATATATATTATGCAAAATCAGAGACAGATAATAGGCAGATTACTACAGTTTACATGAAAATGTAATGGAGGAGATTTTGCATCAACATGCATTTTCAGACCAAGAATTATGAAACTGTAATGGCTGGCATTATTTATTTACTGTAAAATCCATAGTGATTTATCAGAAAATGAATAAATTATCCAAGGTCTGCCAGTTAGTGTAGAGGATTAAGGCTTAATGCATTGCTTTTGGAGTCAAGGGTACAAGGTTTGACTCTTACTGCTATCCCCATTTGCCTACTGTGTGAAAGTCATTTAACCACACAGTGTTCCTGGGTTGAATGTTTACCATTTGTTTTTTAAAAGAACAAGGAGAAGTGTTTTGTCAACTTTTACTGACACAGTGCTCCTAGGTTGAATGTTTACCATTTGCTTTTTAAAAGAACAAGAAGTGTTTTGTCAACTTTTACTGAATGCATTTTCCCAGGCATTAACAACTTTATTAATACCAAGCTTATTTTAAAAGCTAAGGTTGCTATTATTTGAGTTTTACTAAGTTTGAGCAATAGCATTTCCTTTTATTTAACCAAGAACTTCAAGCTGCTATTAAAATAGCAAAGAAAAAAAAAGGTACAAACTATAAAGGAGGCAGTATTTAGCAAACACAGTTTACTTTGTCAAGATTTTACAGGTTTCAAATTTATGGTTTTACAAAGCTTAGAATCTTTTAGGGGGATGTTAATACACTTTTGGAGGTGAAGGAATTGTATTTGTAGTTGAGGTTCAATGCTGATGCCCCAACCGGTTTGAATGAAAATTTAAATATTAAGTGTGTGCTGAGGTGGCACAGATAATTTACCTTTTCCTTGTACATATTGTTTTACTAATGTTTGTTAACGTCATTGGTTTCTATTATTACAATTTGTCTTTACTCCTTTATTGGACTGATTTTGAACGTATGCATTCTAATTGGATATTTTCTTATAAGCACTGCCTATTTTTGCCCTACTTATACACAGTTTTGTCAGTGTTATCTGATGAAGTTTCTATTCACTTAATAAAGAGACAAAAGCGTTAAATATTGCCTCCTTTATAGTTTGTACCTCTTTTTTCTTTGCTATTTTAATAGCAGCTTGAAGTTCTTAGTTATATTTAATCATAGTCTTTGTTCATGTTCTGACAGTTTTCATAATTTCCTTTTATTTATTATAAGCTTTATATGGTTGTTTTAAACATGTATTTTTTACTTATTTATCTTGTTTGGATTGTTTTCTTATGAATTAACCTTTTTTATGAATTAATTTTTTATGAATGACGTTTTATGAATGAACAGCTACTACTCTTGCATGTCTCTTTAAATTTCGACTTATGGATTGGCACCTTTAAGGCTTTTGAAATGAAGGAAGGAAGTGGCTACATTGTTTCTGAAGAATTTCTTTATGTTGTAGAATGAAAGCACTTAAATTCCTATTAAATTTGTCTTCACTGAGGGATTCTGTGTGGCATTTTTTGTTTTTTAAAAAAGGCATAAGGGTATAGGGTTTGAAACGTTCTATCTCCATTTGCCTATTGTGTGAATTTGAGCAAGTCACTTAACCAGCCAGTGCACCTGGGTTTAGCTTAAAAAAGGAATAAATATGAGGAAAAAGAATTGTAATTATTTATTTATATATTTTACATTTGTTAACTGGGGAATGTCCAGCTGGGCAAGTAGCCCGTTTTCAGTGAAGACCCAGGGAAAAAGTTCTATAACAATAGTACAAAAAAGATTACAAACATTTTACAAAGCTTAACAAAGAATATACAAAAACTTTAACCATTGCCTACAATCACAATTTGCAAAAAGTGAATTTAAACAGAAAACATTACATTTCCTATGTACTATGTATTATCCTCAAAGCCTACTAAGTTTTATCAAAGGATAACATCTCCTCTGTATTCCAGTTGTGCAATGTTTTCATGTGCAAAACATGTGAGTTGCTACTTTTGTCCATATCAGAATACAGAGCAGACAGAGAGGAGAGATAATCCTCAAAGCCCACTAAGGGATAGCAAGGGACATATCGAAGTACTTCAAACTCATGTTTATATTATAAGTCATCTTAGCTATCTATACAACTCTCTCTTAAAAGATATATCAGTTTGTACAAAACTATATATTACAATACAATGCAATGCATGATTTATAAACCTGCTCATTTGTCTCTGATTCTGCATATATGTATGTTTATCTCTATTAATGTATATATAATTCACATATATTCTCAACAATTGTATAAGTATACATAGTCTGTCTCTTATAGTATCTCTCTGTAAATGTTAAACTGTAATGCTTTCCCTAGCTCAGATTGAAATTGGTTATTTGTAATACTAGTTAACAAATTTAAATAAATCAATAAATGAAGTAATAAACAACATACAAGGAGTACGTCCAGTGTAAGTGTTAGGCTATTAGTTTTTGTAGGAAAATATTTATATTTTATAAACAAGGAGTCAAGAATTGAACATGTTTTGTATTAACTAAACAAAAACAGGTATGTTTAAATTGCATGCAGGCTGTATTTAGACTGTATATTTCTAGTTAATGGAATTAAAATGGAAAGTAATACTTTCATTAAGTTCGTTATAGTAGGAGGATAATTAACAATGGGGAGCAGGAATTTAAGTTAAATAAACCCCTTTTGGGTTGTGAGGATATTCACTGTTGATTTATTGCTGGGTAATGTCTGGAAAATCAGTAGGTATTTTTGCAAAGTATTGTGTTTGTGGGCAAAAAGATTGTGTGTTTAAGTCATATCAGTGAGAGATGACCAAATCTGAATAAATGATACTAAGCTACAAATATAATAGTATATGTACTTGCAGGGAATAAATAAAAGATTTAGGATGTAAAAGCTTATGATGGGACTAGATTGTAGATGTGAAGCCTGGGATAAAGGGCTAAGGATTGAAGATTTAGGACAGAGATAGGGTAGTGAGTTATTACAGGGTACAATATTACAGGGGAGCAATTGCCAAGTGGCTGTCAAGGTAGATGACCAGTAGTGACTTTGATCTATCTTGTCAGGGGGGTGATATTGGTGAGCCCTTGTGGTATGCCCATGCCCCATGAAATTCAAGGTTGATGTTTAAGTGCTTGCAACTAAGAACTGTACAAAACAATAAAAGCATGGCAGCTGTATGCCATAGAGGGATAAAGCCTTAAATGTGACTCTGATGTCCTGCAGTCAATTAGTAACATGTGGCAAGCAAATGCTGGTTTACATGCAGCAAAACATGATACTCTGAGGTATAAAAATAAGCAATGTTGGTCTAGTAACAGCAAAGAAAGGAAGAAAATTTTATTTTCTGCCTGTGCTGGTTACAACTAGCTCATCAACTAGCAGATTCTGTGTTTTCACAGACTACGAACAAAACCAAGAACCAAACAACATCTTCTAAAACCAAGAAAGGAACTTTCCAAGCACTTTAAAATCAGTTTATTTAGCGCTTTCATCAGCATCAATCAGCTGACTTCATCAGAATAGCAATACATTGATACTAGAAGCCATTTTATTTAAAAACTTCGTCACATGACAATCCAATTAAACAATAAACAAATCTTGAAATTACATCTAAAACAGTGCACCACCAGTTAAATTAAAAACAAGTGACCACATAATATATATATATATATATATATATATATGTGTGTGTGTGTGTGTGTGTGTGTGTACAAATATGAGAATTATATAAAAAGATAGCAGCATCCTCCTACAAACCTAATATAACCACCAGAAATGTCAATAATGAAACTGCTTGTTAATAGTAAAAAAACACCCTCTATTTTATTCTCTCTCCTTAATCCATATCTAGTTCCAATAAGCTTTTAATTTTAGCCGTTTGCTGCATTATTTTAATATCTGCACTTAAAGTTACATTTTAGTCGAATTTGATCGAAAGTTTGTTTGTTTGTTTGTTTAATTTAACTGTTGAGGCTGCCCACTAAAGTATGCTAGCCTGTGTAACTGATTTATTACTGTTTCTGCATTTTCTGTGTGTTTCTATCTAAAAACAAAAAAAAACAAAAAAAATAATCCTTGCTTTCCCGCCTCTCCTCGACTAGTTTAGACCAGTTTACAGGCATTGCTGTATTCTGGGCTGTGGTGTAGCTCCTGTGTTGTCCATTACCTTACTTGGATAGAAGGAAGTTTCTTTGCTCACCAGTGGGAGTGGGGAGCCTTGAGCAGCCTACCTGTCCCTGTAGGAAGTGACCTCAGCACAAGAGCTGTAGTAATTGGTTGTTTTGGACCATTTCTAGCTCTTTTAAAGTTCCCTGTTTAAAATCCGCGTTTGCACGGCTTTGCGCAGTTGTGCGCCTAGCCGGTTAAACTAGGTTAAACTTCTTCTGGCTCCGCCAAGTCTGCTCTTCAAATTTTCCCTTAAGGAAGCTCTACTCTTAGTATAATCAGACTACTCGCTATATTATAAGCCTAGCACTTGTTCTCAAAACTTCTCTACTAAGTAAGCACTCTCGTACTAAGTAAGCACTACATCCACCTACCACCCCTGTGAATATCCACTTACCTTAAAGGCACAGCACTCCCTTATACTGTTCTAGCTTGTCGAGTGGTAGATTACTGGCGTCCTGTCCAGTTCAGCTGGTCAATCTGGGTATCTTGAGACAATGCTACAATTGTCTCATGTACACAGACAACCCTCTCCTCCTCCCAACAAACACAAATACATGTGAGAGATGCAACTATATAGCCATACTGGAGGCTGAACTCTCTCAACTCAGGGCTGGCATGACCAGACAGGAGGAGATGGTAACCACACACACAACAAACCCAGTCCCACATAGACCTACCACAACTGCAAACCAAACACATAAAAACACAAAGACATACTCGGAGGCTCTAATAAAAAACTTACCAAAACAACAGAGGCTCCCAAAGCAGACATCCAAAAATCCACCACCTCAAAACAAAACACATGCAACACATACTTCAATAAATCAGTGTGTCAATCAATCACAGCCCTTAAGGCCAAACATCATGCCTGATACACTAGTAATTGGTGACTCTATAGTCAGACACACTGATGTCCCGCTTACCAGGCTGAAAAAGGAGAGGGTGACTGTGAGTTGCCTATCGGGAGCTAGGATCCGCCACATAACACATGCACTCAGGTCACTCCAAAGCAAGTACAAATATGACTCCGTCATTGTCCATGCTGGCGTGAATGACCTGAGACGTACCTCCCTGGACTACATGAAAAGAGACATAGAGGAGCTCTCTGATTATGTAGCCCAGGCTGGTATGACCCTGACCCTGAGCAGCATCTTGCCCTCACCAAGAATGATGCCACAATACAAAGACAAGATGATCAGCTTTAATAATTGGCTCATGTACTGGTGTCATTCTAAGGGGATCCAATGTCTGTCTGCCTGGGATGACATGTTGGACAAGCCACGCTGGTGCAAGGGACGGCTTGCACCTGTCACCAATGGGCTTCTGGATATTGGCTAAGGCTCTTGCCACCCCATAGTGCCTTTTTAGGCAAGGCTCAAAAGACAAACCCACCACCTTAGAAAACAAAAATGGAAAAAAACTAAGGGTAATGCTGCTCAACGCCTGAAGTCTAAATCTCAAGATGCAGGCACTCGATGCACTCCTCAGTATGGAGAACATCGACGTCTGTGCAGTAACTGAAACCTGGTTCAAGGCTCCTGAGAGCACCCCAGCACTACCAGGCTATACCTCGTATCATGCTTTTTGGCCCCAAAACCCGGGCTGAACCACAAAGGGAGGGGGAGTGTCCATATTCATTAAGGACACCCACACCTCCAGGTTAGTAGCAACACATGAAGCATCGGAGACCATATAGGTGCAACTAACCATAGGCAAAACTGCTATACAACTGGTAGCATGTTACAGACCACCCTCCCAATCTCAGGAACCCCACTCAGCCTTCCTGAAGACATTGGAGGATATGAATGTATCACAAAATACCATCATACTGGGAGACTTCAACTACCCTAACATAGATTGGGTACATTATTCTAGCCCTAACACCCTAGCACAAAGGTTTCTGGAATTCATAAATTCAAATGCACTGGAACAACTAGTCACCTCTCCCACTAGGGGAGATAATATACTAGACCTGATCATCACAAATATGGGGACAAAATGCTCCACACCGGAGGTATACCCCTCACTAGTGAGATCTGACCACAAACTAATCACCCTGGATATACATATCCCACCTCCACCCCCAGCACAAAAGACCACAGTGAAAAACTTCTCAAAAGCAGACTTCACTCTTCTTAAGACTGAGATGGTATCCTTTAAGCCCACTGGGCCAGTGGATACCACATCCCACAATGCTGAATCCTTCACAAATGCTTTCTATGGACATCTCCAAGAATGCATGGATCATGCAATCCCAAATAAATCCAAGTCCCTCTCCACCAAAGGAAAGCGTCCTGTCTGGTGGACCTCAGCCATTAACAAATTGTATAACAAAAGAAGGAAGCTACTGCACGACAGAGCAAAATCCCATAAAGGGAAGACATCTCTGATCGACACTAGCAGAAAACTACGTTCTCTCATAAAAACATCCAAGGCCAACTTTGAGAGAAAAATCGCTAAGGACACTAAAGGTAACCACAAAGCCTTCTTCAGCTATGTTAGAAACCTGGGCGGAAACTCTCAGATATGCTCAGAGTTAGTTCAAAACAACAAAAAATACACTGAACCCACAGATATTGCCAACATTCTGGCTGACAGGTTCAGTGCAAATTTCTCCCCTCCCTCACCCCCCAAAAGAAGAAATACATATCCCAGCTGAATGTAATCTCCCTGTCATCTCAGATGTCCAAGTGAGAGCCGCCCTCAGCAAAGCTAAAAACACAGCATCAATGCGACCTGATGGTATCCCGGGTTGCGTGCTATGTGAACTCCAAGAGGAGCTAAACCCGCACATAAAAATGCTATTTAACCTTAGCCTTACTACAGGATATGTACCTGAACACTGGCGTACAGCAACAGTGGTCCCACTCCACAAAGGGGGTACCTCTAGAGACCCTGGGAACCACCGCCCCATAAGCTTAACCAGCCTGGTCTGCAAAGCTATGGAAAGAATCATTATGGAACTCATAAACAGAGACATTGGGAACCTACAGACACTTGACCCCACCCAGTTTGGCTTTGTAAAGGGCAGATCTTGCCTTTTGAACCTGGTTGACTTTTTTGAAACAGTCACTAGAGCCATTGATGAGGGCAAAGCAGTCCATACAGCCTACCTCGACTTGGCTAAGGCCTTCGACACAATACCCCACTCAAGCATCATAGATAAGCTCAACAGCTTAAACGTAAACCCTTATGTCACTAGATGGGTTGCAAACTGGCTAAAGGACAGAACCCATAAAGTTAAAATCGCTGGAGCAATGTCAGACTCAAAGCCAGTCACAAGTGGTGTCCCACAGGGATCTGTCCTGGGACCCCTCTTGTTCGGCATTTATTTCTCAGATGTTAAAGCAAACATGGGAGGGTTGTGGCTGACAAAGTTTGCAGATGACTGCAAACTAGGCGCCATAGTCGATACACCAGCGGACACATACATCCTACATAAAGGCCTCACAGAAATGGACAACTGGTGCCATAGTCATGGCCTTAAACTAAATGCCAAAAAATGTATAGTCATCCCCTTTGGGAAAAACAAAGTACCCACAAATTATCACATAGACAGCAACCCACTGAGTACGGAAAAAGTAATCAGAGACCTAGGGACCCAAGTCGACAGCGACCTCTCATTTGACACCCACGTTGCCAAAGTGGTTAGAAAAACATTCTACCTTGCACACCTTATCATGAAGGGATTCACATCCAGATCCAAGGATGTCATTGTACACCTATACTCCTCCCTCATCAGACCCATGATTGAGTACAATGCCCCATTTGGTATGTACCTCACCCGGCATTTGCAACAGCTGGAGAGACCATAAAAGTACCTCACCAAGAGGATCAAGGGTCTCCAACATATGTCTTATTCTGCCAGACTAAAGAAACTCCAGCTCTATTCAGTAGCATACCACCTGCTCAGAGGTGATCTCTGCCTGACGTATAAGGCCATGTCCAATCAGGAACTGATGGACATGCTCCACCTCAAAAAATCCAAATCCATCAGAACCACGAGAGCTAAAGACTTAAACCTCGGCACAAGTATGAATAGGACATGCTGGAGGGATAGATTCATAACCCAGAGGCTTCCCATGCTCTGGAACAAGATCCCAGTTCATGTTAGGCAGAGCCCCTCACTGACTCTCTTCAAGAGAAATCTTGATGAGTGGATGGGAGATCGTAAGTTTACCCCAGGGGTCACATCTGTGTCACTGCTAGACAGGGGCACAGTAAACTAATTCTATTATATAAGGGGAACTTCACTGTGTCACTACTAGACAGAGGCACAGTATTCTAAATCTATTCTGTGCATTTTTGTACCATTTCATGGGGTGGCGAAAGCCACATCACTATGGCTAGGCTTACAAATGCCCCAGGGCAGATAGCCTAGTACTAAACTATGAAACTATGAAAAAAACTACTGAGACTCAATGCATCATTTAGTCCCGGAAACTTGGTTGCATTTAACTTAATTTGCCAAACCAATTCCCTGAACTCTAGGTAATCTTCCCAGAGACCACCACGTATTTCTCGTGTAACTTTTTCAAGGACCAAAAATCTAAAACCATGTCCAGGAAACTGTTGAACATGTTTAAACAAGACATTGTTGTTGTTTTTTTCTATGCCTTGTTTAAACATGTTTAACAGCTTCCTGGACATGGGTTTAGATTTTTGGTCCTTGAAAAAGTTACACAAGAAATACATGGTGGTCCCTGGGAAGATTGCCTAGAGTTCAGGGAATTGGTTTGGAAAATTAAGTTAAATGCAACCAAGTTTCCTGGACTAAATGATGCATTGAGTCTCAGTAGTTTTTTGAAATTAAAATATTATTGGAACTAGATATGGATTAAGGAGAGAGAATAAAATAGAGGGTGTTTTTTATTATTAACAAGCAGTTTCATTATTTACATTTCTGGTGGTTTTATTAGGCTTGTAGGAGGTTGCTGCTATATTTTTATATAATTCTCATATTTATACACACACACACACACACACATATATATATATATATATATATATATATATATATATTTTTTTTTTTTTAATGTGGTCACTTGTTTTTAATTTAACTGGCGGTGCATTGTTTTAGATGTCATTTCAAGATTTGTTTATTGTTTAATTGGATTGTCATGTGACTTGAAGTTGTTATATAAAATGGCTTCTAGTATCAATGTATTGCTATTTTGATGAAGTCAGCTGACTGATGCTGACGAAAGCGCTAAATTAACTGATTTTAAAGTGCTTGGAAAGTTCCTTTCTTGGTTTTAGAAGATATTCTGTGTTTTTCTATCCTCTTGGTTCCCCAAACCATGGATTCCACCCAATATGGACAATTTCCCCATATGCAGGTCCTAAGGGATGCAAGCCACCAAGTGCCAGGAGCCTGGCACTCATTTCAGCCCTGGTGTTATCACTGGGTCTCACAAACCAGCTGCATCATTTCATGCCCCCTCACCCTCACCCTCACCCCTGGAAAAGACAAGCAGGCCAATGCCTCATCATTTCCTTTTCACCCAGCCAGCTCTAATAGGTGTCTGACCAATTTATCAGACTCGAGTCACCTGGGTCATAGTCAAAGCTTTATCCATCTGTGCCACAGAGATGGCAAATAAAAGAAAATAAAACATTGTTTAATCAGGTATTAAATCAAGCAGTCAAATAGTTATTTGATTAATTACTTAAAATATAGTCTCAAAGAGCTGACATCTGGTTGTGTTGTGCATTGGGTTAAGGGTACACATCACAAATAACATCATCATAAGTGTCTGTATTTGAATGTCTCATTCTTTTCTTGCTGAATGTGTAAATTTGAACAAGTAACTTAACCAAACAGAGGTCCTCTATCATCCCTGTGAAAAAGCCTAAATAAATTAATACAATAAAATAAAATAAATGTAATAATCAAGATTGGTCAGAGACTTATGTAAGAACTAAGTTAGAAAACAGATGTAGCAAAATGAAAAAAGGTATCATATAATGTTAATTACTAATTAATCTCCCATGCATCTGACAGGAGGCAGATTATACTCAACTTGTTTCTAGCAACATAACATCAGTAGACAAAGGAAGGTGTACATTCAAATGCATTAATCACCTTAGTGATTTTTTATGTAGAAGATCAATAAATTAAGTTAATCAAGGTAGCCACATCATACATGCAGTGACATAGAGAAGTTGACATTAAATCACTGCTGTAAATAGAATACAAAATGATAAACTGTAATTTTTGCAAGCTATATGCTTATAATGAAAAGCATAATGCAGACAGAATTTTTATACTAACAATTGTAACCATCAAGCCTCCCCATAATTGCCCCATTATCCTGTTTTTCCCCCACAGGCAGGAATTGGAGCAGATGAAGAGCACTAGGATTATTAGTATCAGGGATTTTTCATTTAAACTCTAACATTCCCCTTTGTACCTGCCCACTAGGGCTCAAGAGGTTTGACAGCAATGAGGTCTTCAAGGACATGTGTCCTATTTCAGCAAGTGATACCACCTTGGTTAGCCCTGCCAACACTGAAAGCTAGTACATACATACATATATCTCACTCAAGCCTGAAGCACCTTTTTTGTATACCTCCAGTTCACACCCACAGCTCCTTATGGCATCCACACCTTTTTGAGTCTGGTTTCTTTAACTAAGTGACTCGCCAGCTGATAATAAGTAGTATTAGAAAGTGTGAGACGTTATTAAAAAAATTACACCATCATTGTCAATCTTGAATTTCCTGCAGCAGAGAAATTAATCACTGTTTGTCAATTATTATTCATATTTTCATATTTATGTTCATATTTATACCTGGGAGCTCTACATGACATTGAAGAGTATGGTGTAGTATACTATGATGGGAAACAGTAAGTCCATTGTTATTGTCCTTTAAAATCACACTATACCTCAGATATTGCTAGTTGTTTGTTAGTAATTATCAAAAAAGGAACAATATTTCCATATGTAGTTAAAAAGCCTTTTGGCTTTTCCCAGTTATGGGTCACCACAGCGGATCACCGGTCCCCTTATGATTGGCAGTAGATTTTATGGTGTCAAGTTGCCAGCCCAGCATGCAACCTTCAGAGAAGGCACACACACGCTCACGCACCTACCTGCATGTCTTTTTAAAGTTTAGTCGATCACAGGGAGGACAAGCAAACTCTGCACAGAAGGTGCTCCAGCCAAGAATCGAACTGGAGAGCCTCTTGCTGTGAGGCGACAATGCCAGTGCTGCACCACCGTGGCCGACAATATTTCAGTATAATATTTCCATATGTAGTTAATACTTTAAAACCCAAGTGACATACAAACTGTTGCATGACATCAGGTGAAACCTTACATGTTGCTGAAGAAAACCATAGTTGAAATTTGCACTGTAAGTTGCACATCTTGAGTGATATATAATGCCATTTATATTGATAATTTTACAATTAAGCATGTTTCATATGTCTGTAAATATCTCAATAAATATGCACATACAGAGGAATTTCTTTCTGTCATATGAAAGGTTATGTCTTGTTAACAAAAATGTTCTAACACTATATATCTAGGTTATACAGTTTCCAAGATATAACAATGTGTTTGTGGAAGTAGAGCAAAAATATAATTTGGGGTTTGTGTGCATTATAATATAATATTTATGGAAAGATTATGAATGCACTGACTTTTATCACTATAAAGAATACTTCTTACTGATAACATTACTACAGTTTAAATACCATTTAACGTTCACAGAATGTTTGCATTTGTTTATCTTATGTTTTTTTAAGTTTATTTATCAGACAATAGAAGGTGTGTATAGCCTGGTAGAGGTGTGACATTCAACACCATATAGGTGTTAATGAAATATATATACAAATATTTCAGGCATTGGCAATAATGCCCTTCTAGCCTGCCAGTATACCAAAACAGTTATTCCCATAATAAGTGTCCAGGTTATTCTTAAAAAAAAAAATCTAAACTAGTGCTTGCTTTAATGTAATTTGGTAGTCTATTCATGCATTCACTAATCTCGCAGAGAACCAATCAGTACAGTTCTCATTCCTATAGAATCTTCTACATCAGTTGTCTGATGATTGTTTACTAATTTTTGATAACTACCTCTGGGAATGATTGGGGTTGTCTCTAAATGCCCTATAACCTGAATAATGTTTCCACTTAAATGTCTGCATGAGACACTGTACAAGTTCAGATATTTTCATCTTTCATAATAACTTAAATTTTCACATACATGGATATCCTTGGTATATTACCAATGTACTTTCTTATAAGGTTTCCATATTGTTATTCCATACTTAAGTTTAGATCTAATGTAGTTAACAATGATTTTATAATTTCTGGTTTCCAAGATTTTATATATATATTTTACTATAACCTATAGTTCTGTAACTATAATTAACCAATTGGTTGTTATGATTAAAAAAAATCAAAGCTGAATCTACCCATATACCCAGGTTCTTAAATGAATCTACAGTTTCAATTACTTTGTGCCGTATTAAATATTCACCTTTCAGTTTGGGTCTCCCAAATCTTAATATGCTTAGTTTTTGATGCATTTATAGCATATTGTTCTCCTGTGCCTAAATGGTTAATTTATTCATGCTCTTTTGCAGACATGCCCTATCAGTAACACAAGTAATCAGTTTACCCATTTTCAGGTCATCTGCGTACAGACTGTAGAATAACTTGGATGAAAAAAGATAGATCCGAAAGATACAGTCTAAACAAGTATGGGCCCAGAACAGAGCCTTGTGGGATATTTTGATTATAACCTTGAATTTCATCTGTCCCATTGCTGTATGATACTGGCCATGTCCTATTTGTAAGCCATACAGCTATCCATCTCATCAAAAGGACATCAATACCTAGTTGTTCTAATTTATTGATTAGTGTTTTGTGTGGACCCTATGAAATGCTGAAGTTAAATCTGTAAAAATTACATCACAGCACAATTTTTCATTCACAGCTGTTATTATATCAGACTATACTATCAGTGTATGTTGCCTAGCTATATTTTTAATATCATTATTTTAAATGTAGTGAGGATATGTGCTTGGTAGTTTGCTCTGCCAGAGTGTGATAGCAGCCGACCGCAGACCACTCCCATTGCCCAGCCCATACCTTAGTTTCTAATATTGCTATCTATTACTCCCTTAATTAAGTAACGTTTGCTGCCATTCCTACTATAGCCACTAGGCGGCACCATATACCAGGACAAGAGGGATACTTTGTAATTTTAAAATAAATTGTGTTAAACCTTTCTGTCTCAAGCTCTCCTACCCAGCTTCTATCCCTATCCTCTCCTAACTCACCCTTTATATCTTTTACCCCGACCATAGTACTGTTAGTAACTGCTGTCTACACTAACAATCTACAGTAACACTTACCTGGTAGCAGAAATCCTCTATAGCTACAGATTGTTTCTTGTTCACTTGTGGCTTGGCCTTCATTTGGCTCTACCCGCTCCGTTTGCCCTGTGGGCTCACTCCGCTCCCCTACCCCCAAATTCCACCCACCCCCACTGCAGCTGACCTTATACTTCCATAGCCACACCCTCAACCCTCCTCAACCCATTAGCCCACTCCATTTGCTATTTATCTATTAGCAAGCTTGGCTCCTTCTTGTTAACCCTAAACTGCTCAATACCTTATATTCCCTCAAACAGCTCCACCACTCAACTAATCTCTAACGTTTCTTCCAAATAGCTCTCTCCCCACCCCATACCCCCCATTATGTATTGTCACTCCTAGCCAACACACCTGAACTTTCTTCTCTTATCTATTGGGATTACCTCTCTCCTAATATCTCATAGCCTAACTCACTATGAATCCCTAACGTCTGCTATTTTTCAACACCCCCTAAGACAAACAAACCCTCTCTTTCCGATAACCTCTCTAACACATAGTAACATAATATCCTCTTCATCCTACCTTCTTCCACAGTTTCATAGGCTAACCCATATTAAATATCCCCAAATGAGAAAAGCAGACCCTTCTCTCAGTAAACTTGTAAAACTATCATTTAATCCTCATTAATTCTCTACTGTTACATGGTGACATCCACCCAAACCCTGGCCCTAACGTTACCTCCCATAAAACTTCATCAGCCAATACTACCACTCCTCTCACCCTCCTAAAAAGCCCAAACTCTCTACTAATAGGTCACCTCAACATACATAGTGTAAACAATAAAATTACCCAGCTACACACCCTATTAGACACCTATTCCTTTGACATCTTATGCCTTACTGAAACTTGGCTTAAACCCTCAATTAAAGACAATGACATTATCCCACCAGGTTATAACATTCTCAGACTTGACCATCTTAATAAAAAGGGTGGTGGGGTTGAAATACTGTACAAATCTGAATTGAAGGTCACATCACTAGATATACATCCACCATCACATAATTATGCTGAAATTCTCACCTCTAAGCCCCAAATTAATTCATATAAAGCTTTATACATTCTTTGCTCATATATCCCTCCAGGAAATAACATTAGCACTCTTAAAAATACCCTTAGCTGGCTTTCCAGGTCCCTACCTCAAGAAACCATACTCCTTGAAGACTTTAATATTGACTGTAATAGCTGTACCTCTGCCAACCCTACTACTCATATAAATCTCTTTGGCTTCCATCAAACTGTTACCTTCCCTACCAGAACCCATAAACCTAGCAAGAAACAAACCACCTTAGATTGGATGCTAGTAAATAGCAACCCCCTTACCTATAAAACACCTGTACTCCCCGACGATATAAGTGACCATTCTCTTACTTTCATTTCTAGGCAAAAGACCCACATTCACAATCAAATAGCTTTTAGAACTACCAGAAACAAGAAAAATCTCAACGCAGTTAACTTCCAAGCGGAGCTCAAAGCTTGTAACTGTCTCCCCTAAAATACCTACCTCTTGACAAAGCCATTTCATTCTTTAGCAAAACATTTTTGCAAATCCTAGATCACCATGCTCCCACTTGCACTGTTAGAATCAAAAACAAACCAGCCCCCTGGCTGTCTAAGGATACCAGGCTAAACATTCGGCTAAGAAATAAACTCTGGTTCAAATGGAGAAAAACTAAAAACCCAACTGACCACCTAAAATTTAGACAACTTCATAATACCATAAAACAATCTATATACCTTGACAAAAAAAACTACTACCTAAAATTTCAACAAACCCAACAGCAAAACCCACAAAAGTTTTGGTCAGGAATCAATAAACTACTCCACCCAGGACAGTCCAAAACACCTACCCCCTCTAACTTAACTCAAACTTCTCCCAACCAAATTGCTGACACCTTTAATATATTTTTCTCTGAAACAGTCCAATCACTAGCAAATACCTTGCCACCTGTGATCACCACCAAATTACCCTCACTAACCACCTTGCCCCAAACACTCAGCCTCCAGCCTGTTCCAACATCTCTCATACACTCCCTGCTTCTAAAACTTAAACCATGTACACCATCAGCTGACCTCCTCCCAGCCGAATAACTGCAAATTGCAGCAGGTGTACTTGCCTACCCTATTTCTATCTTAATAAACAGAACAATTTCTGAATCCTATGTCCCATCCATCTGGAAAGTCTCTCATATCATCCCTTTGCATAAGGGAGGTAATTCAAATGAACTAGCAAACCTCCGCCCCATAGCACTTTTCTCTCCCCTAGCAAAAATTATGGAGAGATGTATCCTCCGTCAACTACTGCATCATCTCCTCCAAAATAACTTATTAGTGGACTGCCAACATGGTTTCAGGCCACACCATAGTACCACAACTGCTCTTCTATCCTTTACAGACTGCATTAATAAAAATAGGAATTCTAACCTGCTATCTTCTGCACTTTTCATAGACCTCTCAAAGACCTTTGATATGGTTAACCACCAACTATTGATAGGTTTACTTAAATCACTTCCTCTTGATTCTCAATTAGTGCAATGGTTCCAATCCTACCTAGATACCAGAAATCAAGCAGTCCTGTGGGACAGCAACTTATCCTCTCAGCTTCCAATAACTCTTGGAGTCCCACAAGGATCAATTCTTGGACCACTCCTCTTCACTATTTTTATTAATGATCTGAAAACCTCCATTCCCCAAACTACATACATTCAATATGCTGATGATTCAACCTTGATATGTGCAGCATCCTCCCAGGCACAGCTACAAACCAGTACACAAACAATCTTTACCTTAGTAGAAAAGTGGTTCCATCAAAGATGTCTCCTCCTTAACCCAAAAAAACGAAATTATTACTGTTTATACCCACACAGAAGTCCCCCCCCTTATAAATTTCGTACTTATATCAAATAATTGCAGAGAAATTGCTCCCGACACCACCACTAAACTCCTGGGTGTAACAATAGATAACAATCTCAACTTTGACACACACATTAACTCAACTATTAAATCAGTTAACAGAAAACTCACAGCCTCAGCTAAGATTTCTATTGTCCAAACCCACTCATTTCCACCCTTCTCTATGCCTCCTCTATCTACACAAATATTCCAAAAGAAATCTGAATAAACTAGCAACCTCCTACAACAACATAGCCAGATTTGCCACTGGTCCCCTTTCCCTACCCACCATTGCCATAATCTTAAACTTCTAGGATGGCTGGAAGTACAAAACCAACTTCTTTTCCAGCAACTTATTTTCATCCACAAGATTTTACATCATCCTACAAATACTCGCATACTCTTTAACCATTTTAACTCCTATAAAAATCTTCCAACCTTAAGAAGCGCTAAGAAACTACAAGTAGCCACCATAAAAATCCAACAACAAATCTGGGGACTGCCTGTTCTCCAATGCTGTTGGAAATACTTGGAACAAACTTCCAAGATAAATTACATCCCTTACTTCCACTTCTTCTTCTTCTTCTTTCAGCTGCTCCCGTTAGGGGTCACCACAGCGTATCAACTGTTTCCATTTCTTCCTGTCCTCTGCATCTTGTTCTCTCACACCAACCACCTGCATGTCCTCTCTCACCATATCCGTAAACCTTATCTTAGGCCTTCCTCTTTTCCTGTTACCTGGCAGCTTCATCCTTACCATCTTTTTCCCAAATAGACTCTGCATCCCTCCTCAGCACATGTCCAAACCAATGTAATCTTGCCTCTCTGGCTTTGTCTCCAAACCTTCCAACCCGGGCTGACCCTCTAATATACTTATTCTTAATCCTGTCCATCCTCGTCACACCCAGTGCAAATCTTAACATCTTCAACTCTGTCATGTCAAGTCTGACTCTTGCCTTTTTGTCAATGCCACTGTCTCCAACCCATATAACATAGCTGGTCTCACTACCCTCTTGTAGAACTTCCCTTTCACTCTTACTGGTACTGGTCTGTCACAAATCACTCCTGACACTCTTCTCCACCCACTCCATCCTGCCTGTATTCGCTACTTCACCTCTCTTTCACACTCACCATTACTCAGAACTGTTGATCCCAAGTATTTAAACTCATCCACCTTTGCCACCTCTACTCTCTGCATCCTCACCATTCCTCTATCCTCCCTCTCATTCACACACACATATTCTGTCTTAGTCCTGCTGACCTTCATTCCTCTTCTCTCTAGAGCATATTTCCACCTCTCCAGGGTCTCCTCCACCTGTGCCCTACTCTCACTACAGATCACAATGTCATCTGCAAACTTCATAGCCCAGAGGATCTCCTGTCTGATCTCGTCTGTCAACCTGTCCATCACCATTGCAAATAAGAAAGGGCTCAGAGCTGATCCTTGATGTAATCCCACCTCCACCTTAAAAGCATCCGTCACTCCCACCGCAGACCTCACCACTGTCACACTACTCTCGTACATATCCTGTACCACTTTTACATACTTCTCTGACACTCGCAACTTCCTCATACAATACCACAACTCCTCTCTAGCACCCTGTCATATGCTTTCTCTAAGTCCACAAAGACACAATGCAACTCCTCCTGACCTTCTCCGTAATTCTCCAGCAACACTCTCAGAGCAAACATCGCATCTGTAGTGCTCTTTCCTGGCATTAAATCATACTGCTGATCAATAATCATCACCTCCCTTCTTAACCTAGCTTCCACTACTCTTTCCCATAACTTCATGCTGTGACTGATCAGTTTAATCCCTCTGTAGTTACTACAGCTCTGCACATCACCCTTATTCTTAAAAATCTGTACCAAAACACTTTTTCTCCATTCCTCTGGCATCCTCTCACTTTCCAAGATTTCATTAAACAATCTGGTTAGAAACTCCACTGTCATTTCACCTAAACACCTCCATGCTTCCACAGGTATGTCATCTGGACCAACAGCCTTTCCGTTCTTCATCCTCTTCATAGCTGTCCTTACTTCCTTCTTGCTAATCCACTGCACTTCCTGATTCACTATCCACACATCATCCAACCTTCTCTCCCTCTCATTCTCTTCATTCATCAACCCCTCAAAGTTCAAAGTACTCTTTCTATCTGCTCAACACACTCTCCTTGCTTGTGAGTACATTTCCCTCATTACCCTTTATCACCCTTACCTGCTGCACATCCACTAACCTTTTCAAAAAACAATTGAAAATCTTCATTAAGAACAAATGGACCTGCCCCTGCTCCAGTCCTGACTGGTATTATTTCTCCCTTTCTCTAAATACTTATCCACTAAAAAACATGTTTTTTCTGGTACTTCTCTATCCTCTACATTTTTTTGTTTGAATCAACTACATTTTTTCTTTTTCCCTTTTTACTGTGCTGCATAAACTCATGTGCATTAAATGTTTTTTTGTTTAGTTTTAAACAACTTGATAAAAAACAATATTTTTTTACTATTTGTAACTTTAAAATGTTGCTAAAACATATTGCTAACCAGTTTCATACTTACATAATTGTATTGTGTTTTTTGCCACTGTTTTTTTTTTTGTAGACTCTGTGTATAATAATTTTTTTTCTCTGAGCTTTAATCCCCGGGCCACTACTGAAAATGGACATATATCCAGTTAGACTAGCCCGGTCAACAAATGTAAAATAAATAAATAAATAAAATAAATAAATATATTGTTATAGGACATCATGTTACAAATGGTAATGGACCTGTTTTTAAAATATGCATGCTGATATATGGTTTCAAGTGCCAACATTTCCATTTCTGACAATAGTTTGTCCAGTATAACCTTCTCCATTATTTTTCCACAACAAGAAAATAAACTTATGGATCTGCATGACTCTAGGTTTGACCTACTTCCCTTTCCCTTAGAGACAGGTTTAACAAGTACATGTCTTAAGTCTTGAAGAACCTCCCCATGTGTATATTACCTTGTGAATAACAGATGGACTGGTACTGTAAGTTCATGCTAAAGTGTTCTCAGGACATTATTACAAATTCTGTCTCCTCTCTGTGCTTTGTTTGGGTCCAGCATTTGTTGCTCTTTATCAGTATATCTAGTTTGATTTCAGTATCTGAAGACAATTTATCACCCCCTTTGTTGAGCCGCACTGCTCTGCATAAGAGTTTGTAAATATATCTATAATCTGTTGTGCCTGAGGATAACTTTTGGAATCTCACACAGTTTATCAATTTATATGTCTTTACTCCCACATATTCTGCATCTTTAAAAGGGTTTCCTATTATGTTCCATATATTTATATATACTTTCATTAAAGTTTTCTTGATCTTGTCTCACACTATGTTTAATTTGTCTGTACAGGTTGTTTATTTCAGCTTTCAAAATTGTAGTTTGACCTCTTTTCCATTTCTTGTATTTTTTTTATCTCTCACCTGAAATAACTATTTTATTTTCTATACCTTTACCTCTATACCATGCTACCGCCTATTCCTCTTACAAACTATCCCTTCTTTCCTATCCCCTCGTTACTCCCCACCATCACCCCTAACACACATCATAGCTCTGTAACATCTCATTTCCACACTATATCCTCCTCCCTAGTGCTTCCAAACCCACTTCTCTGCTTTAAACTAAAACTCCTATCCTCCTCAATGAAATGTCGTATTACCAAAGCACTATTGTTCCTCCCACCAAACTCTAGGAGCAAATCCAAACTACTGTTCTCATTCCCATTTAACTGCCTATGCCTAGCAGAAGACATACACCCCAACCCAGGACCTAGTACTAGCAGCAATCCATCACCCCCCATTACCATCCATACTACCAACCCTAAATACCTCAAGATCTTGACCATCAATACTCAAGAGTCTAAGAAACAAATCAGCCCACTTCCACACTTGGCTATTCCATACCCAACCTGACATAACAGCTGTCTCTGAGACATGGCTAAATCCCAACATTTCAGACTCTGAAATACTACCCTCCTGGGTTTCAAGTACTTAGACAAGACCACCTAAAAAAGAAGGGTGGAGGAGTAGTCTTAATCTACACTAGTCTACTCTCCATCACTCCCTACCAAAATCCTATTCCACAGTTCAACAACCCTGAACTAGACATAGGAAATCTCAAACCAAATAACCAGAAAAGCATTTGTGTTATAGCCCTCTATATCCCCCCTGGAAACAACACTAGCACACTTGAGGAAATTCTTGTATGGACCTTATATAATATCAAGCTTGAGACATACATCCTAGGTGATGTGAACATTGACTGGAACAAAATTACTGCCAATAACCCCACCATTTCAATCAATCTATGTAATTTCACTCAACTCACAAATGCTATAACCAGACCTAATAAAATAACCCCCCAGGCTCCATACTAGACTGGATCCTTGTCTCCCACCCAAAGAAAATCTCCCACACTGGCACCTTACCAAACTCTATCAGTGATCACTTACCAGCCTTCATCCATAGAGCAGCCCCATCCTCTCCTCATCTACACTAATATATCCATACTTGGAATATTAACAACTTTAACCCTACAACTTTTTCCAATTCTCTCAAACTGACAAATTGTGACACTCTAAAAACTCTACCTCTGGACAGTGCTGTCAAATTCCTCAACTCAATCTTCTTAGACACTCAACACCCAAGCCCCTCCAAGAATAAAATGTATAAAAACCAATTCTGCCCCTTGGCTTAGTAAAGATACCAAAACACTCATGCAACAAAGGGACAAGACCTGGAAACTCTACCATTATAATAGGCACCCTGACACCCTTCTTAAATATAAACAACTCCACAACTTAGCCAAAAAATGTATCATGCAAGGCAAAAAAGTATACTATATCAAACTCCAGTCTAGCCACTCCTCTAACCCCAAACAATTCTGGAAATCCATCAACTCACGTCTCAACCCATGCCCTGACAGTAGTAAATCTGACCCAGAAATAGCTACTCTGTTCAACTCCTTCTTTACTAACTCTATAGCAGAATTCACTAAAACATTCCCAAACAACAATACCTTCCTCCAAATCAAACCCTCTGCCCAACCTTCCACACCAAACTCAACTCCCATATTCCACCTCAAACCCATCCCCACCTCATTTATAAAAAAAACTTCTCTCTAAGCCTAAGCCTTGCTCCAATGCCCCTAACAATATCCCCTCACTCTTCTTAAGAATTGCCGCAGACAACATCACCACCCCCATTAGCATACTCATCGACAGATCCATATAAGAATCATATGTCCCAAAACTGTGGAGTGCAGCCTTTATCCTACCCCTCCATAAAGGAGGCAAAAATAATAACATCTCCAACTACCAACCCATAGCGATTCAATCCCCTGTTTCAAAAATTCTTGAGAAATGCATCCACCTCCAGCTCATGCCATTCATTACACATAACCAACTCCTCACCCCAACACAACATGGGTTCCACCCTGGCCATAGCCCAATAACAGCTCTTCTCTCTTTTCTAGACATCATAAACCATGCCTGTGGCTCCAGAGAACTTGCATCCACAGTCCACCTTGACCTCTCCAAGGCTTTCAATACAGTCTCCCATACCCACCTTCTTCACCACCTTTCCAATCTTAACCTCTCACAAAACACCATTACCTGGTTTAGCAGCTACCTCTCTGACAGATCTCAGGCAGTAAAATGGAAAACTGGCACCTCAGCCTTCCTTCCCACCCCAACTGGGGTACCCCAGGGATCCATTCTTGGCCCTATGCTCTTCAATATCTTCATTAATGATTTCCATGCAGCCATTCCTAAAATTAAGATAGTACAATATGCAGATGACTCAACTTTAGTTTGCTCTGCATCAAACCCCCATGAGCTCCAAACAAAAACTCAAACTGCCTTCTCAACTACTGAGAACTGGATGATCCAAAATCACAAAGATCCTTCTATTCTCTCCCTCAAAATCTATCCACCTAGACAAAACCGCTTTCAAGATTACAAGCCTTGCCAACTCCGCTATAGAAGTTGTTCCTTTTGCTAAACTTCTTGGAGTTACTATTGACGAACACCTAAAATCCGATACACATATTCAGCTAAATATAAAGAAAACCCATCAGAAACTTGGCATGCTGTACAGAAACTCCCACTTCCTCTCCCCCTCAACAAGACATACCCTCACCACAACCTTCTTACTACCCTCACTAATGTATGGTGCTCCCCTGCTAACTAACCTATATTCCTCCATCTCTTCTAAACTAGAATCCTGTTACAATAAAATCTGAAAGTTCGCCACCTCATCCAAATACTCCACTCACCACTGTATACCTCTCCACCAGCTGCAATGGCTAGAACTCCCAAACTAACTTGACTGCCTCCAACTCATCACCACTCACAAGCTTATTTTCAAACCAGCTATATGCCCAGCACTATCAAACATCTTAACATTATACACCCCAAACAGAACTCTAAGATCTACCCACCAAAATCTAATCTCTGTTTATAAACCAAACCGTCCCACTGGTCAGCTTCTCCTATCCTTTTCTGTTGCCAAAAAAATGGAATTCTCTCCCTCCATCTCTAAGAATTTCTGAGAACTCTGAACACTTCAAAACCCAGCTGCATTCTTACCACTCCCAAAAGTAGAAATGCAATTGCACTCCACCTACCTAACCTGCTTAATACATAAATACTTTATAACACAAAGTTTGTTCCTCCTTACACTGCCTTCATGCTAATGCTATCTCTATACCACTCTCAGAGGATTTAAACCTCTGTATTAATTTAACTCATGCTAATATTAATGCATAAAGAACTCATCCATGCTAATGTTACTTCTATATCATTTTCAGATGATTTAAACCTCTGTATTAATTTAACCTTGTACTACTGTTCTCAACCAATAAACATGTAAATATGCTTTACATCCTTCTCCAAGCTGCTGTTTAATTTTTGTTTAGTTTTTGCTATTTTGTATGTAAAATTTTGCATAGTTTGTTTCTGTTTCCACTATGTATTGTACTTCACATTATGGAGTTTGTACAATGTATTACTGGAGCTTTTCTCCCCGGGCCTCCACTGAAAATGGGCTCTTTGAACCCAGTGGACCTCCCCGGTCATCAAACTGGAAATAAATAAATAAATATTCTTATGGAAATATATCCTCCTGACATGTACCTAGATCCTGATGTTAAACATTTTTTTTATTTTTTCATCCAAACAATTTTTCTTTCAAAACTTGCCACATTCCTTCTGCAGTTTTTGCACTGCACACATCACTCCAACAGTTTTACATAATGACTGTTTTGCTTCCATATAATCTAATGTTAATCTTATGTGCATTAGTTTAGATTTCAGTTTGGCAGAATTATCTAGCAACAGTTTAACCTTTATAAAACTGCACATCAATGGTTGTAAAATGTGACATAAAGTAACAGTGATTTCTATAGGAACACAGACAATGTCTAGTATGTTCCATTCCATGGAAGGCCTTTTTTTACAGTCTGAAGCAATTGTTATTCCTGAACATAAATTGTAAAGAATAGCGTTACTAATGTTACTGGATCAATATTATTCCAGTCTGTTTCTGGTATGTTTAAGCCCGCAGGCACTATTGTTATTCCCTTCTGTATTTCGTGTAAGAAATGTATGACTTCCTCTGGGTTATCAGCATTTGGCTTTGGTGGTTTATACACTCCATTAATTGTTATATGCACCAGGGCTGTCTTTATTGTCCCAATTACACAATCTACAGTATTGGTGTTATAACTGAACATGTAATAGTCACAGGTCTCATAACAGTCATAACACCTCCACCTGATTTTTTGTTAGAATGTCTGTTACAGTAAAAATGTTTAAACCCTGACAGAACTGGTTTCCAGTCATTATTCTTTAACCACTTTTCACAAACAATATCAACATTAATCTAGTGAGAAAGTAGCAACAATTCCAATAAAAAATACTTAATTACTAATGCTCCTAGCATTTACAATCATCAGAGATACATCAGATGCTGCTATCTACAAACTGTTAGATTTATGACCTGGCAGAAATCCTGCCTTGTGTTTGTCAAATATTGAAAAATATCTGCTGCAATTTTTTTCCTTGATCTTGACAAATGCACACCATCCTGTCTAAAATTAGGCTTTGCTACTTTACACATTTACATTTTTAAAATGGGACATTTTTTTCATATAGGTATTTACTCAAAATATCTTTTCATTCATGGTAACCTGACTCTCCTTTCTATATGTGATTTGTGAAAAATACATCCTAACACCTGTAGAAGCTATGCTAGCTTTCAGGGCTGTAAGTTCCCTACTAACAGTCAGAGAGTCATAACAGATGAGATTATTTGTACCAGCATGAATGAAAACCTAAATGTGAATGAAAACTTAATTCATTCTAAGGCATTTTTCACATCCTCTATTTTTGCTCCTGGCAAGCATAATACGTTTCAGTGGTCATTATCTTCTCCTCAGATGTAAGTATCAGTTCCTCTAATTATTGCATCTCCATTTACAAGATCATAATTTCTGACCAGGTTTGAAGAATCCTCAACTTCTAATTCAATAATATCTGCTCTATCACTTGTTACAAATGGATGATCTTCATCACCATTAGTCTTATTAATCCCACTGTTTCATTGCTTATTACATTTACAAGCATACAATTCTCATCCAGCTGGCTTTCTACATCCTCAGCTTGAGACATGTTGCCAGCTTCTGTCATTCTCATCTTTTTCTTATAACAATACTCTTCAATCTTTTCAAGTTCAGTTTTGATTTCTTCCTTTTCATCTGCAGGTTGGCTCTTTTTTTCTACCTTCTGTTTTGGAAAAATGACACAGTTTTTCTGTAGACTGAAGTTTTCCGAAAGAACAATGTTATTATTTCATGTAATCATAATAATGTTGTGTCCTTTTTAGTATTATTGACTTTATTTTATAGACATTAATCAAGTTTTTTTTTCTTCCTTGTTATTTGCTGTGAACTTCTTCCTTCTATATGCTCTGAGTTCTCAGATTGCTGAATACTTGTATCCAGAATTCAAAGTTGTAATCAGTATTATCTTGTTTAATAGGGGCTGATCTTAACTGACAATAAACATTTTGTTTCCTAAATGTGTTCTGTTCACTCTTTGCTTAACATTATTTATCTCATCAGTCCAGTCATTGATATATGTGACAATACTTCTCCAAGCTGTGCCAGTTGCACAGGAGCAAGCATCATCAGGAAATCTAGATTTGCTACTAGTAATGGTAAGCAAATCGTCTAATTTTTGTCATGACGAATACAGATTACCAGCTTTATCAGGTATTACTTTTAAATATACATAGCATTTAGAACACCATACTAAATATACATATCACGTAGAACACTATACAAGATTACTTGTGCTTTAGGTAATCATTAATGGCATACTCATTTAAGGAATCCATTTTCAGCTGCAAACAAAGAATTCTAAAAGAAAAGGATAATCAAAATCAGTTGCCACAGAATTCAAAGAGATTTTAAGTCAACTTCTATTAGAAAAAAAATCACACAAACAATATACAACTAAATGTTAAATTAAGTACAATAAAGTCAAAGCTCTGAGTTACTTTGCCAGTTGTGAAGTCACACAAAAGCTGTATTTCCTTTACATCACGCACAGTTGCACCTCGTTTTAACAGTAAAGATCAATACATTATAAACTAAAGCAGGATTGTTTAGATAAGCTCTGGATTGTCCTCTCTACAGTTTATGTGAATTTACAGCTGACTAGGCCCCTTGAGATGGCTAGGGTTTGCCTTTTTAAAACCTATCTCTTTCTAACAACAAGCAGTAAAAATTAAAGGTAAGACAAGAAAATAAAAGTAACTCTTCTTGTCCACAAGTTATTCATTTCTTCCTGCAAACAGTGAAAAACAGTGGTAACAAATATAATATAAATCAGAATAAATCTCTTACCAAACAATTGCACAGTCAATCACAAATCAACATAGGACTGTTTCAAATAAACTTTGACTGAAGCTAGTGACTTTGTTGATCTCCAGTCTCCACCAGAAATTCTCGATGGCATCAGCATCCTAGAAGTGTGCTCCCAGCTCTTCCCCAAGACAGATGCAAGGGCACTCCATCTTACCACTCCTTCCAAGTCCAAGCTGCTAACCAAACCCAGTATATCTGAGTTGTAGTGAGGGATTTAATGCTCAGTGCAACAGAGATGGACATAAAAATGCAAAATTTAATGCTTACAATTTAGTGATTATAAGGCTGGGGCAACTCCTCACAGTCTAGTGTGTACATGTCCTTCACAAATGTGCAAGCGTATATGTGAACACGTAGCTGGCCAAGCCAAGGTGCTCCTGTTTGTATAGCTGAAGCAGTAGAAAACAACATTAAATATCTCTCTTTTACAGGATGTCTTTCTTAAGGTTATATTCTACAGATTAAACTATGAGTGACAACATACTAAATCATAAGTACAGATTATAATAGGTAGAGTTTGACAATTCCAAACAGAAATCTTGGACAAAAGGAAAAAATATCAATGGCCAATTAGGAGAATTAAGAAACATTGTCTGTCAGATATACTGTAGATATTGACAATATGGTTTCTATAAAAAGTATTTATAAGGGCCATTAGAAGTAAAATTTTGGTGTAAGAAATGAAAATCTATTAACTCTGCTGAAAATACAAATACCAAACTGAAAATACAAATTATGTTTTAATTCACCACAAACACATCCAAAGAACTACTCAATGGCTACATATAAAAACAGTAGATTTATTGGTGAGTGCTTTCGTGATGTTGAAACACCATTTCTTCAGACCTAATAAAAACTAAACTGCACTCTACTTAAATACCACTCAATCATTTTATTTTTATTTTTTTTATTTAACATTTGTTGACCGGGAAAGTCCGACTAGGTTCCACAGATCCTGTTTTCAGCGGAGGCCCGGGGAGAAACGCTCCAGACACATGTCATTGACATGCCCAAACCTTTTCACATGTCATCATTCAACTATATGCTAGTTAAACTCACACTACCTAAAAGCAGAGTTATACTCAGTAAGCATATACATATTGACACAAAAATAAACACAAAATAAAAATAAAAATAAAAATATCATAATAAATACATATCCGATGTGCAACATCTTTAAGAATATACAAAAAATGTAAAAAAGACATTGTACTAACTTCATTAATGTGCACTGCAGAAAAAGACAAATGTATCAAGGCAGAACTCCCTGTATAAGCAATGCTGACAAACCTGCTAAAGAATGCAACATTATATTCATAACAGAATGTTATTGTCCTAAACAATATATCGTCATATGCAAGAGTTCAAAACAACATGTTTACCTATGTAGCGGTCTGGACTTCAATATGGGTTTGAGGGGTACCTTTTCATTCAGCCCCCTCCCCTTGTCTGCTCGAAGCCTCAATATCCACCTGCTCTCTGTTGTCTCAGTCAAATTCACTATATCACCACCTCATTCATTACCATACACCATTTCTATTACCTGAAACCTAAAACTGTGACTGGCATCAGTCTTATCAACATGCCTTGCCAATGCATTAGTGTTGTCTTTGTTTCTAATTTTCAATAACTGCTCTCTGATTCTATATCTCAGCTTTCTATTGGTTTTACCCACATAGTAAGCGGCACATCTGTTGCATACGGCAAAATAAACAGTGTTGATACTATTGCAGTTTGCCTCTACCTTGAAAGAAAAGTCTCTCCCCTAAGGTCAGAGTGTGAAAACACATTGCTTGTGTCGATATATTGACACTGATTATAGTTCAAACATGGGACCGTCCCCAACTTAGCATGACTCTTGAACTCTCGTTTATCCTTAGAATAACACAACATCTGTTTCAAAGGTTTCTTATTTTTGTATAGAAACGATGGTCTGTCACCAACTATGGGTCCTATCTGAAGATCCTGTGTGAGTACTGGCCAATATTTCCGAATGACATCAGTGACTACTCTGACATCACTGGAATATTCAACTGGCATTCTCACATGCCTCTTCTTGAATTTTCCACTTTTCACATGCTCAACATTGTTGATTACCTCCCTCTCAAAGAAATAAGATTTCCCTCTATCATCCTAAGCTCCCTGACGTTAGAAACTACATCAGAAACTTCTGCTTTGTTATATCCCCTATTAACAAACCTCTCTTCTAATACCTCCATCTCAGTATTAAATCTCCCTTCTCCTGTAGTCAACCTTGAGGTTTTTAATGCCTGTCCCTTAACCACATTGCTAAAAACATGGTGGGGATGCATGCTAGTCCTATGCAATAGATGATTCCTATGACATTCTTTCCTATGTATCTTGGTAGAAAGTGTCCCTTTATCATCACAATATACACATACATCAAGGAAGTTCATTTCTTCATATGAAAAACTGACCTCAAATTCAAGGAAGCTTGTGGTACTGTTGATATATTCACAAAAATTGTTCAATGCTGTTAAGTCACCATTCCATAAGATGAAGAGGTCATCTACAAAGCGTTTGTAAAAGATAATCTGACTCCACGTACTATTCAACAATACAAACTGGTTCTCCCAACTAGCCATTACTAAGTTGGCATAGCTATTGGCACAAGACGTGCCCATAGCTACGCCCTCTTTTTGCAAGTATAGCTTATGCTGGAACATCAATGCATTATTATCCAACATAATCGACATCAGCTGGGTAAGTAGGTCAATTTATCTCCCATCATAGGTCCGATCAACAAGTAAATAATCTCTCAGCATTTCAACACCCTGTCCATTAGGGATGCATGTGAACAAGGACTTTACATCTAAAGTGACAAAAATCACTGTACCCTGCAATAATAGAACAGTCTTGTTGAATTTAAATAGATCTTCCAGAAACTGTTTGGAATCTCTGAGAATGTTCATATTTTTATTGACCACTGGCCTTAACTTCTTCTCCACATAAATAGAGCTTGGCTCAGTAATCCAATTTCTCCCAGAGACAATGGGCCTCAACGGAGGGTGAGCTGCATTCTTGTGAACCTTAGGTAAACCATTTATCACCGGTACCATAGGTTTCTCTACTTTAAAATAATCATATAGATTTAAATCAATAATATGTTCTAACATCATATCATAAAAAAGATGTTCTACCTTGGTAATCAATTTCCTTACTTCAGTGAAACTAATCTCACTGTACACATTGTGATCTGATAACATTTGATAGATGGTCTTGTTATAGTAATCAATATCCATGACTACTATTGGGCCCCCCTTATCTGCTGGTTTGATAACAATCTCAGCATCCTGTTGTAATTTAGTTAGAGCATCCTCATTTGTTTTACTCATGTTAAAAAATCCTCCCTTTCTCTGTCCATTAAGCCTGTCAAATAACTCTGCTTCACATAACAGTGAGAAGGCCTCAACCATTGTATTAGTGGATGGTATAAAGGTGCTCGGTTTCCTAAACTCATGTACAACCTCCCCTTCGTCTTGAAACATAATCTTTAACAACACATTCCTATTAAACATTTTAAGATTAAACAAAGTTTCTGTTACCTCTGTCCTCCTGGATGGTATAAACGATAGTCCTTTGTTTAATAGTACACATTGAGCATGAGTCAAAGTTTTCTGTGAAATGTTCCAAACAAGATTGTCTTCCAGTACTCCCATAGGACTGCATGTAGTCCATTTTGGATGACACCCATTCACATCCATTCCTTGTGGACTATCAACTGAAATTCCCAAACTGGGACTCTGTAATTCTGTGAATGAAACGCTGCTTGTTGTAGTCAGTAGTGGGATATCTAAATGCAACTTTAAGTTCTCCTTCTGCCATTCTGCCACGTGCAGCCTGGGTACTCCTGTGATGGTTTCCGTCTCATCCAGCTTTTGCTTCCATCACTGGGAGTCGGGTCTTTGTCCAACCAGATGGGCAGCGTTAGAAAAACCTGTTTCTTCTTGGGCGATCTTATCTCTTGCAATACTGCTTCCTGTGTAGGTAGTAGTTGCTCATTTCTCTCCGCTTGGCCATCTCTATCTAGGGATGCCTTCTTATTCAAATTACCTGCTTCTCCGATGTCCAAAACACTCACTGGCACAGCATTAGCTTTCTGTCTGTCCCAGAACCTCTCCTCAGCAGGAACAATTTCACTGATGTTCACGTTGTCTCTGGGTACGTCACTGATTCCAGTGAATGGTTGTATGTTTAAGGTGGATTGCTGTTCAGCACGCTCATTCATGTGATTCCTCGGCCACAAACATACATGGACTGCCTTAAAATCGGCAATGTCTCTCTGTAGTTTGCCTGCTTTTTGTCTCATAAGTCTCTCTTCAAATAACCGGACAGAATCCATTGTATGTTGAATTTTCTCCTCTACCAATATACAAGGATAAGTGCAAAACAACTTATCCCTCTGGCAGACAATTTGTTGTAAAATCATATCTTCTTCTTTATCACTGAACTCTAGAAGCAAGCGCATATAATTAAAACTTACTTCCAAATTCAACTGCTGCCATCTAGATAAGAGTTCTAAATTTTGCTCACCATAGGCGGCATCTTTAGGACTCTAAGTCCTCTGGGTATCACTTTGTTCTTCAAACGTGCTTCAAGATGTGCCCTTTGTGTCTGAATCCTTTTAACTTTGTATAATAAATCTTCCATTCTGTGTATTTCCTTCAAGAATGCTGCAAAATCTACATCGCTATAATCATTATTCAGTTCATTACTCACATCCGTTGTATTCTCCAATAACAAATTCGGTTTTCTTTTCACAAAGTCCATCATTTTAGAAGCAAAGGTTTCACCTGATTTCTCAGAAGCATTTACCACTCTGTTTAAGCAGTTCCCTTTGCTTATTGTAGAGGAAGAGTCAATGGTAACTGAACTTTCTGCCATTGCTGCAGACCACAAACCAAACAGAACTGAATATCAAAACACAAACAAGGTAATGGTCAGTAGTACGTAGTCTCTGGATACTATTTCCAAAAATATTCGCCACAAACACATCCAAAGAACTACTCAACGGCTGCATATAAAAATAGTAGATTTATTGGTGAGTGCTTTTGTGGTATTGAAACACCACTTCTTCAGACCTAATAAAAACTAAACTGCACTCTACTTAAATACCACTCAATCATTAACACGCCCAAACCTTTTCACATGTCATCATTCAACTATATGCTAGTTAAACTCACACTACCTAAAAGCAGAGTTATACTCAATAAGCATATACATATTGACACAAAAATAAACACAACATAAAAATAAAAATAAAAACGCATCATAATAAATACATATCCGATGTGCAATATCTTTAAGAACATACAAACAATGTAAAAAAGACATTGTACTAACTTCATTAATGTGCACTGCAGAAAAAGACAAATGTATCTAGGCAGAACTCCCTGTATAAGCAATGCTGACAAACCTGCTAAAAAGTGCAACATTATATTCAAAACAGAATGTTATTTTCCTAAGCAATATATAGTGATATACAAGAGTTCAAAACAGCATGTTTACCTATGTAGTGGTCTGGACTTCAATATAGGTTTGAGGGGTACCTTTTCATTCAGCCCCCTCCCCTTGTCTGCTTGAAGCCTCAATATCCACCTGCTCTCTGTTGTCTCAGTCAAATTCAATATATCACCACCTCGTTCATTACCATACACCACTTCTATTGCCTGAAACCTAAAACTGTGACTGGCATCAGTCTTGTCAATATGCCTTGCCAATGCATTAGTGTTGTCTTTGTTTCTAATTTTCAATAACTGCTCTCTGATTCTATATCTCAGCTTTCTATTGGTTTTACCCACATAGTAAGTGGCGCATCTGTTGCATACGGCCAAATAAACAATGTTGATACTATTGCAGTTTGCCTCTACCTTGAAAGAAAAGTCTCTCCTAAGGTCAGGATGTGAAAACACATTGCTTGTGTCGATATATTGACACTGATTACAGTTCAAACATGGGACCGTCCCCAACTTAGCATGACTCTTGAACTCTCGTTTATCCTTAGAATAACACAACATCTGTTTCAAAGGTTTCTTATTTTTGTATAGAAACGATGGTCTATCACCAACTATGGGTCCTATCTGAGGATCCTGTGTGAGTATTGGCCAATATTTCCGAATGACATCAGTGACTACTCTGACATCACTGGAATATTCAACTGGCACTCTCACATGCCTCTTCTTGAATTTTCCACCCAGGCCACACGTGGCAGAATGGCAGAAGGAGAACTTAAAGTTGCATTTAGATATCCCACTACTGACTACAACAAGCAGTGTTTCGTTCACAGAATTTCAGAGTCCCAGTTTGGGAATTTCAGTTGATAGTCCACAAGGAATGGATGTGAATGGGTGTCAACCGAAACGGACTACAAGCAGTCCTATGGGAGTAATGGAAGACAATCTTGCTTGGAACATTTCACAGAAAACTTTGACTCATGCTCAATATGTACTATTAAACAAAGGACTATCGTTTATACCGTCCAGGAGGACAGAGGTAACAGAAACTTTGTTTAATCTTAAAATGTTTAATAGGAATGTGTTGTTAAAGATTATGTTTAAAGATGAAGGGGAGGTTGTACATGAGTTTAGGAAACCGAGCACCTTTATACCACCCACTAATACAACGGTTGAGGCCTTCTCACTGTTATGTGAAGCAGAGTTATTTGACAGGCTTAATGAACAGAGAAAGGGAGGATTTTTTAACATGAGTAAGACAAATGAGGAAGCTCTAACTAAATTACAACAGGATGCTGAGATTGTTATCAGACCAGCAGATAAGGGGGGCCCAATAGTAGTCATGGATATTGATTACTATAACAAGACCATGTATCAAATGTTATCAGATCACAATGTGTACAGTGAGATTAGTTTCACTGAAGTAAGGAAATTGATTACCAAGGTAGAACATCTTTTTTATGATATGATGTTAGAACATATTATTGATTTAGATCTATATGATTATTTTAAAGTAGAGAAACCTATGGTACCGGTGATAAATGGTTTACCTAAGGTTCACAAGAATGCAGCTCACCCTCCGTTGAGACCCATTGTCTCTGGGAGAAATTGGATTACTGAGCCAAGCTCTATTTAGGTGGAGAAGAAGTTGAGACCAGTGGTCAATAAATATCTGAACATTCTCAGAGATTCCAAACAGTTTCTGGAAGATCTATTTAGATTCAACAAGACTGTTCTATTATTGCAGGGTACAGTGATTTTTGTCACTTTAGACGTAAAGTCCTTGTTCACATGCATCCCTAATGGACAGGGTGTTGAAATGCTGAGAGATTATTTACTTGTTGATCAGACCTATGATGGGAGACAAATTGACCTACTTACCCAGCTGATGTCGATTATTTTGGATAATAATGCATTGATGTTCCAACATAAGCTATACTTGCAAAAAGAGGGCGTAGCTATGGGCACGTCTTGTGCCAATAGCTACGCCAACTTAGTAATGGCTAGTTGGGAGAATCAGTTTGTATTGTTGAATAGTATGTGGAGTCAGATTATCTTTTACAAACGCTTTGTAGATGACCTCTTCATCTTATGGAATGGTGGCTTAACAGGATTGAACAATTTTTGTGAATATATCAACAGTACCACAAGCTTCCTTGAATTTGAGGTCAGTTTTTCATATGAATAAATGAACTTCATTGATGTATGTGTATATTGGGATGATAAAGTGACACTTTCTACCAAGATACATAGGAAAGAATGTCATAGGAATCATATATTGCATAGGACTAGCATGCATCCCCACCATGTTTTTAGTAATGTGGTTAAGAGACAGGCATTAAGAACCTCAAGGTTGACTACAGAGGAAGGGAGATTTAATACTGAGATGGAGGTATTAGAAGAGAGGTTTGTTAATAGGGGATATAACAAAGCAGAAGTTTCTGATGTAGTTTCTAACGTCGGGGAGCTTAGGAGTGATAGAGGGGAATCTTATTTCTCTGAGAGGGAGGTAATGAACAATGTTGAGCATGTGAAAGGTGGAAAATTCAAGAAGAGGCATGTGAGAGTGCCAGTTGAATATTCCAGTGATGTCAGAGTAGTCACTGATGTCATTCGGAAATATTGGCCAATACTCACACAGGATCCTCAGATAAGACCCATATTTGGTTATAGACCATCGTTTCTATACAAAAATACGAAATCTTTGAAACAGATGTTGTGTTATTCTAAGGATAAATGAGAGTTCAAGAGTCATGCTAAGTTGGGTGTCAATATATCGACACAAGCAATGTGTTTTCACACCCTGACCTTAGGAGAGACTTTTCTTTCAAGGTAGAGGCAAACTGCAATAGTTTCAACATTGTTTATTTGGCCGCATGCAACAGATGCGCCGCTTACTATGTGGGTAAAACCAATAGAAAGCTGAGATATAGAATCAGAGAGCAGTTACTGAAAATTAGAAACAAAGTCAACACTAATGCATTGGCAAGGCATGTTGACAAGACTGATGCCAGTCACAGTTTTAGGTTTGAGGCAATAGAAATGGTGTATGGTAATGAACGAGGTGGTGATATAGTGAATTTGACTGAGACAACAGAGAGCAGGTGGATATTGAGGCTTCAAGCAGACAAGGGGAGGGGGCTGAATGAAAAGGTACCCCTCAAACCTATATTGAAGTCCAGACCGTTACATAGGTAAACATGCTGTTTTGAACTCTTGTATATCACTATATATTGCTTAGGAAAATAACATTCTGTTGTGAATATAATGTTGCATTTTTTAGCAGGTTTGTCAGCATTGCTTATACAGGGAGTTCTGCCTTGATACATTTGTCTTTTTCTGCAGTGCACATTAATGAAGTTAGTACAATGTCTTTTTTACATTTTCTGTATGTTCTTAAAGATGTTGCACATCGGATATGTATTTATTATGGTGTTATAATTTTTATTTTTATTTTGTCTTTATTTTTTTGTCAATATGTATATGCTTATTGAGTATAACTCTGCTTTTAGGTAGTGTGAGTTTAACTAGCATATAGTTGAATGATGACATGTGAAAAGGTTTGGGCGTGTCAATGATTGAGTGGTATTTAAGTAGAGTGCAGTTTAGTTTTTATTAGGTCTGAAGAAGTGGTGTTTCAACACCACGAAAGCACTCACCAATAAATCTACTGTTTTTATATGCAGCCGCTGAGTAGTTCTTTGGATGTGTTTGTGGCGAATATTTTTGGAAATATTATCCAGAGACTATGTACTACTGACCATTACCTTGTTTGTGTTTACAGATTATGTTTTAAGATTGAGAGCTAACAAGATAGATGTCTTGGATTAATAGTATACTAATTAGGTGTAATGTCTCAATGAAAATGCAGACAAATCACACCAGACACACTATTTTTTCAGTGCAAATATGCTAAATTACATTATCTGTGTTATACACATGAATGGGTGTGATACCAGTTATGGATTTACCTTATCACAATCAAAGATCATCTTTGTGAAATACATCAGAATAAAACACAAATTAACTTTTTCCATAGCATGACTGCACTATATATGTATATATATATATATATATATATATATATATATATATAAATATATATATATTCTTTTTTTTTTTTTGATGAATGAAACTACCACAAGTCCTCAGGCGAAAAAACATTGAGTATAAATTATTAAAACAAATGTGTTTGAAACTACACTCATTGAACACAACTTTAAAATAAATAAATAAATAAATAAATAAACATTTAAAACATCTTTGTATTGCATGGGGCAAGCCCTCCTGCTCCTCACACCCCCTGCTACTTGCTACTTATATATATCACCTATGACCTTGCACTACAGGCGGGAAAGGGCAACATGTCCTGATTCTCAAGATCAAGTACAACAAAGGAAAAAAAATCCTGTCAAAAATTGAAAGGGCTATGCCCAAAAGACAAAGCACTCCCTCATCAGTCTGAACAAGCAATCCAGGAGACCAATCAAGACACTAAAGACAACTTCAATGCAAAAATAGCTTCCCAGGCTAAGGATAACCATAAGGCATTTTTCAGTTATGTACGCATCCTTAAAGGGAGCACCCAGCAGTGTGCTGAACTAATGGTAAAAGAAACATCCCATTCCAAACTGGGGGATATAGTAAATTTGCTAGCCAATACATTTAGCTCCAGTTTCAACCTCCTATCTCCCTCAGGCCACACACAGAAAATACCCTCAACATTTTCTCCCCCAACTATCACTAAGTAACAGGTTGTCACTCCACTCTTCAGTCCTAAAAATACTGCATCAATGGGTCCTGATAATATCCCGGGATGCCTCATAAATAGTTTGAACCTTGACCTCTCAGGTCCTCTAGAATTTCTATTCAGCCACACCCTCCAGACAGGTTTCATCCCAAGGGAATGGACAAATGCAATGGTCATCCTTCTACACAAAGGCAGACCTTCAATAGACCAAGGGAACTACAGACCCATATGTCTGACTAGTCTTACAGTATATGCAAAACCATGGAAAGAATTATCATGGAACTGATAAAGACATAGGAAATCTTCAAACACTGGTCATGGTATAAATAACATGTCCTATGTGGACCACCTCAAAGCCCTGTCCCTGTAGTTGGTCTCCTACAAACTACTGAGAGGCGATCTATGCCTAACCATCAAGGCATTCTCTGATCCAGCCCTGATGGATCTGCTACACATTCGCAAAATGAACAGCACTAGAATTACCCAATCTAAGGATCTAAACCTCATCTGTGACATAAACAAAACATGTTGGAGGGACAGGTATGTCTTTCAGAGATTTCCCCTGCTCTGGAACAGACTTCTCATTCATGTGAAACAGAGGCTTTCCCTAAAAATGTTCAAACACAATTTGAACCATTGGATGGGAAATCACAAACTCGCCCATGGCTTGTCACCTGTGGCCCTTATGAACAGGGACAGTTTGCAGATTCTCTAAGGCACAGGCATATACCAAAGCCTTTCTAGCCTGTGGGCATTGATAATTGGGAAAATTGCGGCATGAATGGCTAAACTTAAAAATGATCTTGAACCATCAGCCTAGTAACTTCCTATGATCCCATGATCAAATATGCCCTGCCAGGGTTATTCTTTCACTTAACACATAATACACACAAAAATAAACAACTGAAAACAAAATCTTTAGCTCTACCCTCCTTGCAGACATGGCTACCACCATTGTTTCTTATATGAAATGGCCTCTGGGCTCCCTATAGGAGAAAGAAGGACTTTCATTTTAAGAACAGTGTTATTTAAAATTCTTAAACTAGTCTACTGTCCCCCCTCAAAAACGCATTCCAAATCAAACAACCAAATGATTCCCTTAGAAGTAGCCAGGATTGCTGTCTCACTTTAACCAGCCCTAAATGTAAACTTACCATAGAAGAATGGGCCCTATCAGCAATATGAGCTGCTTTATGGAATCAATTATACTTGTACAAATCGTAAAAGCTATTCAACGTACCATGATCTCGAACATGAAAAGACTGTCAATTTCTGAGCTTTAAACATTTGATTACTCTTGCTAGTCTTTTCGGTACTTGAACAACTGACAGTTCAAGCAACTAAATGTTACTTATACATATATACTGTGTGTGTGTGTGTGTGTGTGTGTGTGTGTGTGTGTGTGTGTGTGTGTGTGTGTGTGTGTGCGTGCGTGCGTGCGTGTGTGTGTGTGTGTGTGTGTGCATATATATATATATATATATATATATATATATATATATATATATATATATATATGGGTCTACTTCAGATGATCGAACTTTCAAAAGTTCGACTTTCATATAGCCGAGACCATATGATTGAACTTTTGAAAGTTCGAACATCTAATAAAAAAGTAAAAAAAAAAAAGAAAAAAACTTGCCTGAATGTTTTTATCAGGGGGGGAATGTAGTAGGAGGGTGAAAGATAGGGTAAAAGAACATTTATCAGATATTAGATGAAAAATCCCTACTAACGCTTTATATAAACATTAGTTAGATGAAGGTTTGGCCCATACGTTTGTTTAAGGTTGTTCAAGTGATTTATCCAAGTAAAAGAGGTGGTGATGTTAATAATAAATTGGAAGTAGCAGAATATGAATGGATATTACATACTAATGTTGACAAATTGCCAGGGCTAAATGCAGCTGTGAACATTAAGCCAGTGTTGAAACAGAAACAAATGCAGTTATAGTGTATTTTTATATGCATTTTTCATATACATTTTTTATATTTATTTTTTGTATGCATTTTTACACGGATTTTTATATGTGTTCTTTATATGCACTTTTTATATACATTTTTATATGCCTTCTGTATGACTTTGATTATTTGCCTTTAAAATGTCTTTATAACTTTGGTTATATGCCTTTAATGTTTTTAATTGTTTAATTGGCTGTATCTATGTTTGAGTATTTAAGTGAATTACTGTTTTCTGTATTTTGTATCACATTGAAGAAGGGTTATTACCTGAAAGCTTTGTGTAATAAAAATTTGCTTATTCAGTCTTTCACAGTGCGCTTTTTCTTGTGATTTTGTATGTACGTCTGCTCATCAGGCTGTGACATGCCTTTCTGTATTTTTGAGCAGCACTAAAGATGATGAAAGCATTACCTGGCTGGTATATGTGTGAGTGGATTTTACTGACTTCAGACATAACAGATAACATCATGCTTTTTGATTTACTACATTCTAAAGGTGCCCAAGATAGTAGCTCACTTCTGTTTAGGTTTATTTTCTCTAACTATATCTCCCAGAATTTCATCCATTTAAATGTATATATAACATTATGCAAATAAAGAACAAGGGAATCAAACCCAGGATTATAGACTGAATTTTATTAGCATCTCACAATCCTAACCATCCATGGTACACTATTTGACCCATTCTAAGGAAGGTGCTGGGCATTGTTCTGTGAGGCAGACTGGTGGAGATTGTGATAAGTAAATCTTTTGCAAGCTTGGCTTCACATAAAACATTTCTTGCTGACTGACGTGTATGACTAACTAAACAATGAGGTCAACAAGGGAACGTGTTTAGATGTGATTGGACTTCGGGAAAGATTGTTGCACCAAACCTCATAGTATGTTTGTTACTAATTAATGGGTATGATGATAGGCCCCAGAACTGTAAAGTAGATAGGAATCTGCCCAGCTGAACGTAGAAGCTGGCAGCTGAAAGGAAACCACCTGCAGAAATGCCTTTAACCAGTGGACTATTAATGTTAAGTACATTTCTGTTGAATATTACACCCAGGGTTTGAGATAAAAATTGCCAGAAATATCAATACATTATTAAGGATGTAGAGAGCAGTGTGAGCAGGTACAGTTGGGCCCACTGTGAAAAGTTATGCACTTTGGTGAAGACAGGAAGTCCAGGGAAAACATGTATTTGAGTGAGAAGTCTGTAATCACAATCCTTCCTGGACTGGATAATGGACTGCAGTGTTAAAACTTATTTGTGAGGACATCACAATTCTTATCTGTTCACCTGTAGTGTGCACATGACAGATACTGTTGTCATTCTCCCAATGCATGGGATTGTGCAGTTAATATCTGGAGCACTACATCCAGTACTGATGGGTAAACAAAACATCAGGCTGGTAAAACGTGTGTAATGTGAACTTATTAAATTAGTAAAAGAAGCAGAATATATGGCACTGATGAAGACTTGTAATGTGTAACCTAGAACAGAGCTATGAAAAATACAGGCTGTGATCTGAACACGGTGCATTACCAATGCACAGGTTGGATAGGTGAAGATGAAATGAGGGACAGGAAGGAGAGAAAAGAGTTTGGACTTTGGAAGAGGATAACAGAAGGCTGACCGAAAGAAATATTACTTTATATAGAAGATGATGCAGCTGTAATTCATTACAGTGAATGTGACAAAGCATAAATCAGAGAATTTTTAGGTTGCCAAAAAAATCAACCACTTCTGTCTTTCTCAGCCATTCAAACCACTTCCTTGGACTGATTTCTGTACTTTGACTCCTTTCCCTTACTTCAGTTTATAGTCTTTTGTTTGCATTAGCAGTTCACCTTCCACTACCCATTCATATTTCCTCTTCTATTAATTTATTGCTTTTATCCAGTTGTCTTCAATGAGGGATTGGATGTCTCCTCACGCTTGTTCTCAACTTTTTCTTGGACACAGACATTTTTTGTTGACAAACTGAAGTGACTAAGCTCTTCTCTGTTTTTCTCCACCTCAGTTTCTTCATCTCTAACTTGTACATCACATTTTTTAGTTTATTCATACTAGGCAAAAGAATATCTGTTTCTATCACAGAACTGCACTTTTATCCATGATCTCTTTTTTAATTTCTCCAAGTCTTTTGGGTTTCTAATACCATGACGGGAATGGACCCCATTCCTAAGTCAAAATACAATTACATTTCATGAATTTAGTATTGTTCCAGTCTTTGATGTTAGCCAAAAGTGCTCTTTGGAGCACTTGCAATGTGTCCAGTATGGCTCCTGCTGCAATTTGTACAGTTACATGTATCAGTAACATATCTACATGTGTTTGTAAATTCTTTTTTATAAGACCCATTGCTCCTACTACTACTGAAACTGCCTGGGTATCTTTCTTCTACATTGCCCTCATTTCTGCCTGCAAATCCTGGTATTTTAAGACTTTGTGTCTCTCTGTATGAAAGGTACTGTAATCACTGGATGTAACAATTTCAATGATAAATGCTACTTTTGTCTTCTCTTCATGCACTACTACCATAATGTTGGTACAATCCCCAGTGCAACAGTCTTGCCACTTTATTGTACCTTTCAGTCTACAGTCCTTCTGCCATTGGTATGTCACGACCAGCAACAAGGTGTGTGACTGTTTCCAATTCTGTTTTACAAAACCTACATTTCTACATTTGTCTGTTTCTCCCACATGTTCAATAGACTTTGTAAACCAAAACATACATAGCCCACTATTTTGGGCCGCTAATACTAACTTTTCATCTTTTGGTTTGAATTTGCCTCTCCTTAACCATTCCTGCATTTGATCCTAATCAACATGAGGTTCTTCCAGAAGGTTTCTTTACTTGCAACTATATTTATGCATTTTCCACATTTCTTGACTTCTCATCTGATCCTTCACCTTATATTCTTTCTTTTACTACTTCTGTCCATTTAGCATCTTTGTTATGTTCCACAGGATGTTCATAGATATTTCTCTAAAATGTATCTATTTCTTCTTTTTTGGGTGGTCTTTCAATTCCTTTTACCTTGTTTTCCAATTTTCTAGAGAACTTTTTAGGGTCATCAATAAGTTGCATATTTTGGACTTTTCCTTTATATTTATCTGTGTATTTTTTTATTTTTTTCTACCTGTGCTCAGAATTTTGTTTATTATTTGCAATACTGCAAGATCTTTTCATATGGCAAACAACATGATTAAGAAAATCAGCCATACAAGCACTTTGTTTTCCTTCAAATGAAATAAGATTTACTAAACTCTATGTTTCTCTTGTTCAGCTCTGATAAATATATATTTTTATTTTTTTTAACCTTACCATTGCTGAAAACAAGTACCTTATTGTGCATGGCTGCCCTTAATATCCACTTAGTGTGTAAATACTAACAACAGAGTATGTGATGGGACCTTCCAAATGTTGTTATTCTGATGGCTGATATATTGTAAACTGTCAGTTCCACCCTCCATGTTTGCATACGGATAGAAGGAAGTGGAAATCTGTACTCACAGCATTACAAACTGACAGAAATGTATATAATTTTTCAATTAAGTATAAGGTAACCTCCATGTTGTATAGGCTCCAAGGCACAGTGTTCTGAAACCCTAACTACAACTCAGATGACCAAGGGCTGAGTAGTGAAAGAGGTGCTGAAAGAGCCAGATTGGGGGTTTATGAGGTAAGTGAACAACTCCAGCTCACCCCCATGCCACAGTATTAGTTATGTAGTTTCTACAGCGGTGGAATAGTGCCCTCTCTAATGGAGGCCAGAGTATTGCACCTTGCACAAGGACTGGGTGTGTAATGACCCATCCAAGCAATGCACATCTACTGTAGTTAGACTGAGTGCATCCATAGAAGCATGTCTCCATCACTGACCTATCATCATAGGGACTGCATCAGCTGTCATGGGGCAGCAGGAGATAAGGAAAACCAAAAAGCAAGTGCCTGGACAATAGCCCTAAATAAAAGGAAGTTGATGGTCAGTAGAAAAGAATATAAAATGCACCAGCCTCCATTTCTGACTTCTTTTTGCTCCATCTTTAAGTAATCTTCATCTTGCCTTCCTTTGGACAGATTCCCTCTGCAAACTCCGTTTTAACAGAAATGCACAGATTGGACAGAGTATTTCTTGACTAAACCTCTACTTTTGCTGGCATCTACACATACCATCTATCAGCCTTAATACATAGTGACAATGTAAAAATAAAGAGCTCACAGAATCTTTGCATCCTGCATGAGATATAGAAAACATTCAGCTGAATGAGTCAGACTGATTCATGTGCACCACAGATTCCTGTGTTTTCACATGACTAATGTTAGAGCTCACAGTAGCTGAAGATTTGGCAATCTGCAATGCATGACAAAGCTTTTACATCATTTGATCATATAATGCCTATTCCTTCTGGTCATACTCTCTGCAGAAAACCATCGCTGAACAACTGGTCAGAGAGCCTAACCATTCTAAGTGATTTGCGCTACTGGATTCTCCCCATTTATAATGCTATGGAAATTTTAAAGAACTTGGTAAAACATTATCAATTATTAGATTGCAGCATTACCCAAGGACAAATTCAGAGTTATTCAGTCAAAAGAAAGCAATAATAATAATTGTAAAAAGCAGAAATCAAGGCAGGTGACAGCATTTCTCACCAAATTGTCATTAAGAAAAAAACTGAATGAGCATTAACCAAATCAGCTTGCCACATGCTGTCTGCTAGAAGCAGGAATATATTTCACCAGAAATTAATGAACCATTCTCAAAGAAATATGACAAATGATTTTTCTAAAACATATCTTTGCTAAGGAAAAAATCTTTAACCTCTTTTTCACAGATCTGTCCTGTGGAAGTCATATCATCTATTCACTTCAGAAGGCCTGCTGTAAAAACATATGATAGTATATTACAAAGAATCACATTCTAAGGACTTTTCATCATTTGTGTTACTTCTTGTGTCTTCTGGACCACGCAATCTCATCAGTACATGTCTGACATCATTAGTGAACATATCACTAATACTATGGGTGTAACAATGTTTGATACAATGTTCACAAGTATCAGAAGAGACAGTAAAATCCTGTTAAAAATCTGAAATGCCGTACCTCACTTGCTGAGCAGTGCAGTTTCTCAAATTAATATACGTGGAAATTTTATTGCAGAATTAGGCAATGAAAACAGCTGTTCTAACCATACTAAAACTACTGTTAATTATTCAGTTCTGTTTATATGGGTTTTGTATTGTGTATCCTTCAGTGTATAGACCTAAGAAGTAACCTAATGGCTCTGGCACAGGCAGTATTATGTTCAACAGGCTTTATTTAAACAGACAATTATATATGTTGTACAAGAGCAGTAAAGCATGCCCAAGTAGTGGATTATTCTGGGATTTAAATAAAACTCTTGCAAATGTATTGTACATACTGGACTAAATGATATAATTGTGAGTAGATCCCAGCATAACTCAGACATAGTTTACTGCTGTTGACTTGGTTCAAGTCCATTTCTTGCATCAGTTCTTCATGCGTCTCAGATGTCTGTTTAAACTATTTTTTATGTTTAGAGCCACAAAGATTAAGAAGATATAGAGTCGTATAGTTGGTGAAACAACCGAGAAAAGATGCTCTGCTGCAGAAAATGTCCAGCCTGACAGTGATGTCTGACTAATACGTGCCAAATTCCATACTTGTTTGTCACTTTAAAATGTGTTGTTTCAGGTACTGCAGAAAACATCGTCAAACATTTTAAGTGAGATCTACCGAAGAAGTTAAGATTTTGAAATTAATAACTTATGGGAATGCTAAGAAAAACTTAAGCTGAAGAATAAAATTGTCCCAGTTCAGGAAAAAGAAACACAAGAACTAAAACCTAATCCCAGGGATTCAGTAATGCAGTGTCCATGATTGTGGCTAAGCCAGCATTATCTACATTGTGTGTGTGGCAAGCATCAATGGGTATTAATTATGTAAGCAGCTAGGCCATCATGTGGAATGAGCAGCTCTTCACTGTGGCCATGATACAAACCCTCAGCCTGCAGGATAAAAGTACAAGCAGTGGAGGTAAACACTGAATATCAAGAGTACCTCTCGTAATTGTCACTTGTCTGCATACACTGACAAGGAAATTATACTGACAGCCTGTTGATGTGATGTACAGCAATATCTGTGCAGAGAAATGTTCCATGAAAGGGAAAATGTCAGGGATAAAGATGAGTGGCCTAATGGGCTAATGCATTATGCTGTAGTTATCAAGGGCCCAGGTTTGAGACTTGGCAGTGGTAATTATTTAGAGCTGAGTGGCCTAGTGGGCTAATGCACTATGCTGGATGGAGGTTTCCCCACAACAACAGAAACCACAGAGACTGACAGGAGGGCAAAGGGAGCTGCCCGCAAAGGCAGGGCTGAAAAACACAGCAGAAAAGGTGGTATGTTGATACTTGAATGTAGAATAATGTGAAAATAAGATAGGAGAGGGGAATTACAGTTAAGTAACATGATTTACTGACATGTGCCAATCCTGACAACATCCTAGTGTGAGTAATGGACCAAAGGGAAAATATACTACCCTCAGAGGTAGTTCAGTCCACTTGGTATTATATCCTCATTTCTCTAGCAAAGGGAGCTGCTAAAGCAGTCATTGTAAAAGGGGTAATAAAACATGCATATCAGGGAATTGTAGCACATTGGCAGACTCCTATCGGGAAAGGAATGATAGGTCTCTAGAGAACTGAACCCATGTCTTTCCTATGGATACTCTCTTTACCATACTATTAGCTAGGGGAGCCACTGAAGCAGTCAGACTAAAAAGGGCCATAAAACACACATATCAGGGAAATGTAAAGCATTGGCAGACTAATAGCAAGAAAAGAAATAAAGACCAGCCTCTAGGGTAGTGAATCCATGCCTTTTCTAGTGATGTTCTGTATAACATTGCATTAGGAAGGAGAGCTACCAAAGGAAACAGACTAAGATGAGGTTGTAAAAGGATCATAGGAAGTTACTAGGCTATTGGCCCTGAGGCCCTTACAAGCCTAGCCAATAATTTAGCCCATGTTCAAACAGGTCAGCACCCTATGCTATTGTCAAGCAGGAATACAGGTGAAATCCCAGTTATCCAGGTTGCGCTTAAAAAGGGTTAATGAGGTACTCTGCTTTACATGGAGAAGGACACAAAAGGGGGAGTCTCTGGGACAGAAATCTGTCCTGCCAACAAGTCCTATTGATGTCACAGACCAGGTTGAGGTCGCTCGTGCTGGTTACTCGAATGGAGCTTGACTTGTGGATATGCAGTAGTCCCATCAAGGCGGGGTCTGAGATTACTTTGTATGCCAGATACAGGTCACCTCTGAGGAGTCTGTAGGAGACTGAGTAGAGGGACAGGGCTTTTAGCCTGTCTGTGTAGGGTAGATATTTGAGACCCTGGATTCTACAGATGAGGAACTGTTGTGGTCACTCCAGCTGCTGCATGTGCTTTGTAAGGTACATGCCGAAAAGAGCATTGTACTCAATAATGGGTCTTATAAGGGAAGAATACAGGGATGTTATGAACACCTTGTCCTTGGATGAGATACCCTTACTAATGAGGTGGGCCATGTAGAAAGCTTTCTGTACAATGGAGATAATATGGTGGTCAAAAGTCAGTTGGCTATTAACCTGGGTAACCAAGTCCCTCGTGACTGATTTCATGGTTAGTGCCTTATTATCAGTGTGATATGTCATTCTCTCCAAAAGGGATGATGATGCATTTTTTGGCATTCAGTTTGAGGCCATGTTTCTGGCACCAGTCAGTTGTTTGGGTGAGACCCTCTTGGAGGATGTCCACATCACTAGGGGAATTGATGACAGCACCCAGCTTGCAGTCATCTGAAAACTTTGTCAGCCATAGCCCATTAAATTTGGCCTGCACCTCTGAGAAGTATATCCCAAACAGCAGAGGCCCCAAGACTGATGGTACTTCCATGGTCCCCCTCAAGCCCATGTCTATGGATGTTGAAAATGAGGGAGTAGTAGAGGCCCTCCAGCTCCATGGTACATGTCTCTTTGCAGTCCATTCCACTGACCTTCCCTTCCATGACTATGTCTGGCATGAACTTGTCAACAGTGTTAATGCTGTGGGTGGTCAGGATTGTACTTACAATATGGTTTGCTACAGGCTGACTGATATGATCCATGCTGCCACCCAAAGAGCAGAGTCCCTAGCACTGGAACAGAAGACAACAGGCAGTTGGTTGTCTACTGAACCACCCTTATGGAGATGGAGGAGTTCTTGGCCTCACTTAAAAGCAGCACCACATCCAGAGAGTTCCACAATGTGGTGCTGGATGGTGAGGCAGAGCTGGATAGGCCCTAGAGAATTTCAACTGAAAATGCCCCAGGTATATAGTTCTACGATCATTATCTGCATCCATTCTTATCTCTTAGACACATTACAGTTTCTAATAGATGTCTCACTAATGGCATACAGGTACATTTGGCATCCAGGTTCAACCTATGAATAGGTATATTACTCTATATCATATCTTTATAGGTGTAAAGATATCAGCTGTGTGTGTACTTGTGGTGCTGGGTCATCCTTACACTGGCTATTTTTTGCTTTGCTGTATTTATACATGATTTGTTATCACTACCATCATGCAACTGTCCCAGTCTGATGTTGATAGCAGGGATGAGGTAGCATGGTCAGGGAGTGCAGAATGTGTGTTGCATACAAGGAGTGTGATCCCCACCCCATATCCCCTTCTCAGAGTATGGACACAGTCCTTATGCCTGCACAAGGAGACATGACCATCTGAGATTGATGGGGACATCATAAATCAGAGAAGTATGGTCAACCCCACTAGATAGATGTATGAATACACTGGTAGCTGTCCTGGGCAGGGGAGGTCTACACAGAAGGCTTGATAATTCAACAGAGGTATAGTTACTGCCCCACCTGAAGCTGGTGTGTCAGTAACTGACACCCAACATATGTGCAGGGACATTGTAAAGGCACAGGCTAGTTCCACCAGAGCCATGACAGAAGTAGTGAGGGTGATCCAGGCCGTGCATGCTAACGTACGGGATTCCATGACCCATACGTCTGATGCATTGGATAGACTGAATCATGCATTGGACTATGCAGTGTCTTCTCTGGGTCATCTGTCAGGGGCAAGAGGCCATCCTCACAGTCAGTCAACTAGATGAGAAAAATCCCTCTCCTGTAGTGCTAGCACTTCCACAGCAGTATCAGTTGTAGATGTGGCTACAGCTAGGAGAGGCCATCCCTGTGGTCATGGTCAATATCATGCTGCCACATCCTCCAGCAGATGTCAGTCATGGGCAGTTAGCACACCAGCATCTAGCCTATGTTGTGGTACAGCCAGTGTGACTCCTGACAGAGCCAGTTCTAGTGGATGGGGCCATGGATGGGAATCGGTCATGATTACCCTGGACCTGTCCAGTAGCCCAAGGTGCCATGCTGCAACATGTGCTGAGGCTCTGTCCCTGCAGCATACACACTCAACATGCATGAACATACACACACAAACACACACGTACACACACACACACACACACACACACACACACACACACACACACACACACACACACACACACACACACACACACACACACAGAGCTCCCAACAAAACTCACACATCCACTGTCCCCAGCCCTTCTGCACTTTAACCACCACCCAAGGCAGGTGCCTTACATAGCCCCACTATGTCCTCAGTAGGTTACTGATAGGTCCCTGTAGCTAATATACATAAAGACACACACAACTCTGCATCCATTGGGAAAGGTACTGTATGACTCCCTCGTGCTGCAGATGATGGCGACACTTGTCCATAATTTGTTGCATGGTGTCCCTGTCTACATGGTAATGGCCCACTATATCATTGGCATCAAGGGCATATAATGTTAAGCACAGTCAGATGATCTGGTGCCTCTTGGGGACAATGTTTTTGCACTATCAACCACAGCAGCTGGTATGAGAGCCTCTTGCAGATACATGTTTACAACAGTTGCGGCCACCCATAACTTCATGCACTACTGTACAGGAACATATGACCATGTACAAATTAAAGCAGGTGTGACACTTAAACATTTCTGTATCACCCCATCATGTTGTTTTATTATGTGGTCATTAACATATAACATAGTTGACCATGTTATTTCCACTGACTTCTTTCATGTTACTGGTTTTCTGAAGCACACACATCCTACGTGTGACTGCTCATTACTAGAAATCACTTACCATAATGCAGCAACCTTTTCTGAAAATGATCTAGTAAGAAAGTCCCAACAAAAAGCATAAAAAGAACTTTCTTTTTGAAAATTGAAATATTGATCATTTAAACTAAAAGGTCAAATAATTCAAACATCTGTAAATGCTTTGTAGCTTAAACGCTTGCTTGGGACTTCAGCAACTGTCAGAGGTTTCTAAACCAGAAGACAGTACGTAATACTCAGCCATTGCCAAGTGGCATAGCTAGATAATCAATAGCTGCACATCAGTGAGAGCAAAGTCATCAGCAGTTTTAGAGAAATAAAGCCTACACTGTGTAAATGTCAGACATTTAATTAAATCATTCTTAGAATATACCTTAACCTGACAGGAAATAAATGTCTTCACTTAGCTGTTCTCAAAAATTAATATTTAAGCCATATAAACTTAAGAGCATTTCACAGGAGTGCAAGAAACTGATAAATGAGGTATACTCAAGTGATTGAAAGTGAATCCATGTGTGTGTGTGTGTGTGTGTGTGTGTGTGTGTGTGTGTGTGTGTGTGTGTGTGTGTGTGTGTGTGTGTGTGTGTGTGTGTGTATGTGTGTGTGTGTGTGTGTGTGCACGTGTCCTAGAGTATGAATTTATGTCTACACATGCATGCGTGTGTTTGTATAGGTGTGAGAATGTTGCATGTATGTATGTGTGTGTGTGTGTGTGTGTGTGTGTGTGTGTGTGTGTGTGTGTGTGTGTGTGTGTGTGTCTAGGTCTGTATGCGTGTGTGTGTGTGTGTGTGTGTGTGTGTGTGTGTGTGCGCGTGTGTGTAGGTGTGAGAATGTATGCGTGTGTGTGCGTGTGTGTGCGTGTGTGTGTGTGTGTGTGTGTGTGTGTGTGTGTGTGTGTGTGTGTGTGTGTGTGTGTGTGTGTGTGTGTGTGAGAATGTATGTGTGTGTGTGTGTGTGTGTGTGTGTGTGTGTGTGTGTGTGTGTGTAGGTGTGAGGATGTATGCATGTGTGTGTGTGTGTGTGTGTGTGTGTGTGTGTGTGTGTGTGTGTGTAGGTGTGAGAATGTATGCATGTGTGTGTGTGTGTGTGTGTGTGTGTGTGTCTGTCTGTCTGTCTCTGGGTGTACACATACCTCTGTGCTCCTTGTTTGTACTTGCCATTCTCTGTACCAGAAGTTATATATGCCGATATTGATTCCCATCATTCTTTTCACCCTTTCTATATAAAGATATACTTATGTAGTTCATAGGTAAGTACTAGGCTAGCTGCTCTTGGGGACCATTTTATGGCTTGCCAGTTTCTCTTTTTGTGCTCATATTAACCTATCCCTTTGGTTACAGACTGGTGTTACCAATCCCACAGGTGATAATTATATATTAACTGGATTATAACATAGATAATTTGAGGGAACTCGCATGAGGTGAAACATTTAAGAGCTGCCTCTGTACAGGGGACAGTCTTGGGATACATTTTCTGTTTCCCATCTATAGACCCCAGTTGTACTTGAATATGGACAGGGATGAACTTTGTTTTATGTGGCTGGGGATTCTGTTCCAGAACAGTGGTATCCTCTGCAAGCTATACCTGTCCCTCCAAACTATTCTGTTGATGTTGCAGAGAAGGCATAGATCCATAGACCAAGTATTTATGATGACATTTGACTTGATGTGCAGTAAATCCGTCAGTATTGAGTCAGAGGATGCTTTGTATGCCAGACATAGGTCACCTCTCAGCAGTCTGTAGGATACAGAGTAGAGTGACAGGGCTTGGAGTCGGTCCAAGTAGGTTCATAGGTAGGTACTAGGCTATCAGCCCTGGGGCCTATATAAGCCTAGCCAAAAAGGGTCCCTGGCTTTCGCCACCCAAGAAAATTATTTTCCTGTGCCCCTGTCAAGCAGTGCCACAGAAGTGATCCCCGGGGTGAATTTTCCATTTACCATCCAGTTGTCAAGATTTTTCTTAAAGAGGACCAATGAGGAGCTTTTCTTGACATGAATGGGTAGTTTGTTCCAGAGTATGGGAAGTCTATGGGACAGGAATCTATCCCTCCAGCATGTTCTGTTTATTGTGGTGACAAGGTTTAGGTCCCTGGAGCATGTGGTTCGGAGAGATTGGGATTTCTTTAAATGTAGTGTGTCCAACAGCTATGGGTTTGACATAGCTTTGTATGTTAGGCAGAGATCACCTCTGAGTAGGCAAAATGCGACAGAGTAGAGCTGGAGTTTTTTGAGACGATCTGCATATGGCATCTGTTTGAGGCTGGTAATCCTCTTAGTGAGGTAGTTCTGTGGCCTTTCCAATTGTTGTAGGTGTCTTGTGAGATACATGCCAAACTGGGCATTGTACTCTATAATGGGTCTAGTGAGGGATGAGTAGAGAAGAACAATGACCTCTTTTTTTCTAGAGGAGAACCCATTTGTAATGAGGTGTGCCACATAGAAGGATTTCCTGACTACTGTGGCGATGTGGTTATCAAAGGAGAGACTACTGTCCACCTGTGTCCCGAGGTCGCTTATCACACTTTCAGTGTTTAGTGAGCTTCCGCCTATGTGGTAGTTCATGGGTACAGATTTTTTTCCAAAGGGGATGACAATACACTTCTTGGCATTGAGCTTGAGGCCATGACTTTGACACCAAGTATCTGTCTCTGTGAGGCCCTTTTGTCTACATCATTAGGTGAGTCTATTATGGTTCCCAGTTTACAGTCATCTGCGAACTTTGTTAGCCAAAGACCTTCTCTGTTGGCCTGTACTTCAAAAAAGTAGATGCTGAACAGGATAGGACCCAGGACCGAACCCTGTGGTACCCACTCGTCACTGGTCTGAAGTCGGACTTAGAGTGGACTACTTTTACTGTGTGGGTTCTGTCAGTGAGTTATTTGGCCACCCATCTTATGACATAAGGATTTATGCCCAGTTTAGTGAGTTTATCTATAATGCCAGAGTGGGGGATGGTATCAAAAGCCTTGGCAAGGTCAAGATAGGCTGTGTGCACTACCTTGCCCTCGTCTATGGCTCTTGTGACTGCTTCAAAGAAGTCAATCAGGTTTAGTAGACATGATTGACCTTTTACAAACCCAAACTGAGTGGGGTCCAGGGTTTGGAGGTTACCTATGTCTTTGTTTATAAGCTCTAAGATGATACTTTCCATGGCCTTGCAGACCAGGCTCATCAGGCTAATGGGGCAGTAGTTACTGGGGTCCATGGTGACACCCTCTTTGTGGAGTGAGATAACTGTTGCTGTGTGACATTCAGTAGGCACATAGCCTGAGGTGAGGCTATGATTGAACATGGTACTTAGGTGGGGTGCCAGTTTGTTCTGTAGTTCGTGCAGTATGCAGCCTGGGATGTTGTCTGGTCCCATGAATGCTGTGTTCTTGGCTTTGGAGAGTTTGGTCTTGACTTGTTCATCCATGATTACAGGGGCTTTGCATTCTTCCAGTATTAAGATGGGCCCTTTGGAGGGTGAGAGGGAGGTAAAGTTAACACCGAACCTATCTGCCAGGATGTTGGCAATATCAGTTGGTTCTGTATATTTAGTGCCATTGTGCTGTAGCTCAGGGCAGATCTGAGTGTTGCCATTGGGATTCTTGACATAGCTGTAGAATGCTTTGTGGTTGTCTTTAGAATCAGTGGCAATTTTATTTTCATAACTGGCTTTGGAGGATTTTATGAGGGATCTCAGCTTCTTGCTGTGGCTGACCAGGGAGTTCCTCCAATCTTGGGATTTTACTCTTTTTTGCAACAGCTTCTTCCTTCTGTTGCAGAGTTTGTTTATGGCAGGGGACCACCAGATTGGCTTCCTTTTTTTGGAGGATAGCATCTTGGTTTTGTTGGGGATGGTGCAGTCCATGCACTCATGCATGTGCTTATACAGTGCATTTGTGCAAGATTTAGCAGTTGTACCTCTATTTTCTGTCTGCATGGGTGTCATGAAGTTTGCCACTTCTGTCTTAAGAAGCATGAAGTTGGCTTTGGGGTAGTTTTTGATGGTCATTTCTTTAATGGGGGTGGGATATGGATGTCTAGGGTGATTAGCTTGTGGTCAGATCTGACCAGCGAGGTGTTGACCTCTGGTGTTGAATACCGGTTACCCATATTGGTAATGACCAGGTCCAGCATATTGCTGCCCCTGGTGGGGGTGTGGACAAGCTGATTCAAGGCACTGGAATTTATGAATTCCAGAAAATGTTGAGCGAATGAGTTGGTACAATTAGTAGTTTTCCCAGCTGATAGTGGGGTAGTTGAAATCACTCATAATTAAGGTATTGGGTTGTACCTTAATATTTTCCAGTATCTTAAGAAATGAAGAGTGAGAATCCTGGAGCATGGTGGGGGATCTGTAACAAGCTACAACCTGTATTACAGTCTTGCCCAGTGTTAGTTGCATTTGGATAATTTCAGATGCATTATGTTGAGCAACTAGTCTGGAGATGTGGATATCCTTAATGAATATGGACACACATCTGCCTTTAGTGTTTTGGTCCAGGTTAGGTGGCCGAAAGGTGTGCTATGAATTATAGCCTGGTAATGCAAGGGTGCTCTATGGAGCCTTGAACCAGGTCTCTGTCACTACACAGATATCGATGTTCTCCATTTTAAGGAGTGCTTCGAGTGAGTGCATTTTGAGGTTTAGACTTCTAGCATTGAGTAGCATTACCCTCAGAGTTTGTTTGCTTGTACCCTAAGGGGTGTGTGTGTATGTTTACACGTGCATGTATGGATGTGTCTATATATGGCTGTATTATGTGGGGTCAACAATCCCAACATCAGCATCTGTTTGGTTGTACCATGTGGCGGACACAACAGGTGGTTGACATATACAAGATAGTTCTAAGACAGAAGAATATTCAGTTTCCCAAGAGATTGTGCAATCTCAGAGTTATTATGTGCATTCACACACACACATACACACACACACACACACACACACACACACACACACATATATATATATATATATATATATATATATATATATATATATATTTGTTTATAAATTTAGCAGGGGTGTGGGGGGCACAGGGGGAGTTGCACCCCTGCAAAAACACTTACTGTTGGTTTAAAACACTCCATGGTAATCCCTGCAGTATGCACACAACCAAAGACGTCGGGAGGCATACACAATGTACTGATTTCAGTACAACTTTTTTTAGAAGGGGGTAGCTTTTTTGGCAAAAAAAAATACGTACGTATTTTAAAGGGTGTTGGCTCCTTTAAGGAGCATACCAGCCAGTCGGAAGTGAGCTCTCATCATGTCCGGCTGGCTGGCTGCGAGCGGGAAACAATCACTGAGTTGGAACTTGGAAGGCAAGCAAATGGATTATTGGAAGGCAAGCGGAAAATTGAAAATCAGCGTAAGTAAAAAAATGAAAACTGTGTTTGTGTATGGTTAGTTATTTCCCCTTAAAAAGTATTTGGTCGTGTTTGCTGTCTTGAGAAATTTTCACTGCTTTTTAGTGAGTTGAACTTCGGAATTAAACAGATTAGAGAAAGGGATTATGCGTACTCTATCTGTTTAGTTGGTGGTTCGGGTGCAGTGGTTTATTACCGAGTTTGATCCCTGTTCGGTATGCTGTCTCACACACATGTATGTTCGGTATGTCGACCATTGATGCAGTGAAGCGTAATATCCAGGTTCTGCAGCAGCACGCAGATGAGGCCGAGGACTGGGTGGAATGGCTGCAGTGGGAGGCAGAGGCCGAGAAGAGAGCTCGTGGGCAGGCTGAATCTGAGGTGGCATCTCTGAATCGTCGCATACAGTTGGTAGAGGTTTTAGATACTAGACATCACATCTAGGTTTGCTGCCCCTAGTATTTCAACACTGCTACTTTCAGTCATGGTACTGTCTACAGACTCCCATACCTTGATTGCTTTCATTGCAGTTGCTCTTTCCCAGACCAGTAATACTGGTGTTAACACTGTACATTTTCCTTTCACTTCATGGTTTGTGGTTTAGGAACATGGGTCCACTAGTAGCTTGCCTACTCTTGCCTGTATTTGTCATAAGTGTACATTCCCCAGTATTGGTGACTGCAGTCCCTACCACTGTGGCAAATGTAGTCCAAAAGGATGCTTTCTGTTCACCCTATTATGAATATCTTTTGAACAGGTAATTCTGATACCTATATTGGGAATGTTTGAGGGATTCTGCAGTTAGATGCAGTGCTGGAAGCAGGATGGTATAAACTGGGCTCCTACTTGTGGTTACATCTTACGGGGGTAGTATTAAATGTGACAGTTGGAAATGTTATGGTATTGCTAGCTTATTGAATATGGCTTAACTGCCAGATTTGGGTGGCACCTTATGGATGCATTGCCCTCTAGCCAAATTTCGTTGCTGTAGCTGTTTTGGGGGAAAGTGTTGAGTGTGACTTAAACACAGTATACCAGGTGGCTTGGATAAAAGTAGCCCTGTGGTCCCAGGAACACATGCTCTTTGAGTACACTCAGCCATGCCAGTATAAGGCATGGAAATTTTGTGATCTGCTACATGCTGGAAATCTGTCCCCCCACAGAAGGCAGTTTGCATGACTCTTACTTTAGAACTATGAACTTTTTTGATACAATTACTGTTTTGAATGGAAGTTGGGTAAACACTGAAAAAAGTTAGATTGCCCTAGAGTTAACTGTCTGCTTGCACCTGTCTTGTACCATTTCATGGGGTGGCAAGCCACATCACTATGGCTAGGCTTACAAATGCCCCAGGGCAGATAGCCTAGTACTAAACTTTGAAACTATGAAACTAAGGGTGAGCAAGAAACAATCAGGCATTCATTTGTAGTTTGGCAAGCAAATGGATTATCGGAAACAATCGGGCATTCGCAAATGAATTATCGACAGGCGAAGGCAATCAACAATTGAAGTAAATGCATTACAACAGGCAAGGGGCAGGGCATTCAGTTCACAAATGGAAGACAAGTGTGTGTAGGCAAGGGGCATGCAGTTCACAAATGGGAGGAAGGCAGACAAGTGTGTGTAGGCAAGGGGCATGCAGTTCACAAATGGAAGGTGTGTGTGTGTCTGAAAATGCCCCCACATAATACACCTGCTGGGTGTAGGTGTTCAGGCTCAAATCCTGTACCTTTGCTTCAGGGTAAGAACAGCCTAAAGTCCCTAACCACCACTATTTCTGAACTTTGTTCAGATTTGCTTTTCGAATGGTTGTGAGCTATGGTGAGAACTGAAGTTGTATTTCTCGCATTATTGTTTTTGATGTTTGTCCAGGTTTTTTGTGCTAAGGTGAGAACTGAATTTGTATTCCCTCATTATTGGCTTTGTTTGTCCAGGTTTTTTGTGTTAAGAGGTTGAGAGCTATCTAAATGATAGCCATTAAGTTTGTCTTCCTGTTTTCAAGCTGCTGATTTAGCATAGTGGTATATTGCACTGACTATAGTGTATATGGTTCTGGGTTCAAGACATACCTGGTGATAAACACCGCATTTTATTCTAGCAACTTTTCAAAATTATACAAGCAATGTTTAAAATGTGTCCCTGTTTTTGGGCTTTTGCCCCAATAAATGTTGGCTTTTTCCAGATTTCTTGTGCTGCAAAGTTCAGAGATACAGCTGAGTGTCAACATTTTACAAGGAGCTGAGAGCTGCAGGGAACTTAAGTTTAGTGCTGCTGATGCAGAGTTTGCTCGTTCTGTTAATAGCACAACAGGTAGTGTACTTGCTTTTGATGCAGAAGGCTGTGGGTTCTTCTCCCACAGTAGGTAGATGTATTGCTGAAACTGTACTGTGTTGTAAAGGGGGGTGGATGCTGTAGCCTGTTTTGGCGAAGGTATCTAGTAGTAACTATGAACCTGTTATCAGTTTACCATCCATTCCCTATTGCAGTGTATCATTGTTTTTAATGCAACATAGGCAATTTATTCCTCAAGGGCAACAGGCACATTATTTGTAGATGAAACCATGAAATATAAAGTCGTTTGCTAGCAGCAGCCTCTTCATTAGTTACAGATTTCTCTAATGTGGAATTATGTAGATGGCTTTTTTTACTAATTCAGAGATTCTGCATATTTACTGCTACTGGTGGACTGTAGAAGTTTGAGTAGACATTTTATGATGGAAGGTGTATCAAAGAGCATGTGTATGTTTCATGTGCAAGGGGCATATGATTTGAAAACAGCCCAAAGTTAATCTTTATCTGCCACAGGCAAAATGTATTTTCTTTGAATGTGGGTTTCAATGCTGTTCAATGAATGTGAGTTTCAAGGGCAGAGAAGTTTTAATGCTAAGTCTAGTTTTATTGTGAGGCCGAGGCATTGCTTTGTTTAGCAGATATTTATTGGTGTTCATGCTGTAAAATGCAAAATAAAACTTTTTCTGGCAAATCATTTAGGAATGAAGTCACTAAATAATGACCGACATTAAGTTTTAGACATCATAATCTTCAGAAAAATGCATGCTAAAGCAAAACCTGATATTCTAGCAACTGTCTTAAGTTTATACAAGGTCAATTTTTTGTACTGTTTGTATGTTCCCCAATATATATGGCCTTGTCCAGATTTCCTGCATTAAGAGGTTGAGAGGTATCTCTGCAAAATAGCAATTTTGGAAGAAAACATGGAGGGTTTACTTTACTTTTATAAATAACTGTAATGATCCAAGTTATACATTACTTTTATTTCAGAAATGCGTGTAGATTCTCTAATTTTGTCAGCTGCTCTAAGTTAACTGTGCTCATATTAAAATGGTGTCCCTCCTTTGACAGGTTCCCAGCTGTATTGTCTGGCAATTTTATATTTTTGCATCACATTTTTGGTCCGTTTTTCATAAAATTGCAGTTTGCTGGCAAATTAGTGGCAAATTGTTAAAGACTGAAGTTAGAAAATAATGCAGACATTTCAGTTTCAGATTTCATACCTTTCAGAAAATTCGTACTGATGCAAGACCTACTACTATTGTATTATCTTTCTAAGTTTCAAAAGATAAAACCTGAGGACACACCACGAGAAGTTCCAATTCAGCTTTATTCGATAAAACATAAAAAATAACAAAAGATAAGCGCTTTCGCGTGCTGACAATGCACGCTTCCTCAGATCTCATTTTATAGTGAAAATTGCTTGCTTTTTAACTTGAACATTAACCAATACTAACTCTTCTTCAATTAAGAAATAATTAACAAATTATACAAGGGCTGTTCTTCAGTGTTGGTTCAAAGCTTTGTTCTGAAACCAACATGGGCATGATCGTAAATTTGCTTTCTCCAGACACACCCCCAACAACCAAACCAAAACAAAAAGCAAACATCCTAGTCCTTCCAAGCCTACTAATTGTGACAATATTGCATCAACTTAAATGCAAACTGATTTTACAAACTTAAAAACTTGGTCAGTTAAAAAACTGGATGAGTCTTCACAATCAAATAGTCACAGTTCATTTGCATCCATTAAAATTTTGAAAATATAAACAGTTCTCTCATTCATTTAAAACTGAGCTGTTAAAGCTCCATAATAAATACGAAGTTTAATTAAATTGTCCATTAGTACCCTTCGTAGCTCACATTTGAATACTACTAAAAAGTAAAAGTATATACTGCAATTCTATGATATATATATCAAACGCAGGTTGTAAGGTTCCCTTGTAAATCTTGATCGTATTCATATGTCAAGTAATATGCCGTGGCTGTCTGATCAACCATACTTTTCGACCCAGCTATGTTCTAACCCGACTGGGTTCGGGTGTGTGGTAAAAAACTAAGTGCCGCTACTTGCTTAGGTTATATAAAAATAGGGTGTTCAAAAGGACTAGTGGTCAATGATATTAATAAACTTCCAAATTAAAAACTGTTCTATTTATAAAATCTAAAACATCCCATTAAGATAATAAAATGAAGTAGCCTAATTTCATCTGACGTGCTTGTGATAAAGCTAAAATGTAACAAAAATGAGAGCTTGTAAATAAATAAGTACATGCATTCATAAGCTTAAATTCTGCACATGATGACGGCTACACTGTATATGTTATACTTGCTCTATCTAATTTGAGTCCCTTAGTGCAACTATTTTAAACATGAATATTATCATATTGTCTGTAGGCGTTAACAATTAGGTAACATTAAAAAGAAACAAAAAATGGCCTGAATTGAGAAGTCTCAAAACTCTCGGTGCCTCACTGGCAATCATAACAAGAGGGAACTGTGATATGAAAAAACCCGCTGTACGAAGCCGCAAAAATAGAGGAAGGCTCTCCAAGCTCGGAACTAATGCTGCAAGCATCGAAACCATTCACTGTGGTATCAAACTCACCTACCGACCTCAAATTCTTATTGAGCCCATCTGAATATTAAACGACCGAAACCACAACAATTGAAACATTGAAGGGCTCTAAAAAACACATAAGGTCCCAAGTAGGCTGTCATTATGGTGCTCGTCCCATCCGACTAATACTGAGTGAACAAACCTTTATAGAGAAGATTAGTTTAAAACTAGAATTATAAAACCCTTGAAATGTTCTTTGCCTATAATCAAACAAATGGAAGCAGTATTATGTGGCTATGGACACTCTATCACTAGTCAGGCTATACTATCAAAAGTTAATTCTCAGTCGGCCAAGAAGTCAATGTCAAAACTCTTGAAAGTCAGAAATAATCTATGTTTGTTACAATGGCAAGCCCTGCCAAAACTAAAGCAGGCGTGCTGATCCTACTAGAAAACTGTTGTTCTAAACTTGTACTAAGCTTATTGATGCAAAATTGCTGGGCATCATAGCCTATATTGTTATGCTATATTACAAGTAAAAGTTGCTATATTGCTACTAAAGATAATTCTGCTGAGAGAACTATTTAGTTGCTTACCTATCACATAGGATGGGTTTCAAAGAAATAAAGTTGTTGATGCCTGGATCCCTATGCGCTCCTGTCTTAAGAATCCACTTCAATTCTAATTTAGCCAAATGGTTAGAATTGTCACCCATTCTATTGCTTTTTCCTAACATTTGTAATACCCTAAACTTAAACTCATGTGTAGGATATTCTCCTATATGTCTGGCTAGTGCGTTAGTGTCTTTGTTCTTGCGTATGTCATAACTGTGGTTATATATGCGATCTTTTAATCTTCTGGTGGTTAAGCCAATATAGAACACCGGACAATGCAAGCAATTGGCCATATAAACTAGATTGCTGCTATTACAATCATAGTGTCTCTTAGGTTTGAATTCAAAGACATTTTGTACGTGTCTATAATGCTGTGTAGTAGTTATGTATTTGCACATATTGCACTTAGTGCAAGGAAAGGTATCTTTCTAAGTTTATAAGAGCAATATTTAAAAAAAATTTCCTTCTTTTTGGGCCTTTGCCTCAGTTTTATTTATGAGTTTGTTGCTGTAAGAGGTTGAGAGGTTTTGTGTGCGTGTGTGTGTGTGTGGTAGGTAGCATACCTCTCAACTGTCCACATTTTGCAGAATGTCCAGATTTTTGCCCCATATTTTTTTGTCTGTTCCTCATAAATTTTGTGATTTTCTAGAAAATCATTGAAGGCTGAAGTTGCTAAGTAATGACAGACATTTGAGCTTCAGACTTCATGTCCTTTAGAAAAATTCATACTAGCACAAATCCTGTTATTCTAGCAACTTTCTAAGTTCACGAGAACATTATTTAATATCTGTCCCTGTTTATTTTAGGCTTTGTCCATATTTCTTGCTCTAAGAGGTAGGTAGGGGTGTGTGTGTGAATGAAACATCCTAGTTAGTGGTAGCAGGTGGTTAGTAATTTACTCAAGCTCAAAACCTGTACCTTAGTTACAGAAAACAAAAGCATAAAGTCTCTACCCCAACTACCATGCTGCATTTTTCAAAGAACTGACATTTCAGGTTAATTTTCAATTCAAGGAACCGAGTTTGAGTGAATTTATATTATATTACTGAAGAGGCATTACAGCGAATGCCTCTTCATCGACACTAAAAGAACGAACCGTGAATTACGAGAATGGCCGTAGCTTGGCTGGGGAGGGGGGTAGCAGTTTGAGAGCTGTCAGTACAAGTTTGAAAATCCTAGCTACACCCCTGCACACAACATGTTGATATTTTGTGTTTCGACATTTACACATCGATATGCTGCACTCCAACTGTGTGATCATTCAGTCACAAATAATGCGTCCATCCATATGTGTGTGCGTGTGTGTGTGTGTGTGTGTGTGTGTGTGTGTGTGTGTGTGTGTGTGTGTGTGTGTGTGTGTGTGTGTGTGTGTGTGTGTGTGTGTGTGTGTGTGGGTGGGTCTGTGTGTATCTGTATTTATATCACGCACTTCACTGATGGATGTAAAGTTTATCCAAACAAAATCCTCCCGGCATTAGCAAAACAAAAGACATGGTTCTCCTTCGTGGCCCTGCAGAGGGGGCCTAACAGCATGCCCTGGCTGTTGGCTTCACTTATGTCCCACCAGTCGTGCTGTCACTCAGTTCCACATTTGCAACCACGACAACCCTTCTCACTCAGTTCCGCCAGCAGAGCAGTGAAAAAGGGAAATGAATAAAAGCCAGAAGCCAATCAATTCCTTGGCTCGTAATGGCCCTGCCACGTGCAAAGTTCATCTGTTAAGTGCAGATTTGATCCTTTGTTTTAGTGCTGCCCTACAGGTCTGACTCCCTCCTCACAGATGCCTTTAAATGCAAGGAGCTTAGTAGTTTAGTGACACTTGAAAGCTGAGCAAAACAAACAGAAACACAAAATCAAAAATCAAAGCGGGTATAGTTTGATTTCAGGGAGATAACTTGATAGTATCAATGCGATCATTCAGCTGTCATCTAGTAGCTTGACACATCTGTTAACCAGATGTGTCTACAATTTTAAAATAACCTCTATTTTTTAAACTGTATTATTAAAAAAATATTTTTTACAGATATGTGGTTAGCAGGCATGTTAAAGAACTGGATTACAGCTGAACAATTGCATTGAAAGTGTTGCTCCGATAACAGAAAAGTACCTATATATATATATATATATATATATATATATATATATATATATATATATATATATATATATACATATATATATATGTGTGTGTGTGTGTCTATGTCTTATGATCGAAATTTCAGAATATCGAACATAAGACATGGAAACACACTTATGCAAAAGTACATAACATCGAAGATGTACTTTCGCGTAAGCCGGTTCTCTGAAGTGTATTACAGTGGGGATAAGGAATTACATCCTTTTCCCCACTGTAGTGCAATCTCAGGGTTAGTATATTTAAGTAGGGGGGAGTGGGGGGGGTGAAGCCCCCCACATGAGGGCTTGCCCTCCTGCAAAAGAGTAGTTTGCAATGTTTTTAATTTCAGTTTTAGAGTAGGGGAATGGCTTACGTGAACGTACATCTTCGATGTTATGTACTTTCACGTAAGTGTGTTTCTATGTCTTATCTTCGATATTCTGAAATTTCGATCATAAGACATAGACCCATATATATATATATATATATATATATATATATATATATATATATATATATATATATATGCACATAGCTATAGATATATACAGAATATCTAAACAGAAGTGATCAAAACACAATGATCTAACACACACTTCATTGAACACACCTTAAATAAAAAGAAAGGTAACAAAAAAGTTTCTTTACATGTGAAGGGGGGACTTTATCCCTCCATCCCATACACACACCCTAACTTATATAGAAACTGCACACACTACAGTGGAAGAAAGGAAAAAATATTGAAAGTGTACCACCGACTTGCACTCTGTGTGGAGTCTGCATGCCCTCCCTGTGGTTGGGTGGGCGTTCGAAAGACGTGTAAATGAGCGTGCCTTCATTGATGGTTGAATGTCAAGCTGGCACCTCGGCGTTAGTGAAAATCTACTGCCAATCATTAATGGACCTGAGTTCCACTGTGGTGACCCCTAAATGGGAAAAGCCGAAAGACAACAACAACAACAACCACCAGCTTGCGCAAGTCAATACCCTATAGTAAAGCAAACTGCAAGATTACTTATAAATCTATTAAGAAAATAAATTCAAGTGATCACAATATCATGAACTCTCCTTATTATTACAGTTCTGACAGCTAATATGCACCAGAGGCTATTACTACTTAATTTGTGATTAATTTGCTTTTTTAGACCACTTCTGATTAAATAAGGAGATAATTAAACCACTTGAAGGTAATCCATGCACACATGCATACACACACAAACAATATGTGTGTGTGTCTATATATATATATATATATATATATATATATATATATATATATATATGAGTCTATAGACAATGATCATAGTAACAAGTAATTATAATATAGAACATCAACATGATGCCATTGACTATACAAAAATCAAAATCGTGATATATCACACATAAAACCATCATAATTTTAATGTACAATCAATGTAATCCACAATCACACGTCAACAGGGTCCTTTGTTTACTTTCAGATATTTGTATTCTTTCACAATTCTTTATTCTGCAAAAGAGTGTTTCCTTCCTCTGTTGAAGATCACATTGTTCATTTTATTCTGTAATTCAAAATGAATATATGTGTTGAGACGTACTCCTGGTTATTTGTTGTACATTTTCTGCAGTGCCATACTTGCTGACACTAGTAAATTCAGATTTTGGATTCGTATGTATTTCATCATAGTCATGAAAACAATAATATGCAAAAATTAGTGTGTGCGAAAAAAAGCACTTTTAAGTTATTTTGTCATTTGTCTTTCAAAGCAAAAGAGAGCTAGAGTAGATCCCTGATCCCTGATGAGATAATCTCCTGAAGTCAGAATCAAATTGTTCAATGAAGAATCTTAATTTCACTTTTTTGCCATGTGATTTCAATGTGCAGTTCAGCTATACTTCCTAAGAAAAACTGAAAGCACAGAATAATTCAGTAAATGCTCTGCTATGATTCATTAATAGAAAAGTACTCTGATTCAGAAATTGAAATGAGTCAGAATGTATTGGTATCTTTAAAATGACAACATTCTATACAGATTTTAGTATACTATTGGTAGAGGGTATTGATGTCTCAGTGTTGCATGTATGGCATATCACAATAACATATTCCTGTGGATCTAAGAAAAATGGGCTTCTGAGAAGTTTGCATTCAAAACATTAAATTTAACAATTTATACTGTCCTTTACAGGGGCTCAAGCACCACTACACTCCCTTACTCCTGCCATAATATCCTAAGCCTGAAGTCAGAAATAAATTTTAATATGTGAAACACATCCTTGAATCTTATGCTTGAACCAAATTTATTATGAAACATTGTGTGTGTTTTGGTAGAAAAACAAACATTACAACTGTGTACTGCATGGAGTCAAGAGCAGTGATTACACATTGATAGCTAGAAAATGACAAATCTATTAAGCTCTTCTATAGGGTGAGACCCAGTCTTAACAATTGTTAAGCACCCCCTGCTTCACTTCTTGAGATCAGATATTGTGCTAGGTAGCCAAATCTGCCATAACTAATCAGTAAATAACAGAGGCAGAGTAAAAGACAAATTTGTTTCTGCCTGCTGTGTGTGCTGGTAATGTGTCCCAGACTTGTTCTAACATAACAGAATCTCTTTCACTGTCTTTCTGATAGCAGTCGTTAAATACTTTATGACTTCAAAAGATGGCAAAACACTTTGTGATTTATATATATATATATATATATATATATATATATATATATATACACATTTTTTCCTGTAACTAAAAGTACATGGTGCATTCATGTTTTGAACACATAATAAGCAGGTTGTGATCAGCAAGCTACTCGTAATCCTCTATATTATATCAGTCTAGCATAGTAGTCCAAGTAATACATCACTGTGCAAAGCAGAGCAAAAGAGAGAAAAACAGTAACCCCCCCCCCCCCCATCAATATAGAACATACATACATACAGAATAATGGGTATTTTTCCGTTAAACCCCTACCATGCGGTTTTGCTACCAGATCGGCGTGTCTCGCCTTTATTTTTACACAGACGTGCATATCGAACCGAGTACATGCCCACTAGTATTATATTTATGTATACCTTGTCTGACCTGATAGTGTCTTATGCTTTTATGCAGGTAGGAGATGAAAGATGTGTTTATTTTTATCATCTCTCAAATGCAGTTTAATCTATTGCATTGTAAGCATAGGAGCCCACCACTCCAAAAAAGTTATTCAAGTTTTTTCAGGTATGTCAGAAATGTTCCTTTTTGTTGAATTTTTCAGCAATGGAAATGTTTAAGGTAAGGAAATACAGAACCATCATTTCGTGTTTTATGGGCTTCTTATACATATGCATTGTTTTCTTGTTGGGAGCAAGTGTTAATAACAAGAATGGCATGCCTGCGGGTTTCATATTTTAAGTGCTTCACACAGCACTTTGAATCCCATGGTCTGTTTCTCCCTTTGTGTTTCGTTTATTAGGAATATTAAGGAAAGTGAAGTACATGGCCTCTTGATAAATGCACACAAAGGTTCTCCAGATTCCACCAAGGTAGCTCGTTTTTGATCTTCTCCAATTTCTTCTTTTCATCCAATCTTACCGCCATTTAGGCAGTTCCTGCTTTTTGAGAAATACTATACATAAATATTTTTAAGTTAGAAGATCGTTCCAACAGTATATTGCACAGCATTGAACAAACAAAAAGCAAAACCACGTGGTAGGGGTTTAACGGAAATGTGCCGAATAATGGTCAGGAGAAGGAATTAAATTTATGAGAAGACAGGACTTTACTTGTACAATTTATGTAATGTGGGAGTGAATGATAATTGTTAAAAAAATGGTAGAAAAGAAATCAGAAACTATATGAATTAAACAATGAAAGTGTTCACAATGGTTTATTTTTTCTGTTAATGTATGCATGCCCATGTCACTGTTCAAAATGTTTGAATTTAATGAAGGTATAAAAAATAATAACAACATGGAAAATATTAATAGTCCACAAAATAGAGGATAAGGACCTTATAATTATGACTCCTATGGTCTATCATATCACACTGAAAAAACAACCAGTGTCCCGAACCATGAGCAGTTTAAAAGTACATTTAATGAGTTCCAAAGTTGACAAGCACTTCATATAGAGTTCTGTAAAATCCAAGATATGTAAAATAAACTCCAAGAAGGTAGACAAATGTATAAAATTCCAAACCTTGCACAGTTCAGGACACTGGTTGTTTTTTTCAATTTGACTGATTTCTACAGTGGCTGACTTGTCACAACACTAATACTGCTTATGGATTTTTGTCTATCATATCTCAGTATACTAATGTATGCCTTAAATGTAATAGAGTAAAGAGCAGGCTTTGTTATGTTTGATATTGTAAATCTGAGCTGGAAACATTAAATATTGAAAGAGTACATACTGAAAACAGAAAACTCATTTGCAAAACATAGGATTCAGTGAGAATACATTAAAATAAAAGGGAATAAGCAGGGAGTAATGACACAGATGCCCAAAAGATTAGTAACTCCTGCTCCAAAAGGAGAAATGATAGTAATGAAGAAAAGCAGTAACAGTTACTGATAAATAATATCACACATGGATAAGGGAGGAGAAATGGGGGGGGGGGTATCATGATTAAGTGAAACGTACTGTACAGAAGAAGCAAGCTCAAGGGTTACTAAGACGTAATAAAGGAGGGCCTGAGGCAGATAAGACGGGTAGAGGAGAGTAATAAGTTAATGGTTCCAACTAAGGATAATTGTAGTGATAACCAGTTTGTAAACGAATTCAGGCCAAGGCCTTTGGCGTAAATGATGCAAGAAACCATAAATTCATAGTAAGAAAACAAAGCTAACAAATCTAGTAGATTTAACTTTCAAAAGTAAATTTACTCCAGGCCTGGTACGTATGATTCACTTACAGAAAGGAAGCTTGTAAATGCTCAACCACTCATGCCAAAGTTTATATACCCCTACAATACATAAGGGACCAATACTGGTCGAATATTTCTAGGAAGGATGGATAGACTTGAAAAGACCCTTTAGGGATGTTAGCCTAATATTTTCCAATGATCCTGTAATAATGTTCCATACTTTATACCTCACTTGGCATAGAATAAAAAAATTGGTTATTAATGTTGTGTGCAATCATTTATTTTACGTTACAGTTATTCAAAAGTAAATTTTGTGAAAATACAAGTGTTTTAAAAAAAATCTAGTATATATCTTTGAATAAGTCACCAAGGTATTTGAGAGAGACTGAAACATGGCTTATCTAGCTTTTAGCAAGGCGTTAACAATCTTACACAAAATTAATAATGTATGTTAGCTAATTATGGAGTGCATCCCAGAGTCATGTCCCATGTTTAAATATGACTGGACAATGGAACACAGATTAAGGACAGAAAGAGAGAGAGAGAGAGAGAGGAGGAACAAAAAGGAAAAATGCAAGTAAACAAAGGGAATCAACACAAGTGAAGATGTTGACATTTCAGAAAAAATAGAGAAACTTTATTTATGTACGTATGTATGTATGTAGTTATTTTATTTCATTTTATTTTGATTTTGTTAACCTGGGGATAGAGCTGGTCCAGGAAAATGTTTCAATCACAACCCAAGTCATTGGTTTATATATAAGCAAATTACACATAGTACATAATAGCTGTAAAAAAATCATTATATACAATTTTGGCAGAGTATATGTATTTATATAGACACAGTTGCTTCCAGAGTTAAGACTACACATCATGTTTAAGTTAAATTGATAGTTAACCTTAGGCAATGCATAGAGTAATGTTCACAGGTTAGTTTAAACATGGGCCGCAAACATCTGTATTTGTAGATTCCTTATAGGCAGTCTTTGAGTTTTCTTTCTGAAGTGAAGAGGACCAGTATTGCAGCATAGTTCAGTAGCAATTAAACAGCAGAGTAAGTCTGTCAGAAGGACTTTTCCTCATCTCCTTAACAGTGTTAAGGAGAGCTAAACATAACTTATTCAGAGGATTATGTTTTCAACAACAATTTCTGCAATGAACATGTATTTGCATAGAGTTAATTGTTTCCAGAGGTAGAATAAATCTGATGCTTGAGACAAAACAGAAGAGATGATTTTAGAGGTTGCTTTAGTTCAAGATCACATGTTGGGATTCATTCTGAATTAGGAAAATTGTACATTTCTTTTGCATAATGTTTGAGGTATTTGCTTCTGAAATAATGGTCAGTTACACTTCCTAATTCACTTAATAGTTTGTTTCAACCTGTTTGGGATATGCTTTGAAAAGAATTGTTCACCTCTGGTTAAGTTGAATGAGGGTCTTGCTACCATTGTGCTTTCTTGACTCCAAAGAAAGCATGTTGAATGTTTTTTATGTACTTTATTTGCCACAGATGAAAAATAACTGTTGTTCAGAAGTTATATGTTAGAGAACTGAGAAAAATAATGCCCTGGCTGTCACTTTTACCAGTTTGGTTTGGAGACAGAGTGACCGTAAGGGTCTTGATTTTCCAATAGTATAATAAATCTTAGAAGTTTAGTTTCAGCTCATTCTTTTAAGTTAGTATTTTGGAATACTTGGGCTCATTGGAGTGCTATAATAGGCAAAGCATATTCTAGTCAAGGGAAAAGAACATTTTTTCTCAAATATATGTGGTTCGTTATAACATATGAGGATAACATTTGGTGACCTGAGCAAAATGTTTTTCTCAGAGTGATGAACACACACTAAGTTCAAAAGCAGAGTGAATGTTTTAGAGTATAAAGGTAAAACATGGGGAAACTCATCTGAGCAAAGTACAGTGTAGGTTACTTAGCTAAGAGCTTATCCAGCAGAGAGATAAAGAGTCATACCCGGCTATATTATTGTAAGCATTTAAGACAAGCATAAAAGATTTGATTCTTATATGTTATTGACAAGAGATAGCCATTTTATAACTGGAACACCAAGACACTAAATTAACATCGTAGTTAAACTCCCTAATATGCATATGAAGAAATGCTTTTGCTGTATAAATATATGCGGTTTCATAAAAACAAAGACAACAAAAGGCATATAATATCTCTCTGCTGATATAATCAACATAGTACTGAGAAGAACAGGCAACACAGTAAGATGGCGCATTGCAACACCAGTGACTTACAAAAGCCAAAAGCTACAAATGCTAAATCATGTCAGTGTTTAAAGTGCTTTCATCAGAAGACTGGATTTTTCCATACTTTAAAAAAACTTGAGATAATACCTGGGTTATAAATATTAGTATGTCTCTGGTTAGCTATCTTATTTGCTGAAGAAAGTATTTGCTCAGGGACAGATAAATCACACTTAACAAGACAGCAGTCTCTTCATCTTTCCTGCCTGCTCTGCAGGATTATTTTGTTCTCCCATAACCTTGTGCCAAGAGGGTCGCTAGGATTAACTGAAATTTACAGAACACAGGAAGGTCATGTACCAGATGGCAGATGCTAACATCTTGAATGGGTTCACTGTGCACTTAAAGCAACAAGATAAAGCTTACATACTTCACTCCAGGAAGAATTACTTTTTCAATCAATGATGCATGAAATGATAACCTATGCATGCGGACAGGTAGGGAGGAAAGAAGCCAGTATAATCCAGATCCAGAAGAGTTGTTAAGTAGCCCATGGATTTTTTTTTTTACAGGACTCTGATGATGATATAGTTATAGCCATGCTCACCACTCATCACTGGGTCACTACAAGTTTGGTTGTTATTCTAACACAACTTGCATCATTATAACCCCAGAGCCCCATATGGTCACAGTTAAGTATACTTATTTCACAAGTATCCTAAATTATTTTTATCCATGTGCACTGTGACCTAGTGGTGTCCGGCCTAAAGAATTATTATATTACCTGTATCTACTGGTACTCTTTTCATCACCCCTCACTCACATATGTGATTTCTATGCTATGGTTTTACTGACATTTTCCTTAAACTTGTTCATGTTCTCCTAAATATCCGGAGGCAAAAGTGTCATGAAGTTCCTAACATGTACATACATAGTAGTGGTCTTGCAGGCAGATATACATTTAAGTTACATCTCTATCCAACAGAAAAAAATGCTGTTGTTCTAGTACTACTAATTAAGTATATAGCATTTGCTAGCTTTAATACAGCAACAGACAGTGCAACTAATGACTATATGATATTCACTAGACTTAATGCAGACTGTACTACTAATTTAAGTATATGGCTTTCCCTGGCCATAATATAGCAACAGAAAGTAGTACTAATTTAAATATATGCTATTCACTCACCTTAGTATGGCAGCAGATAGTGCAACTAATTAAGTGCATCATATTCGCTGGCCTACAACAACAGAAAGTATTATTAATTTAAGCATATGGCATTTACTGGCCCTAATACAACAGAAATTAGCGCTAATAATTCCTGAGTGAGGAATGGTATCAAAGGCCTTGGCCAGATCGAGGTAGGCTGTATGCACTGCCTTACCTTCATCCACATCCCTGGTGACTGACTCAAAGAAGTCAACCAGGTAGAGCAGGCATGATCTCCCTTTCACAAAGCCAAATTGTGTGGGGTCTAGAGTTTAGAGATTTCCAATATCTTTATTAATTAGGTCCATGTTGATGTGCTCCATAGCTTTACATATCAGACTCGTCAGGCTAATGGGTTGATAATTCCCAGGTCACTCCCCCTTTACGGAGAGGGATAACTGCAGCAGTGCACCATTTGGTAGGGACAAAGCCAGAGGTGAGGCTGTGACTGAACAGAGCACACAGATGTGGTGCCAGTTCACTTTGTAGTTCATGTAGAATGCAGCCAGGGATATTATCGGGTCCCATGAAAGTTGTATTCTTGGCCTTGGACAATGCAGCTTTAACCTGTGCTGCAGTAATGCTGGGTGCCTGGCATTCTTCCGGTATTGTGATTGGTCCTTTAGAGGGGTGACAGGGGTAAAGCCGGCACTGAATCTGTCAGCCAGTTTGTTGGCAATATCTGTTGGCTCAGTATAGGAGGTACCATTGTGCAGTAACTCAGAGCAAATCTGGGCATTGCCATGGAGGTTCTTGATATAGCTATAGAAGGCTTTGTGATTGGTTTTAGTGTCTGCCACAATTCTGCCTTCATAGCTGGCTTTAGAGGATTTGATGAGGAATCTCAACTTTTTGTTGAGGCTAACAAGGGAGTTTTTCCAGTCTTGGGACTTCACCTTTTTCTGCAACAGTTTCTTCCTTCTGATGTAGAGTTTATTAATGGCAGGGGACCACCAGATTGGCTTCCTTTTTTTGGAGGAGAGTGTCTTGGTTCTGTTGAGTATGGCTAGTTCCATGCATTTATGTACATGTTCTTACAGTGCATTGATGTATGATTCAGCAGTCATGCAGCTATTTTCCATTGGCATGGATGCTGTGAAGTTAGCCATCTCTGTTTTTAGGAGTCCAAAGTCAGCTTTGGAGAAGTTTTTCAAGGTGGTTACCTTTGCAGGGGATGTGGTTGAGATGTGGATTTCCATGGTGATTAGTTTGTGGTCAGATATAATCAGGGAGGGAATGACTATTGGTGTAGAGCAATGGTCACCCATGTTAGTAATAACTAGGTCAAGGATGTTGCTTCCTCTAGTGGGGGTCAGAATGAGCTGGTCCAGTGCATTGAAATTGATGAATTCCAGGAAGCATTGGGCCAGTGTACTGGTGCTTAAGAAGTTTTCCCAGTTGATGGAGGGGTAGTTGAAGTCTCCTAGTAAAACAGTGTTGAGTTGGACCTTGATAGATTCCAGGGTGCTTAGGAACATGGAGTGAGAGTCTAGGGACATGGTTGGGGCCTATAGCAGGCTATGACCTGGATTGCCATCTTACCCAATGTTCGTTGTACATGAAGTATCTCAGATGCTTTATGCTGGGCTACTAGTCTGGAGGTGTGCGTATCTTTTATGAATATGGAGATACCAGCACCTTTGGAGCTTTGGTCCATGTTTCAGGTGGTATTATGTGTGTGTTTGCAACTGGCTTTAGCCTGAACCTTCATTTTAAAGCTAGAGAAGGGGCTGTGGAATGAGTACCATAAAAAAACAGTACGGCTGTAATGTGATGGATGCTACAGACTCTCCCCCAAAGGTCTCACAGAGGTGGCCATACCCGATTCCATGCACCAATAGAACTGCTATTCCTGGGATAACCAGCTGGTGGCAGCACATGGCAGGGTAAACATATCACCTGAGAATCAATAGGATGTAGAGAACAATGAAAGGGGATAGAGCAGAAATATATGACATTGGGGACTGGCAATAAAAGCACAGTAGTCAAAGACAAAAGTAGAAAATGATGCACAGTGGGCATCACATCAGTCGTCCTGCTAGACAGGGGTCCAGGAAGTAAATAGTGTGGGAAGAAATAGCCAGAGAATTATTATGGCTAGGCTTGTATAGGCCCTAGGGCTGATAGCCTAGTACCAACCTATGAACCTATTATTCTGTTCTAAGCAAATAGTTGCTCCACAGAGCTCCAGTGCTTATTTATGAACAATGAGAAAAATAAGGAAATCCTGCATTGATAATAAACTGGTAATAGTTTGATGGCATGTGTTTGAAGAAAGTCAGCCCCATCTAATGTTTAAAAACTTCTTTAGAACTTCATGTAAGACTGCAGCCAGAGATTTTTAGTCACTGTGGTCCAAATTTATGTTTATAATCATTCTGGTTAATTTTCAAGCATTCACTTAATTTGCTTTCTCTTTGTTATAAAACATATGATGACTACATCACAAACTTAGACACACAAGCATAAGACTGAAGGGAAAGTACATTACTGAGTATGAGAATATGAACTAAGGCGGATTGTTCGGTATTTCTGGGTCAGCAATGAGGGCTACTGGTACTTCAGTACAAACCAAATGCAGCAGGAGTGAACAGCAATGCATAATTAGAAACAATAGCATCTAGGAAAATGTATAATCTGCTGCTGTTGTGAGCAATATGTTTCCATGAGGAGGCTGTCATTCTGGCATTTTAACATAAATCAAGATGTTTATATCACCATTAGCAGCTCAGAGATGCTGCTTTCAGGGCATTTCTTCTACGTCCTCTCTGTCACTTTCTTTCTCTCTCTCTCTCTTTTTCTTTTTCTGTCTTTCTTTCATTCTGCTCCTTCACCCCTCCCCCTTTAATTAGCCATCATCATGAACTGCTACATTTATCAATATAAGACATAATCCTATCCCACCTCAGATCATTAAAAGCTACATTTGCTGCCATCTAAACAAAAAAAAGTTACTACACTCAACATCTATCTGTAAACACAAATATTCAATTATTTTAGGTTTACTGGTATTTATCCTGCATAGTAGACCACAAAACATTGGTAAGCAGTGTTTTGCCACAGAACTATTTGTCTCACAACTGGCCAATATTAGAAGGAATGTGGGCTCTTTAATTGTCAGTGGGTGTTGTTTCCAGACAGTAATCTCTTTAGTAAATGGTTGAAATAGTGGCAGTTCATTTGGCAGTACCGTTGGTTACTTCAGTATGTATGATGAGACATCCACCAGCGAATATGCAGGTATCTTGTTTATTAAGTAACCGTGATGTAGATCGTTTTACATGTCATGGTAGTTTTGTTGAATTTGAAAAGGAGATGCCTCAGTATAATTTACGATGAAGTATGCTTATACCTGCCGATTTGGGCAAAGCCAGTGGCAGCAATGTACATGGTTTGATCAGCAGGTGTCAGTTCGTGCTTTAAATGTTAAAGAGGAATGAGGTATTTTATACAAAAAAAAGTAAAGAATTTAAATTCTAATAGATAGCCTAACCACTTGAAGTTCTAAAGAAGTTCTTTTTTAAGAGGCAATTTTGTTTTTATTACTTTGGTTTTATTAGTATAGTGACCATTTATTTTATAAATAGAAATTAAGCTAACTATAGGTTTGTTTAGCAGGTATCGTGACTGTTTTAAAGGGACTCTGGAGTTTTTGCGATATTGTCGCTTGAAGAGATTATGCCAGAATTAAGAGTGCAAAGTATGCATTTGTTCAGTTAGAGTGAACTTCAAATCATCTTGGTAGGATGAGAATGAAGCTTTGGTTGTCTCCGATGTTTTGCTGACAGAAAACTGACAGTTTACTTAGTTATGTTTGAGGACTGCATGTGACTACATAGCTGTACTTCTGGAGACATTATATATTTTAGTCTAAGTTAATTATATTAAATGGCAAAGCTGGTGCCTGTGCCACCTTTAATTAACAGACGCTTAAATAGTGGCTGTTATGTGAGAGGGGGTCTGTCATACCTCTAAGCTCTCTCTGTTTTCAAGAATATCCCTGATTTTCACTCAGATTTTATTTTATATCTTCTAATTCCCCCTAAAACTGGTAAATTAGGGAATGAAAGGATCAGATTGCATTTAATGCCTGATGTCAGTAGAATTATAGCTTTCTTTTACTTTGGAAATGAATGTTAAGGTACATTCTCTTACACTATCAACTTTAAAAGTTATCAGCATTTATAGGGTCCCTGTTGCTTTCTATTTATTATGGATTTGACTATAATTCTAGAAGTAAGAGATGGACAGCAATGGGGCTGGTGTTCTGATTAATGCCATTTGTGATATTCTGAGTAAGGCCCAAGAGTGCCGAGGCTTAGGCAACATCAGGTTGCTGGTTTGAGATATAAGTGTTTTAAAAAGATGAAATATTAAAGAGATATAGGAATGAAGTTAGAAGTAAGGTATTATACTCAGGAAACATAGTTCACTTTGTATATTTTTTCTACATTATGTCCACAATCCTACAGGTATATGTACTGGGGGGGGTGGAAGTCAGGCCGTAGGATGGTGCTGTTGATATACTCTCCTTTTTATTTAGCTCTCCCCTCTTTTGCACCAGTTTCTGCTCCACCGACCCTGGAAATTACCGTCCCATCAGCTTGACAAGCCTGATCTGCAAAGCCATGGAGAGGATCATAATGGAACTCATAAATAAAGACATAGGGAACTTGCAGACTTTGGATCCAACCCAGTTTGGCTTTGTCAAAGGCAGATCATGCCTTTTAAACTTGGTTGACTTTTTCAAAACAGTCACCAAGGCCATTGATGAGGGAAAGGCAGTCCATACAGCCTACCTCGACCTGGCAAAGGCTTTCGACACAATACCCCACTCAGGTATCATTGAAAAACTCATCAGCTTAAATGTAAACCCATACATCACAAGATGGGTTGCAAACTGGCTAAGTGACAGAACCCACAGGGTCAGAGTTGCTGGCGCCATGTCAGACTCAAAGCCTGTCACAAGTGGTGTCCCACAGGGCTCAGTCCTGGGCCCACTCTTGTTCGGCATCTACTTTTCTGAAGTACAAGCAAACACAGGAGGGTTATGGCTGACAAAGTTTGCAGATGACTGCAAACTGGGCGCCATAGTCGAAAACACATCTGACACAGATATTCTTCAGAAGGGGCTCACAGAAACAGATAACTGGTGCCAGAGCCATGGCCTAAAGTTAAACGCCAAGAAATGCATAGTCATACCCTTCGGGAAAAACAAGGTTACCCCTAGCTACCATATAGGTGGCAATCCACTGAGCACAGAAGAAGTTATCAGGGATCTGGGGACCCAGGTTGACAGTAACCTTTCGTTTGACACTCACGTTGCTAAAGTAGTTAGGAAGACCTTCTACATTGCCCACCTGATCATGAAGGGTTTCACATCTAGATCAAGGGAGGTCATCGTCCCTCTGTACTCATCACTCATCAGACCAATGATTGAGTACAATGCCCCATTCGGAATGTATCTGACCCGACACCTGCAGCAGCTGGAAAGGCCCCAAAAGTTCCTCACCAAAAGGATAAAGGGTCTCAAAAATATGTCTTATGCTGCCCGACTGAAAGAACTCCAGCTGTATTCAGTCGCTTACCGCTTGCTCAGAGGTGACCTGTGCCTGACATACAAGGCCATGTCAAACCCAGATTTGCTGAACATGCTTCACCTCAAAAAATCTAGATCACCTCAGAACTACAAGGGCAGGAGACTTAAATCTTGACACGGTTATTAATAGGATGTGCTGGAGGGACAGATTCATCACCCAGAGACTCCCTATGCTGTGGAACAAAATCCCGGTGCATGTGAGGCAGAGCACCTCGCTGGCCGTGTTCAAGAGAAATCTTGACCAATGGATGGGAGATCGAAGATATACCCCAGGGATTACCTCAGTGTCAATGCTTGACAGAGGCACAGCAAAATAATGGGCATAGTTTTCTTCAAACTAAAGGGGTGGCGAAAGCCACAAAAACTCTGGGCTAGGCTTGTAAATGCCCTTGGGCAGATAGCCTAGTATGAACCTATGAACCTATGAACCTATATCATTATATGTTAATTATTAATTATTAGTTTTATTCAATTACTGAGTTTTGAACTTGTTATTCTTGGACCACTCAGCAAGTAGACCACTCTAGGGTTAGTACTATATATATAGCCATAATACAATTTGAAGGATATTTAATTAAAAATGCTATTCCAAATTATATTATTCTGTAAATATTGGATGAGAATAACGCACTGTTATTGAGAATGGCCCTAGTCAGTGATTTATTTGGAAACTGTATTTTAATTCATGTTATTGATTTTCAGTCTGGTTAATATAAGGTACTGTGGTCATCCAGTATACAGATGTGAGAGATATGAGTGTTGACAGTATTTGTCATTTTGGAGTTATGAGGTCATTCAGGGAGCTTGCATGATCATTCAGTACATTGTCTGCTTATCATGGGGACTATATTGATGTCAATGATTTACTGGGTACAGACAGCATTCAACAGACAATAGACACAGACAACAAAGGGTTTAAAGGTTTATTGGCTGCCTCTAATTGAAAATCATGGCCAGGAAATGGGACAACTGGAAAGCAAAGTTTGCTCTATACATGGCAGTGATAGTAGAAAGAGATTCACAATAGGCCTTACTGCTTTTAAGATACTTGTTAACAATACACAAAGCTCATCACTTTCATGGCAGGGTAGCCTGGATGTGGCATGATCGAGATCCATGAATAAAGGTGCTCCTTGGGAAAAGCATCATTCTGACACATCTCAGCATTGTATTATACAAGCTGAGTGACTCTTCTTTAGGAGGCAGTCTTGAAAATCCATCTAAAGTCAGGAATGTCAGGCTTTTATAAGTGGAAATTGCTGCTGGCCAACCTGTCAGTTTTTACATATTTGTTGTTATTATGGCAAAGGTTATCCTGCTGTCAATGTCAGTCTAAGAATGGCCCTTCTCCCAGCACATTGCATCAAAGTGGTCATGAGTGGCCAGTTGCTGCCAGGCTCAATCTCCCAGTTAGGGAAAGAGGTTCCTTTGGCAGTCTCAGGGGATCTTCTGTTTTTTTGAGGCCTCATGCACCAGTGACACCAGTCATTTGCCCATTAATATCAGTGAACTAGTGGCTGAATTCTATCAATACCCTGACAAGCAAGCTGCATCTATTTTGATACAAAGTTTTTCATTGGATTTTTTTTTCTATTAAAACCATGAAAGATTGCACTTATGGTCTAGATATTTCAACCGGCAGCTTTAGGGTAGTCTTTATATGAAGTCTTAGCATGTGCAGACAAAAATACTGCGTTTGATGGTTAGTTTTACCATTAACAGTTTTAAGTGATAATAAAGTTTGGTCTAGTTGACTGTCCTAAAACTGCTGGCTGAATTATCTAGACCATAAGTATGATAGGTTATTTTTACTTATTCTACTCATGGTTGGAATTTTTTTCTTTTACGTTTTTTGTTCCAACTAATAACAAAGTCACAAAAAATTTACAGTCTATAGTTTATAAAGAAGATGTGTTTTTTGCGGCTGATTAATACAGAGATCCCTCTGAGGTTCACCATGGGACTCCTTTTACATATGCTCTATAGGTCTTGTTCCCAAATAGAAACAGGAAGAGTTTTGTCTCATGCACCACCTGTCTTTACTGGATGGTTTTCCCAATAAAATTTCATCAGTAGAGATGATACCCATGTACATTTTCTTTCTTTATATGATGCCTGTAGGCTTATAAGGAAGTTTTCAAACTCATGGTTGAGGAAGCTAGAGAAAGTGTGTGTGTTCTGCTTACTTCTTCTCCAGGCAAGAGTTTAACTACATAACTAATTTGTTTAAAGGTGGGCAAATGAAGTACCATTGGGTAAGGATTAACAAATAGATGAAAGAAAATGTGTGATTATAGTGTTTTTTACAACCAGATCTGAATAGAGTTTCATACTGGCAATGAGATTTGATGTCATCAGAAGCCACAGCAGCCACCCATGGGATGGAACGACTCTTAGATGGGCTTTGATTTTCCACACTTTCGACTCCTTCCAGTCTGAAGACAGAAAAAGAGGTATCACTATCTTGAAAATTATGTCAATTTTAGTAACTACAGTGGTCTGGAAAGAGCAGTCTAAGAACCATGAAGTAATATTTCACTGAGACAATCAGGTGTTGTCAAAGTTCGGGTAAGTAGTTCTTCTTCCCCTTGGATACAGTCAGTATTGAGGCTTTTAGTGTTGCACAATTTGCTGATTAATTTAACTTTTTTGACCAAATATGTTCCAGGAAAGTTTAATGCAATAGCTGATAGCCTGTCCTGATTTCAGCTTTTCAGGTTTCAAAAGGTAGCACCAGGCACTCACCAGAAGCCTGTTCCTATTCTCCTGGGGAGATGGCTCACTGGTGAAGATTGAGATTAGCCTTGTTGAGCAATTTGTGAGCAAGCAACACCAGAGAGGCATATGCTTCAGCGGTACTAGCATTTAACAAATTTTAGTTCAGCTTGTCCTGACCGGACAGGTGTTGGTCCCTTCCCTAGTAATATGCTTTATATTGTCCAGGTTTTTGATGAGGGAGTTAGTTAGCTCCATCCGCATTCATTTGGTAGCTTTAGGTTGGCTAGCCAGGTTCTTAGGTTTGAATGATTACATGAAGCATTAGGTAGTAATAGGATGGTAAGAGGGTGGGGTAATATGAGAGGACCAGTCAGAGACTTAAGATGAATCAATGGGAGAATGCATTTATGCTCAGTCATATGAGGAGTTAAAGGCTTATAATCAAATTATCACAGTTTCATAGTTTGGGGAACATTGTCTGCGTGGCTCTATACTAGTGCTTTCTGTGTCAGCAAACTCCTGCAGTCAATTCAGTGGGGAGATGACGCTTTGTCTCAGGATGTGATTCCCATTTACATAAAGAGGTCAAAGACAGATCAGTTGGGTTTGGGTCAACAAGTGCGGAGCATAGCCATAAGTTAAATTTATTCCTTATGCTCTATTTTCTGGGTTGTAGAACTGACTTCAAAAGAAAATGTTCTCTTTCTGACATCTTTCAGTTGCACAGCTGTGTGGCTATTTTAAGAAAATGAACACTTGTTTTTTTTTTTTTAAATTGCTTGGTCTCCATTTTTGAATTTATAATGGCAGAAAACCCTGAGTCTGTAAAACAGTAACCATTTCTTAAGTGATGTTATGTTTATGAGCCTGTGAAATAGGCCAGCATCTTAGTCCAGTTTATCCATACAGTATATTATCTGTCACACATACAATACATCTGAAATAGAAGGTTTTGTATAGTCCCACTGCCACTGATAACCACCTTTCCACAGACATGCATATGCCTATTGCATTCTCACAAATAATATTGTCATTAGTGTTAGCATCAGTGGCTCAACAGATCGCAGACTCTCCTTTGGTGCTGGAAGACCAGACGCTGGGAATTTTATTCCTACCCCAGGTGATTAGATTCCTTTTCAAACTACCAACCCTGCAGTGCAGCATTAGAGGAGCGCTGCACTCAGGAGTGTGCAGTCCCATTAGAGGAGCGCCACACTCAGAAGTGTGCAGTCCCATTAGAGGAGCGCTGCACTCAGGAGTGTGCAGTCCCATTAGAGGAGCGCCACACTCAGAAGTGTGCAGTCCCATTAGAGGAGCGCTGCACTCAGGAGTGTGCAGTCCCATTAGAGGAGCGCCACACTCAGAAGTGTGTAGTCCCATTAGAGGAGCGCTGCACTCAGGAGTGTGCAGTCCCATTAGAGGAGCGCCACACTCAGAAGTGTGCAGTCCCATTAGAGGAGCGCTGCACTCAGGAGTGTGCAGTCCCATTAGAGGAGCGCCACACTCAGAAGTGTGCAGTCCCATTAGAGGAGCGCTGCACTCAGCAGTGTGCAGTCCTTCAGATGAGATGTTAAACTGCAATCCTGTCCGCTTGAATTATTGGCAGTTCAGCTGAATCTAAAAGATCCAACAGCACCCATTGAAAAAAATACAGATTTCTTTATTGACATCATCTTTATGCATATATTATCAATATACAACATTTGCAGCATTTACAATGTTTACACAATGCACAATATTTGTAACATTACATAAATCTTGTCTTGTATTTATGCATTTATTGACTGATGAATTGCATTTCTTTACCATAATTGTCTGAGTGGTGAGAAAGCTACCCCTTTTCAGTGGATGCCGGGGGGGAAACTTCAGAAAAATTACAACATTACACAAAGAACATAGTAAACAGAGGTATGCAAGTAATCAACAAATATACAAAATTTAAAAAGAGTAAAGAGCTCTGAAACATATTTGAAAATTAATTTGGCAGAAAGAGAGAAAAAGAGAAGCTAAAAGATTGGTATTAAAAGGTGAGCGAGAATGTTTTAGAATAGGCAGAAGGGAGAAGAGGGAGAGGTACAGGACAAGAAAGAGAATTTAGGACAGTAACAGACTATATAGTGCTTGGAAAGAATGGGAGAAAGTAAGGGACAGGACATTTATTATCCATAAATTGTACATGTAAATAGCCAGGTATCTTTTAGGTATTCTCTTGTTTGTGTTTTAAAAACGTTTTTTTTTTTTTTACTCTGCTTTTTAGAGTGAGAGGAAGGGAGTTCCAAATTTTGGCTAAGAAATAGGTGTGCAAAGAGTCACCAGCTGAATTGTTGGCTTTTGTAGCAGTTAATAACATTTTCTCAGCTGATCTCAGCTGACTTCTTGGGTTTTATCATTGGAGAATATTTTTCAAAGTATGGTATTAGTGTGAATAATAGATGAGTTTGTGGGAAGTGACTAACTTGGAAAGTGTAAGATAATGCCTTAGCTCTAACCATTATTTTTTCCTAAGCTCAGATTTGCTGCATCCTATAATGATAATGACTGGTGCAAAGTGTGCACGTTATTATAGCACTGTTCCAGGAGAAAAAGTTGAGTGGATTGAAGGGTAATAAAGATGGGAGCAGTGTAAATTAGTGCATGGATGAGAAGGGATTGAGCAATCCTTTTTTCTGGTATTATCTGTGAGGTACTGTTTGACTGTATACACTGCATCGAGTTTTTGGTGGGTGTTTTTACTGCTTGTTTTACATAATGATCAAATTGATTTTTTCATTTAATTTATGTTTTTGTAACACTTAAATAATTTCCATTGCATATTAAATCCCACGTCTTCTTTACTCTTTCATACTTAAAATACTCCATCTCTCTACATGTTCCAATATATATATATATATATATATATATATATATATATATATATATATATATACACACACATATATAATCTTTCACTCATTTTATGCAGCATACTTCCTTTTGTTGCCTGTTTGTTAATCATTAATTTCCATAAAAATCCTGACATATTTCTACATTTCTAAATCTTAACTTTCTCTTTGGTAGCTTCAATAACTTCCTCATCTGATGCCTCCCAAGGGACTTATTCAATGCAATTCTATATAAGTTTATTATACCATTCCCTTCTGTTTATCCCAACTCATTAATATCTAATTTCTATCACTACTGATATTCCTTGATCTCATTATTCTAACATTTTTCTCTCTTTTCTCCACTTCACTTTGTCCAAAAATGTTTTATATTTAACATCAAAAATCCTAGCAACTAAACTTTCCTTCGCTTCATTTCTACATTTAAAAATCCAATAGAAATGCAAAGCTGCAAAATTTATGAAGTGTATTAATCCCAACACCCCCTACTTTTTTTCCAAATACAAAACATCTTTGATCACTGGGTTTAATCTTGAACCCCTTACTTCACTAAACATTAATGGGATTATCTGCTTCTGTTTTTTCACTTGAAATCATATACATTGTTTCCTAAATATCCTACTCTACCTAAAATAATGGAATTTAATCAACTATATTTTTTCTTTTAAGATAATCAAAACATTTTCCAAAAAAATTATTCATCTCTTTTGTTTTCTATAAATGCTTCCCTTTGCATCATTAATTCTACTACCCTTCCAAATGTTATTTTCAACAGCTCCATTTCTTATTTGAAAAATAAATCCCTTCTATCCACACATGATCTATACCTTAAATTTTCTTTAATTAATTCTAAGCCTTCATTTTAAGGTTTCATTTAATAATGATAACATTTCTTTCAACTGTCTCTTATTCCTTGTTATAATTATTACATCATTGGCATAAAATAAAAATTAAGAACTTCTACAAAAGTCTGCACACAATACATACCTCCTCCCACTGAATTCCTCATAAAATTTGCTGTGGCATTTATAAATAAAAAAAGGCATAGTGCTCATAGTACACCCATGCCTAATACCCCTTTTAATGAATATTTCTTCACTAAACCACCCATTAATCATAACTTTCATTATATTATTATTACATACTGATCTTAATATCATCACCTTCCCATTAACACCGTATTGAGTTGTAAATTCTCACAGACATTGCTGACTCTCCTAATCAGATGCCTTACTCATATCCCCTAACATTAGTTTTTTATCACTTCCCCATACAGTATATCCTCTACTACTACTTCTATCAGAAATATAATTATTCCTGACTTCCCTTCCTTTTGCTAACAATAACATTACCTCATGCTTGATTTTTTTTCAAATCAATTTTCAGTATTATTTTCATAAATATCTTATAATCTGTATTGTTCAAAGTAATAGGTCTCCAATTCCTTATTTTATTTTTCTGAAAGAATTTTCTAATACCCTAATTATCTGAGCATCACTTATATCATTTTAAACCACTCATTAAGTGCTTTAAGAAAAATCTTCCTTTGATCTGTATTAAACTGTTTATACATATCATACCATATGCCATCCTTTCCTGATGCTGAATCATCCTTAACAAATCTAAGAACATCATTCACTTATTCAAAAGGTATATTCCTTTGTAAATATTCTATTGCATTTCTAAAAAATGTATTTACTTTCCAGAATATTTTCTCTTCCACATTGCTACCTTTATAAATATCCTTAACACATGTCCTTACAATAGCTGTAGTCTCAATTTATATTTAATCTTACCATTTCAATTTCTATTTCTCTAATAACACAATTATCATTTCTAGCTATCTTTGCCAAGTATGATGATACAGCTTCTTTTTTTCTCCATAAATAATACTTCTGTTTAAATAACAATTTTGTTAACTATTTTCTTATTGTTCATACATTTCCCTTTCTATAGAAAAATATTCTCTATCATTATCCTCTAAATTGTGCACAGTCTTTTTCATATTGCTTTTTTCTCTGCTGTAACTCCAACCACAGGTATACCTTTTTATATTTCTCTTTAAATATAACATACTATCCTGTCCATTATTCACAAAAGTCTCTCAAATACAATGACCCTTCCATAATTATCTGTTTTTTTTTTCCAGTTCATCTTATTTTGTATCCACCATTTTCTTAGCCTTTTTATAGTTGTCCCTTCTATGGTAATACTATCATTCTCTCCCATTTCTATTCAAATACCAAAATAATCAGAAATCCTGTAACCACTCTGCCACTGCCCATTTCCATAAAACCTTCTGATTCTAAAAAGTAATCTATTTATGTCCTCAACTTGTACATTTTCTATGTCCATTCCTTATTATTTCATATTTCATATTTCCCCATTTTAATAATTCTTGTACTTTTTTTCATCTTACCCTATCTCTTTTCTTACTACTTCTTGACTCATATCTAAAATCACCCATTATTAGAACTTTTATAATAACCATAACAAACAAGTATCAGTTCCTCTATTTCCTTTATTTCATTATGTGTATAACCTTATTATCCTCAATACAATATTTCCCTTTTTATACACTGCAGTCACCCTTTCTGCAATGCACAATACACAAGCCTAGCATTTTACCCTTTCTATGAAAAGAAATTCCACCCCAAACATTGATCAGTACCAACATTCCATACTGTCTTACTTCCCTACAATTTCTTTGTTTGATCTCTCTTGTAAACAAATAATATCAACAAACAATCCTGCACTCTATTCTAATGTACATTTTCTTCTCACTTTATTCAAAAACTATTCATATTTACTGAAGCCAATCTAACTGTATTTACTTACTTACTGACTGGTAACTGGTTTGGTGGATTGGTCCAGAGACCCTTTTCAGCTGCAACCCAGGATTGATCCTTTCCTTTTTATTGTTAACTTTTGGGGGAAGAGTATTGCATTTCCTTTTCCTGATCTTTAGCCTTTGTTCTACTGATATTTGTTCCTTTCTTGCATTAATATTTCTTCCCTTCTCCTTCCTCCTGATCTATTTGTTTAAGTAACTGTCCAAACGTTATATGTATTAACTTCTTCGTTTTCCTAAAACACAATTTGAATATCATTTTCCTAATAAAAACTCACTTATCATTTTCATTCTCATTAACTTCTTTCTGTCCTTCCTCAGTTATTTTATCTACAGTTCTACTCTCCTCCATGCATTTTGCCCCTTCAAATATTCATTATTTTCTGAGCAATCAAATCAAAAAATGTCCTTCCTTCTTACACCCCCACATTCAATTTTACATGTGTTCATTGCATGCCTAGTTTCCCCACATTGGTTACCTTTCACTTTTATATAATTGAATTAAACATATCAAACTACTACAGAAATGACTTTTAGATCATTCTTGATATTTTGGTGTACCTCTGAAGCCCTAACAAATATTTTACTAGATAAATGCAACTCTTCGTTTACACTCAGCCCTACATCGGTTTCTCATCTCTTATTCTGTTTATGTCTTTCATCTTGGGTTTTCTCTGATATTTTCAGCCTTCTCACAATACACTTTAACCAGTCCTTCATATTTTCTTGTTGTATGTATTCCGGTTTAAACTATATAACAACTTTTTATTTTCAAATTAAATCGCTGTCCCACAAAAAAAAAAAAAATGTGAGTGGTCACCCGCCACCCGCAGTAGAAGTGAAATTTCTATAAGGAAGTAGAAGGAAAGCAAATGATACAGTACAGTATAAGTTCCTTTGCACTTCCTTATAGAAGTTTCACTTCTACTCATGTGGTGACCACACACATTCTTTTTTTTTTTTAAGAATTATTTTTTTATTAATTTAACATATTTTAGTGCTGATTTTTAATGGTAAGAAATTGACAGATTAAGGGCATTACCAAAATAATTACTTTCATTGATGTCATTGTTGTGTTGAAGGCTTGCATGGGATCCTACATTACTTTATCATTTTAAATTGACAAATTTAGCACAGGCACCCAAACCAGTGCTGTTGGCTTGAAAGAATATCATCTTTTTATCCCCAACAATGTTTCACAAATTGTATAATAAAAATGCCTTATTGGCACATGGAAGATGCATTAGGTGCATAAAACCCACTCCTTAAATAAATAATAAAAACCTCTCAACCTTCAAAGCAGTGAAACACAAGTTCTCAAAGGGAAGTGCATGGACAGTGTGGAATCCATACTAATGGATTCAGTCAGAAGCTCACTATGTGATTATTTTCCATATTTGAAAGTTATTTTTGCGACCATGATTCAAAAGTTTCATTATTACTGTATATATATAATTATGAACTTTTAATTATGGGCACTTATCAAGCCCTTTAACAAAGGGAGAGATCGGAACAGACAGAATTTCTCATAATGCGGTACGATAATTAAAGCACGAGGAAAACTTAATACACTTGAGATATTTGCCATCTCCACATTACCTCATTACAGGGAACACCCCACATTTATGGTTTTAAAAATGCAATGTTCCTCAAAATTCCACATTGGAAGAGCTTGTCGCTTGAGCTTAAAGTATATTGTGAGAAGGCTGAAAATATCAAAGAAAACCCAAGATGAAAGACATAAACAGAATAAGAGATGAGAAACATGCATTTTAAAAGGTTACTTACAGTAGAAGTTATATTAAGCAAACAAACTTTATTTTTCACAAAAAGTTGCACATTTTAGCCATTCTATGAGTTTCTGTGTTGCAGTTGTTAGTAAGACATTAGTAAATGTTCCATATTTTGCCCATGTCTTCCACATTATGAGGATTTTTGCGATGGAAAGTTGAAAACTCTGTGGGGGAGGTGTAGATAACACCACTACTTGCCTGCCCATCACAAAAGATGAAATAACAATCTAATATTTTCACAACTTCTGAAGCAAACAAGCTACCTTAACTAAGAACCTGAGGGATGAGTAGCAGTCACATCAGTGAGAAATCCAGTGCCAGATTATGGACAAGGAGCAGGTGGTTATATTCATGTCTAGTCTGTTAACATCCCATTTTATTCAGCACTTGACAATGATTACTACATGGTAGTTAGTTTTGAACAAAGTTAGCAGTCTGAAGCAATTCTGAAGTATCAGTAAATGTATTTCTTCATAAAGTTAACTAATAGAATAGTTGTCATAAGGCACTGCTTAGAATTATCAATAACAAGTTCTGTGGGATACAGCACATTTGAGGCTAATGCGAGTTTGGAGTGAAACCAAGCAAGGCGTTTAAGTGTGTGTGTATGTGGTGGAGTTTGAATTGGGCAGAGTCTGAGTCATATTTCTGTTTCACTTTTTCCATTTCACTCTGAACTCGCACTACCACGCCTTAAGATGTTTCACTTCAAAAATCATTCCATAGATAAATGTTCCTTCTTTGTTCATATTCACTAATTTTTTTTTAATAGACAGTCTGATTCAAAAGTCTCATCACAGCAGATCTCTTAGCCCAAATGTGTAAATGACCTAACATCCCTTACATAGTTAGCTCCCATTCATAGTTAGCTCAGTAGCATTGTCATTCTTACTTTTAATTCTCGCGGTATGTCTTTTTTTTACAGTTTTGATAACCAGTACTTGTATTTTCCTTCTTCTATCTGCTAACCACTTCCACATAAATTCTGCTCCACTTAATTGCATATATCTCCCTTCTGATTTCTCCACAATAACAAAGTCTATCTTTTCCATATTGTCCAAAAACATGCAATCTGTCATCTCTCCCCACAACTTTGCAGATTCTTCACCTGGTTCCTCCTTTTTCATCAACCTCAACAGTTCATCATTCTCTAAACCACCTCTTTCAAGTTCTGCATTGTGCAATTATGCACAGCAGCTAAATACCACTATTTTGTAACATGCACTGGGTCACTGACTACTTCCTCACATATGTTCAGTGAAACACTGGCTGATTCCATCATCTTGCTTTTATTTTCAAAATGTATTGCAATGTTCTCCTCCACAGATTTCTGGATCATGCATACTCTCTTCCACACCACTACTTCTCCCAACCATGTACACTCTAGGAAAAGAAGTGATGTGGCATCACAGAAAAAGTAAGGGAAGTTCCCTAATTCCTAGCCAAATTTCCCCTAGTAGTGTGGATATCACATTGGGTCTCCCCTGAAGAAGCCTGTAGCCTAGTGCGGCTAACCTACTCAACAAATGTCAAATAAATAAATAATTGAATACATACATACATTTTGTCTGACTGTGCATTTGTGTCTTTGTTAAAATCTGGTTTTCTTGCCCATATTACTCATCAGAGTGTCAAGATCTGTAAAGATAAAACATTGGCATTTGTAATAGTAAACATGTAATAATAATAATAATAATAATGTTTATATGTTTATATAATATAGGTTCCACCTGGTTAAGGAAATCATGGCTACAAGCATTAGAAGTGAGTTTGTTTCAAATGGTTTCAGAGCTCATGCTAAAGGACAAAGTGCAGAACAGTTTTTGAGGACCTGCAGTACAGCAACTGCTTCTCTAGTTTGTGAGGAGTCAGGTGATGGACACCCAGCACAAAATGAGATTATGCCCTAGGTGGTTGATGTAGTTGCACCTGGCACAGGCTATTAGGGGGAAGCCCTGAGGCAAACCCAGGACATTATATAGACTATATCTTTCTGCTTGCCTGGGAGCACCTGGGCATCTTACAGAATGGGTTGAGGGCAGTTGCTGGGATGTTGGGATGTCTGATCAACTGCACTCAGCTTGTTATGACATCAGCAATTTACAAAACTGATAAATAGACTATGTTTCACATGAGGGTATGAGTACCTTCAACTCTGTGGCCAGTTTGGTCACACTTTCCAAGTAATGTAATAAAATGAAGGCCACTGAGAATCTTTTGTGAGTAAAATATTTAGTTCTGATTTACAAGTGGAGAGGCTGGCAAGAGATTAGAATCTTTGCAGAGAAATATAAAATAATATACTGCATAGAGAAACATATATAAGAAAAATACCTTATTACATTCACCAATGATTACAGAGGACCGAGAAGCAGAGCAATTGTAAATACTTCAGTGCTGAAAACAAAGCTTCAGATTTAAAGGAGTTAGTTATTTCAAAGTGTGATGCTATAGCCTTGAGTCTAGGTGTAGGTAGGTATGACTTGTGCTGGAATTTGGGACAAGTCAAACTATCATGTTTTTCTATCAACCCAAAGTAGTGTTATAACATTGCTTCATTTTGGAACATAGTTCTTCATTTTTCAGGAAGTGTGACTGAGTTAGTTTTAGAAGCCAGATAACTAGTAGAAGGCAGATCCGATCCTTCCTTCTCACAATGCCAGTAGAGACTACCGTCATCCTACATAGTATTGTGTGCTAGCATTGGTGCCATGGCACTGACAGGTCAATAACTAGTTTTGTTTTAATTGCATTAATCTTCCAGCAGAACTCAATCAAACTGTGGTATCTAAAATAGGGAAATGTAGAAGTATATGGCAGGACCTGTCAGATATTCCTTTTTCCCTGATAAACTGTATTTCGGTTTCATATGCAGGCAGCTGTTCATTCATAGCCTGACCATTCCAGAGCCTGGAAAAAAACTAATAAACAATTTATCCTACTTTATTTTCATAAATATTTGTACATGTGATTTTGTTGTGCCATTTGTGGACATCTAAAGAATTTGGCTTTAATGGCCTTGTGGTTTTTAATTGCTCCATGAGCACTAGGGGGAATACTTTTCTTAGAATGATTATTGATCTGGTGACTCATAGCATTCACATGCTGTGCCATGACATCATGTGTATGTGTGTTTTGCAAGTAGTCTGTAATAAAAGGTTGCATTTCTATTCTTGATTGATTTTTATATCATAAAACAACTAAAATAATGTTAATAAAACTACTAAAGGCACTTGACCACTGTTCACTTATGTCATATCATGACAGATAAGCTTAAAGTTATGAGTTGCATATGAACTTTGGCCTGTAGTCTTAGGTTTGATTCCTTTAGCCTTCATCTACTCTTTGACTTTGAGACACTCGGCTAAACAGAGTAAAGCTCCTGGGTGACATTAAAAAGAGCAATGTCTAATAGGTGTTACCTTATTAAAATGACTTATTGTCTTTACACTCCACAATGACATATATAAGGGAAGAGTTTAATATACTAATAAAATGGAACAGTTTTAGATGTTCTTTCTTTCACTTATAGAATATTTTGTTTACATTTCCTTTTGTTTGACCAAATAACCCCTTTAATCAAGTTTCCATAGTCATATTTTTCATTGCTTTGAATTCACACAGCTGGAAGTACTCATTTGTGCCAATCAGGATAGCAAGACTCTACTTTACATCTAATGCTTGAACTGGAGACTTACAATTATGCGTAATTCAGACAGCTTCTCAGAGAATTATGGGTAGTTGAGACAGCTCCTCTGAGAATTATAGGTAGTTGACACAGCTCCACTCTGCTTACTATTCCTTTGTATTAGTATAGTCTCAGCTCCGTTTACATGGTATGACAAAGAATGATATAACAGGCATCTATGGCTGTATGTTGAATAGTGTAATTAAAATAATAATATTGTCAAAACTTGAAGGGTATGAGAAACATATTGGTAAAATTAACAATTGCTGACAGTACCTATTTACTACAACAAACATGATACATTTGTAAAAATGGTATTTTAATTGATGATTAAATACCCTTTAACCCTTGCATCTGACTAAAAGCTATGATCAGTCAGTTATAAGGTTGCTGCATACCAGGTAAACATAGGTTCATAGGTTTATTCTAGGCTAATGACCACTAGGGCCTTTATAAGCTTAGTTGTGCAACCCAAATGTGTCCCATGAGTTATAGTAGACATTATTATAAGAGGTATATGTTTGTTAGGGCATGATTTAATGGCTGCCTCTGTCCAACAAAGACACAGGTGCCAGACCAGGGGTGAATTTCCAATGACATGACATCTCTCCCACTACAGTAACCACTTCTTCCATATAAATTAGGAAAGTCTGACTGGGTAGGGAGCCATTTTCAGCAGAGACCTTGGAAGAAAGGCTCCAAAGTGTTACAAAAACATTTTAATAACAACAATTTTACAATCTTCAAAAATAATACAAAAACATCAACAGTTTAAATAATTATACCAAATTAGACATAATACAAAAACATTTGTTAAGAATACGTAGATGCAACATGTATGACAATGATTTAATATCTAGGGAAATTTTAACCAATTATAGAGAAAGTAAAGGTAAGTAAGTATAATAAGAACAGGAATTGTAATATGAAGTGAGAGAAAAAACAGGCATATGGCATATTTGGAAAGAGAGTGGAAACCTGAAATCACAGACACTCAGGTTAAAACAGCCCTCTCCAAAGCCAAAAACACAGCATCAATGGGACTGGACGGTGTCCCAGGCTGCATCCTACATGAGCTCAAAGACGAACTAACCCCTCACCTAAGCACACTGTTCAAACTCAGCCTCTCCACAGGCTACGTACCCATAGAGTGGCGCACAGCAACAGTTATTCCGCTCCACAAAGATGGAGCCACAACAGACCCCGGGAACTATCGCCTTATAAGCCTGACTAGCTTGGTCTGCAAGGCTATGGAGTGCATCATCATGGAACTCATTAACAGAGACATTGGGAACCTCCAAACACTGGACCCTACCCAGTTCGGCTTTGTTAAGGGCAGGTCATGCCTCCTAAACCTGGTGAACTTCTTTGACACAGTTACCAAGGCTATAGACGAGGGGAAAGGTGGTACACACAGCCTACCTAGACCTCGTAAATGCCTTCGACACCATTCCCCATTCTGGTATTATAGACAAGCTCACCAGCCTGAACATAAACCCCTACATCACAAGATGGGTTGCCAGCTGGCTCACGGACAGAATCCACATGATGAGAGTTGTGGGAGCTAGGTCCGACTCTAAACCGGTTACAAGTGGCATTCCCCAGGGCTCAGTCCTAGGACCCCTCTTGTTCAGCATATACTTCTCAGAGGTACAGGCAAGCACAGGAGGACTATGGCTGACCAAGTTCGCAGACATCTGCAAACTAAGGGCTATAATTGACTCTTCAGCTGACACAGACATCCTCCAAAAGGGTCTCATTCATACGGATACCTGGTGTCAAAGTCATGGCCTCAAGCTAAATGCCAAAAAGTGCATAGTCATCCCCTTTGGAAAAAACAAAGTACCCACAAACTACCACATAGGTGGTAGTCCCCTAAATACGGAAGACGTAATAAGGGATCTGGGGACCCAAGTAAATAGTAATCTCACCTTTGATAATCACATTGCCAAAGTGGTTAGAAAATCCTTCTATGTGGCCCACCTAATCACAAAAGGGTTCGCATCCAGATCAAAAGAGGTCATTGTGCCCCTCTACTCATCACTCATCAGACCCATCATAGAGAATAACATCCCATTTGGGATGTACCTTACAAGACACCTGCAACAGCTGGAAAGACCACAGAAGTACCTCACCAAGAGGATCACTGGCCTCAAACAGATGCCCTATGCAGCTTGACTGAAGAAACTCCAGCTGTACTCGGTTGCATACTGCCTACTCAGAGGTGATCTCTGCCCGACATACAAGGCCATGTCCAACCCAGAATTGATGGACATGCTCCACCTAAAGAAAACCTTATCCCCTCAAGCCACATGCTCTAGGAATCTAAACCTCACCACAACAATAACTAGGACATGCTGGAGGGATAGATTCCTGTCCCAGAGACTTTCCATGCTCTGGAACAAGATTCCAATCTACATTAGGCAGAGCTCCTCGCTAACACTCTTCAAAAGAAACCTTGACGAGTGGATGGGAAGCAGAAAGTTTACCTCGGGGATCACTTCAGTGGCTCTGCTGGACAGAGGCACAGGGAACTAATCTAAGGGGGCAGCAAAAGCCAACACATTCTGCATAGGCTTATAAATGCCTTCGGGCAGATAGCCTAGTACCTACCTATGAGTCGTGGGAGTGAAAGTGACTGAAGTAAGGAAGTGAGTGAAGAAAGGAAAATAAGGAGGTGTATGGTTAGAATAGGTACTTGTTCATATTTAGGGATACAGTTTATCCTGGGGTTGAGCAAAAACAGAGCCACATTTTGGCTAAGAAGTCTTTCAGAATGGTTTTAAATGACTGGATGTAGGGTATTAACCTAATGGACACAGGTAAGGAGTTCCAGGAATACAGACCATGCCCAGCAGATTTCATAGGTTAGTGCTCAGACAGGAGTTTTTGGTCACTGGATAGTAATGACCAATTGTGAATATAGTTATGCAGAATGGTCTTTAGAGCTGGACAAGTAGGTAGATGGACAATTTTATAGGTGGTAAGATGCTATGCATATATATGTTAGTTGATGTAGTAATTCTAACCAATTTAGTGTCTACAGTGGAGAGTTTTAAAATGGTTATTTGCTGCAAATTTAGCCACTTTATTACAGCATTGTCCAAATTTTGATTTTTGTGATGCCTACAGGTTAGTATGGATGGGGGCACCATAAAATAGTGAGGGTAGGGGGGAAATAGTTGCAAGGGTAGTTTTAATTACATTACTAGCAACGTTTTTGGCTCTGTAAAGCATCACTAGTTTTGTCAAGCCTTTTTGTACAGTTTTGTATATGCAGTGAAATTAAAAGCTTATCATCCACTATCATCCCTAATAATTTGCTAGGAGAAGTGACTTCAATGGTTATATAATTAAGAGAAAGGATTTTAAATTTTGTATTTTCAGGAGATGGGGGGGGGGGGGGTGGAACAAAGCCATGTTTCAATGGCTGTTAAAGCTTCCTGAGTAATTTTTCAGAGATGCACAAGAATGTCTGATATGCATATGAGTGTGGAGTCATCTGCATATTGTATTAGGGAGGCCTATTTTCTGCATGTGTGGAGGGTCTTGGTGAGAATGTTAAAGAGGAGGTATCACTCGTCTCTCTCTCTCTCTTTCTCACTAACATAGATGACAAGCAGGCAGGGTATTTTGTTTACGTGCTTTAATGCATGGAAACACATCAGTATGGATAGCAGCATCATAAAGTACAAACGATCTAGCTAACAGACAAACCTTATATACATACATGCTTATATCTCAACAGCTAACCACAAAATGGCAGTCTAGCTTGCACGTGCTCAGTATTTATACACTTGTGCAAGTCCTTGCATAGCTTCTTAAAAGTACATACACACACATTGATCTGCTTTCTCCCTCTTAAAAAGATTGCCCTTTGAAAAAACAATATCAGAGTTAGACATGCATTACTATACACATTAGAAGCAAAACACAATGTTTATGTCCAAATTGCTTCATATCTGTTACAGGGTTTAGAGATGCGACCATATCTCATAACGTAACAGTTTGGACAAAATTTAGCAACAAGGACAGTCTGCAGTGCACAACTCATATCAGGAGCTACTGGATTCATCACAGGAATGGGAATATCCTCTGGAACTTCCTCTGGAATTGGAACACTGGACAACTCACTCTGAGATAAAGAGTCTTTCTCAGGCTATGTGCTGTTGTATAGGCTCGGACACTGGTCTCAAATGCTTCCAATTCTGCCTAAAAACTGCTCCTTGTTATTCGACAATGTATGATTTCAGCTCTGGGCTAATATTCTTCATGACACCAATTGAATCATAACCTTTGGATGTTTGGATCCTTACCACTTCTCCTTCTCGTAATGGATTGAGTGGTTTTCTTGTATTAGGACTTCTGGGTTAGGCGTGTCTTCATCAGACTGGTTTTCACTGACCTGTTGTTCTTGACATATGGAACCAACAATTGAGTGGTTTTCTTGTATTAGGACTTCTGGGTTAGGCGCGTCTTCATCAGATTGATTTTCACTGACCTGTTGTTCTTGACACATGGAACCAACAATTGACTACTGATTGGTAATGTGGTTCTGGTTTGTCTCAACGGAAGTCTCTGAGCAGGTGAACCAAGATGTTTATCACGAGGAACATTTCTGAGATTCAAGAGATTCAGGAAAACATCACTATTATCTCATTTTGACTTCTCAGTTAACTGTTTTGCTCTTTGAACTGCACGATCTGCCAAACCATTTGACTGCGGGTACTCAGGGCTACTCATGACATGAGTAACGTCCCATTCTTCAACAAATCTTTTGAACTGTTGGCTTGTAAACTGCATGCCATTGTCAGAAATAACTTTGTGCAGGCTCGTACATGGTAGTCCAGGAATCTAGTTTAGCTGAAGTTGTTCCTTCTGTTGATGTGGCTTAGTACTATTATACATGGAATAAGATAAAAGTGCTGTATCAATGTCTTGTGACATAGAAGGCCAAAATACTAGATCTCTCACCCTTCTTTTGGTAGAATCAACTCCTGGGTGACCATGATGCAAGATAGTAATGTACTCTGGTTGCAAGGACTTTGGAACAAATACTTTAGGACCTTTCATAATGATACCATGTCAGACAAAATCTCATCTCTGTATGAAAAATAAGGTTGCACTTCTTGAGGAAACTCGATTGCTTTGATGGCCATCCTTGATTGATAAAGTGGTTGTCCACTGCATCTGTGGCTGTATGATCTCTCAGCTCATCAAGACATGTGGAAGAAAAATTTCTCACTTCCATGACTTCAAAATCAAGGTTCTCATTCTCATGCTGTTCTGTGGTGTTTCTGGGCAAGCTGGATAACATATCAACAAGATAAAGAAGTTTGTATTTCTTGTAGACAAGACTGAAATTATACTTTTGCAATCTCATCATCATGCATTGCAGTCTGGCTGGAGCTGAATGCATAGGTTTTCTCAAGATAGTGACTAGAGGTAGGTGGTCTGTTTTTCGATCTGGATAGGTCTACCATAAACATAATCATGGAACTTTGAACACGCAAACACAGTTGCCAAAAGCTCTTTCTCAATCTGAGCATACTGCATCTCAGTTTGGGTAAGAGGTCTCAATGCATAGGTAACATCTTGATCATCTTGTAGAATTACTGCACCAAGACCAAATTTTGAAGCATCACAGGAAAGTGTAACTGGCTTGTGAACATCATAATATCTGACAGTTGGTGGACTAGCAATTCTCTGTTTCAGGACTTCAAATGCTCTTGGGTGTTGCTCTAACCAAGACCAGGATACATCTTTATGTGTCAGCTCTCTGAGTGGTACTGAAAGTTGGCTCAAGTCTGGAATGAACTTGCCTAGGCAGTTGATCATGCCAAGAAAATGTTGCAGGGCTTGAACATTGTCTGGAGCTGGCATCTCAAGAATGGCTGTTTGCTTTGAAGGGTCTGGTCGTAAGCCTGGTACTCATAAATAAATGACCAACATAAGTAACTTCTTGTAACCTGAATTTGCATTTGTGTGGATTGAGCTTAAGATTCACTTGGCATGCCCTTTCTATTACATTTCTGAGGTTTCTATCATGCTCTGCTTCATCATAACCTCCTACTAGCATGTTGTGTACTATAATACCACAAGGATACCCAGAAAAAAATTGGGCCATTCCATATTGAAAGACTTCACTTGCAGAATTTATCCCAAATGGTATTCTCAAAAATCTGTACCTCCCAAACGGAGTACTGAAAGTAGTGCACAATGATGATTTCTTGTCAAGCCGAATTTGCATCTAAGACAGAAAAAACATCAGCATTTGGCAACAAGGCTGTGACTTCTTCGACTGTGAGCATTGGATGATGAGGTCCTTTTAGTGCTTTGTTCAAATCTCATAGATCAATACATATTCTGATGTTATCTGAGCTTTTCTTATGAGCAACCACCATGGAAGACACCCATTCGGCTGGAGTTTCAGCTGGACAAATCATACCTTGTTGGACCATTTTATCTAGCTTGGCTTTGACTCTGTCCTGCATGGCTATCGGTATTTTTCATGCTGGCCTGATAACTGAACTGACCTCTGGGTCTGACTTCATGGAGTACACAACTGGAAGTTTGCCTAGTTTGTCTTCGAAAAGATCAGCATAAATGGAAAAAAATATACTGGGCAAAATTAGAGTAGTGGTCCTTTAAGCTAACATGATGGACTTCCTTATTAAATGAAAGCAGTCCCATTTTCAAACTGTCTCTGAGCCCTAATAATGACTGGACTTGCCTCTTGAACACATAAAATAATAAATCGTAGCTTCTTCTGATACATCACAGTATACCCCAACCATATCCAATTTCTTCCCCTGTATTTAATCTTTTATTCCTACCGGCCTGTCTTAACCTTATATATTGACATAAGTCATACTTTACAAATAGTACTAGCTACGTTCAAAGCTTAGGTTTTTTTGTCATGATGTAACAAATTTGTATTTTCTTATGTACTACATTTTGTTTACTTTATACTTTATTGATTATTGCAATTCATGCATTAAAATTTACTGTTACTCATGGAGCTTTTCTCTCCAGGCATCCACTGAAAAAGGACTTGTGTCCAGTTGGAATTTCCTGGTAAACAACTGTTAAATAAATAAAATAAATAAATTCTTCAAGCAGAGTAACAAGAGAGCACTATTGAGCCTTCAGTTTGAATTTCTTCACCTCCATAAGCAACAAGCTTCGCACACCTAGTCAAATCAAGCCATTCACCATGACACACTCTAGCAAATGTTTCTGCTGATATAACATTGCACTTGGAACTTGGATGTTTGTGCTTTTTGGGTTTGCCATTTATCCGAACAGTGCAGAACACTTCATTCTTTGCCTTTAAATCTACTGTATTAAGTGTTTCATGAAGCACTGACACACCATCCACATAAACAGTAGGGATGCAGATTTCTAATCAATCAACTCATTTCTTAAAATGTTCCCTTTAATAAAAGAATGTGGGCCTTTTGATTTACAAAACCTTTTGAAATGATTCCATTTATTGCATTTGTGGCACTGTTGACCAAAAACTAACCATTTTTCCCTTTTAGAGTCATGATTTCCACCACAATTCTGACAGTTGGCAACAAAACTAGGTTGGGGGCCATCCTTTGAGTTTGCTGACTCACTCTTATGCTTCACTGAGACTGTGCCAACTCTGGAATTTGCTAGAAAATTCTGAGGTTTACCAGTCAATGTTGCAGGGGCTACAGTTGCTGCCATGTGCTTGGGTCTGTTTCTTTTAATAACGTGCTGCATACTATCAACATGAGCTCTGCCACTGTCCCTTCTAGAGCTGTTCTCATTTGTAAGCATATTTGTGTGCTTTTCTGTGAGCTTGTATATCTGACATCTCAATGGCTTTATTCAAAGTTAAATCACTGTCATGAAGCAAAATCTTTCTCACAGCATCATCTTTAATACCTCACACAAGTCTGTCCTTTATCAATTCATCCCTTAAATCACCAAATATGCACATTTTAGCTTTATTTCTCAAGTCAATTATATATACTGGAAAAGTTTCACCAGGCTTTTGATCACTTGTGTAAAATAAGTGCCTTTCCATTGTAACATTTGTCTGTGGGGTTACACTCTAAATTTACATTTTAAGCACTCAGGGTCCTCCCTTGACTCAGCTTGTACAATAATATGATGGTTTTCCCTCTCTCCGACATAAATAGCAGGTGCATACACAAATGAGCATTCCCTTTCTATGGCTTCTGACCCAGCTAAATTAAGTAGATTAAATGCCTTTGTGCAGTCATCTTTATCAAAAAATGCAGGCTGTATGAAAATGTCTTACTCTTGCTCAAACACTCTCCAGTTCTCAGCAATATTACTGTCAAACACAAGTGCACTGGGTTTTTGAAATCCATCTGCCATGCCCACAAAGTATAAAAAAACACACTGAAAATATGGCCCATGTAATTATGTATGAACAAACTGCTCTGTGAGTTTGTAATATTCAAATGCACAATAAACTCTTCAAGATACTGTACTTTGTGAAATATGCTCTGTAATGGCTGTGTTCTGTAAAATATCTTTACTGTAACACTGCACAAAAATGAGAACACTTTATACACATCTGATAACTCAGATATCTTTGCTTAATACGAAAATACATGCTTTGAGAAAATGCTGTAATTTCCACTTATTTTCTCTATTCTATGCAATTCTGACTTTATTTCAAATATTTTCTGTAGTAATTTGAATATTTTTATCAGTATCGTACATATTGGTTTATGCAAATATCATTTTAAAACATTCTGTATTCCTCATTTCATATTTTATAAAAAAAAGAAATCATGCTGAGCAGGTTTTAATACCTGAAATTCATTTCTGACCTGTTTGCGAAGTATGCACGTTAGGGATGGTTCACTGCTTTATATTCCATCAGTTCCAAGCAAGTGCCTTAAGTCGTTTTAGGCATGTCACCTCTAACTTTATGCCCTTCAGACATCCCACTTCTGACACCATGTCTCTCATCTCTCTTTAACATAGATGATAAGCAGGTGGATTATTTTGTTTCATTTAGATGCTTTAATACATAGAAACACATCAGAATGGATAGCAGCATCATAAAATACAAATGAACTAGCTAACAGACAGACATTACATACATACATGCATACATGCTTGCATCTCAACAGCTAGCTACAAAATTGTCAGTCTAGCTTGCACATACTCAGTATTTATACACTTGTGCAAGCCCTTGGATAACTTCTTAAAGGTACATACACACATATTGCTCTACAAAAGGGGACCAAGAATAGAGCCATATGGTACACCAGTATTGGTTGGGAGGTATGGAGAGAGGGGTGTGTGCCATTTTCCTGACTGATACCTATTTGACAAGTAACTTTTGAATCATAGAAGGGTTGGCTGTGATAGACCTAGTAAGGACATTTGAAGTAGAAGTTTACTGTGACAGACTGTTGAATGCTTTAGACAATTCTATAAATAAGGGGCAGAGTAGTTTGCTGATATCTGTAGCTTTATTGGCGGTAGTCTTAGTACTATGGGAGGGAGGAAAGCCATGTTGTATGCAAGATGAGTTCTTCCTGCAAGAGATAGTTTAGCAGTTGTTTTTGAATATATTTTTTTTTAGTATTTTGGGAAGGGAGGATAAGATTGCTATAGGTCTGAAGTTAGTGATGTTGGTTGAATTTCCACCTTTGTTTAGAGGCATGATGTGTGATTCCTTTCCAGAGAGAGGGGACAAGAGATTCTGGGACTGACCTATGTAGAAAGAATGAGACAGGATAGACAGTGCTATTTGGCACTCACTTGGAAGGTCATCAACTGAAGTAGAGCATGGTCTGAATTTGTCTAAGAGTATTTTTATATAGGATGTGTGCACAGGTTTGAAGGTGAAAGTGGATGTGGTGACATGTGGCTTTTGGGCATGGGTAGGATTAGATGTTGGAAAATCCTTGGTAAGGGACTCTATACTAGCCATGAAATAAGAGTTGAAATCTATTGCAGTTTCAAGTGGTCAGTTATTGGGAGATAGTTTAGTGTTTTTGGATGGAATGCAAGACTTTGGCTGACCAAAATTTCTTAGGGTTGTGTTTCTTTTTTTTTCAGTATGTTTGCAGAGCATTCTGAAGTTTTCACAATATAGTGGTGTTTTATATTTTTGCCATTTTTTCCATGCATTTTTCTCTATTGTGCATTAGCATTCTATTCCTTTTGGTAGCCAAATTGCATTATTTGTTTTTACTGTCATCTTTCTAGGGGGTCCAACACTATATAGGATATATAGGAAAGTAATATTGAATTCATTTATAGCAACATTTAAGGAGAGGATTTTTAGGCTTTTCCAACTGACAGATAATAGTGTAGAAATGAATATTTTTTGGGTTAAACATGGGCAAGTTGAGTGTTGTTTGTAATTCAAATTCCATTCTGTTTCCCACAATGATCAAAACAATTCCGCTAAGTTAAGTTTTTAGCTGGGGTGGAATGTCTTCACTGTTGAATGGGATGTAGCTAGTACGGACTTTCATATCTACACACACACACACACACACACACACACACACACACACACACACACACACACTCTTTTCATGCAACCACAACTCACACATAACAGATGCCCTTGATAAAAAACACATTAGTTAGCTTTGTGAATAAAAGCATATTCAAAAAAGTTAATTGCAACTATATATATATATATATATATATATATATATATATATATATATAAGAGAGAGGTACATGAGATGGTAACAAAATGCAAACTCCCTGAAGTCCATCCTACTGAAGAAAAGTATCCAAACAATAGGCCCACTGAAAATTAATGAAACACATTAAAGCAAGTGTTTTTGCAGGATGGCAAATCCCCATGTACCCCCCCCCCCATGTGGGGGATTGCGTCACACCCCAGCCCCACTATACCAAATCTTGATATTGCACAACACTTGAAAAAAGGGAAAATTCCCCTTTAACCAAAAAAAAATACAGTGCATGTTGTGGTCCATTGTTGAACAAAGAATCCACACTGCCCAAAGGTCATAATATTTAAAGAATCAACATTTATATAATATTTGTAGTAAGCACACCTTCATTAATGCATATTTGCATGAGGTTTTCATCCCTCTATGCAAAAGAGAGTTCCAGTAAGTAAAAGAAGATTGTATAAGATTGGCTTGTATGATTTCTTTAAGAGATGTTTCGGTTCAGGAAATGAATAAGTTGAAGAAAATACTCTTGGACAGACGTTACTCCAAGCAATTTGAGGATAACATTAGCTGTGAAGTTATCCAGCAATGGGGTGTAAGTATGAACCATTGTTAGGCTTTTGACATGGAGTATAGTTGACCTCCAGGACAGTCTAATGAAGGACAGAACGACAATGAGAACAAATAACAGAGGGCTTTTATTGTCCACTATAGTGGAAGTATGGAAAATATCAAAAACATTGTTAAAAATAATTAGAACATATTTAAGACAAACAACAACGTCGTTGAAATTGTAGAACAACAGTTTTTCATTTACAAAATTAAAAATTATGTTATAGAACACAAATCTAAGTGAGGCTCACAAGGTAGACAAAAGAAGAACAACAAAATGTGGTTGTTTTAATCAGTGTTCTTATTTTTTTTTTTGAAGGTGAGTTTCAAAAACTGGATAATATATTTAAAACAGTTCTGAAATTAGTCTGGTAATTGTTTGACTACTAGTGTAGTTTATGTAGCTATATGTTCAGGGTGCCCACGTTTTATATTGGAAAACCTTAAAGAAAAGTATATATGGATAGCGTCAAGACATACTAAGAAAGAATGAATTGATTTTAAGAATTTTGTTTTTGCAATTGTGGAAAAAAATTACAACCATTCCCATTCGGTATATGGGAAATGATACTTGAATACTGAAATTCATTGTGGCAGCTTAGATTAAATACCACATACACCAGCTCCTTATCACTACAGCACTGTTGTTCCCCTTCTGCTGTCCTTCATCATTAGGTAGGGGAGCAGATCTTCACACAGATTGGGGCTGCATTTCCATCTCATTAGACAAGCTGTATGGCATTACCTCAGTTCTTTTGGAATCTGTCCCAATTTAATGATTCTGATTGGGGAAATAATTTATGCTAATAAACATTTATGTATAGATTAATTATTTTCAGTTAATGGAGCTGTGCATGTAACCAAGCCATGCAAGTAATTCAAATGTACTTTTCCATAATCAAATAACTATTCATAAATATACATTAAGAATTGTAATCAAACCCATAATGTATAATATATTATTGGAGCAAGGTATTCAAAACATCTAAGTGTTTTTTTTTTTTTCATATTAAAGAAATGTTTCAAGAATAATTAAGTTACAGACATTTCAGAAGTAATTTTATTAAACAGACTTGTAATAATATATTTTCAATATTGTGTATGGGATTACAAGGTAAACATTTGTCAATGTAAGTAAACTGTGTAGTGCCAAAATGAAATGCTTATATTCTGGGAAATTATCTTTCACTCGTACAGGTATTTCATGTGTACGCAGAACCAATTAGGTAGGGTAATTTTTTTGTTAAATAGGGCTAATACTATTAGTTATTATTTCCATACTTATTTTATTCATAAACATTTAATAATCCCGTTGCACTTCTTTCTTTACACTTAAAAGCATTTTTTCCAGTCATTTTCAAAATGCTGTTGTTCTCTTAATCTATTTTGTTTATATAACGCTATACAGTCTCCAAACTCCTTCCTTTTTAACTGTTTTCTTGATTTTTTTTTTTTTTTGTTTTATTATTTTGTTACCAGACTGGCTTCATATGTTTATGACTGTTTATGCTCTTTTCCCCCTTTCCTTCCTCCTTTTAAATTATCTGTGCTTCCATTTTATAGTTGTTGCTACTTTTTCCTCGTCTTCTTCTTTCTCCATAATCCCTCATTCTTCCAGACAGATTCACAGTCTTCCTTCTTTTCTATGACATAGAATTATTATATTGTCAATATGCGTCCATCTCTCTTTTTACGTGCCCCTGCGTTTCCATATTGAAGTTCTACTTCCGTGTCACTTGCTTCCTTATTTTCCTTTACTAAAACTATCCACCTGTACTTTTATTACCTTTACAACTCCTTAATATTTTCTACCTTCCTACTGCTCTTTCCTTTACTGAAACTATCCACCTGCACTTTTATTACCTTTACAACTCCTTAATATTTTCTACCTTCCTACTGCTCTTTCCTTTACTAAAACTATCCACCTGTACTTTTATTACCTTTACAACTCCTTAATATTGTCTACCTTTCTACTGCTCTTTCCTTTACTAAAACTATCCACCTGTACTTTTATTACCTTTACAACTCCTTAATATTTTCTACCTTCCTACTGCTCTTTCCTTTACTAAAACTATCCACCTGTACTTTTATTACCTTTACAACTCCTTAATATTGTCTACCTTTCTACTGCTCTTTCCTTTACTAAAACTATCCACCTGTACTTTTATTACCTTTACAACTCCTTAATATTTTCTACCTTCCTACTGCTCTTTCCTTTACTAAAACTATCCACCTATACTTTTATTACCTTTACAACTCCTTAATATTGTCTACCTTTCTACTGCTCTTTCCTTTACTAAAACTATCCACCTGTACTTTTATTACCTTTACAACTCCTTAATATTTTCTACCTTCCTACTGCTCTTTCCTTTACTGAAACTATCCACCTGCACTTTTATTACCTTTACAACTCCTTAATATTTTCTACCTTCCTACTGCTCTTTCCTTTACTAAAACTATCCACCTGTACTTTTATTACCTTTACAACTCCTTAATATTGTCTACCTTTCTACTGCTCTTTCCTTTACTAAAACTATCCACCTGTACTTTTATTACCTTTACAACTCCTTAATATTTTCTACCTTCCTACTGCTCTTTCCTTTACTAAAACTATCCACCTGTACTTTTATTACCTTTACAACTCCTTAATATTGTCTACCTTTCTACTGCTCTTTCCTTTACTAAAACTATCCACCTGTACTTTTATTACCTTTACAACTCCTTAATATTTTCTACCTTCCTACTGCTCTTTCCTTTACTAAAACTATCCACCTATACTTTTATTACCTTTACAACTCCTTAATATTGTCTACCTTTCTACTGCTCTTTCCTTTACTAAAACTATCCACCTATACTTTTATTACCTTTACAACTCCTTAATATTGTCTACCTTTCTACTGCTCTTTCCTTTACTAAAACTATCCACCTGTACTTTTATTACCTTTACAACTCCTTAATATTTTCTACCTTCCTACTGCTTTTTCCTTTACTAAAACGATCCACCTGTACTTTTATTACCTTTACAACTCCTTAATATTTTCTACCTTCCTACTGCTCTTTCCTTTACTGAAACTATCCACCTGTACTTTTATTAAGTTTTTAACTCCTTAATATTTTCTACCTTCCTACTGCTCTTTGTTCACTTTATCCATTGATGCTATCTGCTTCTGCTTGATCAAGACTAACTGTACATGGATCCATATTTCTAAATGCATAGTCACTAGAAATAGTTCAATATCAGCATCTGTGTATCTGTTTCTAAGAAATAAATACATGGATTTCATCGCCCATATGACACAGAAATGTTTTGCAAATTTCTCCCGTGTGCTCACAAATCCAGTATTTACATGAGATATAATCCTTTTAAACATGGTCACTCTTCCATTAACAAAGCAAATACTAGGTTGGACTATATAAAATATTTTTCTTGGCCATTTAAAAAGATATTGCTCTTTTATTACTTCCCTTTCATTCTTACTGCAACTTTGCATTTCCATCAATCACTACATGGGTAATCTTTAGCAAATAAGGGGTGTGAAACTTCCACTTTTTGTATAATCATTTAACTTAAAAAGGTAATATTTCTACACCACAATTTCAGAGTAAAATTACAAAGTCACAAATGTTTATTTTTATTTATTTTATTTTACATTTGTTGACCGGGCTGGTCTAGCTGGATACATATCCTTTTTCAGTAGAGGCCCGGGGAGAAAAGCTCCAACATAATAATATGAGAGAGATTAAACATACAGAGAAAAATTGAACATACAGAGAAAAAAATTAATACTTTTAACATAGGTATAAATGAGTACAGCTAACAACATGTGTGACTAATTTACCATTCCTACGCTGAGGAGGTAGGTTGGCGAGGGAAACCTAGAGGAGGAGGTACTAGGTGGAGGAGGTGATGAGTCTAGTGAGGTGGTTATTGGCTGGGTTTAGTCTGGTTTAGGGCAGGGACATAACCAGTGTGATTTCAGGAATTCGCTGAGGTTAATTTTAAATAAGTTAAGCGAGGTTATACTTCTTAAGTTGTTTGAAAGTTAATTCCAGGTTTTCCCTATGGAGTTGGCATAGATGGCATAAATGTACATTCTCTTTTTCTACATCTTTCATTTTAAAGACATTTTACAAATCTGTTTTTTCCTCATTAGTTTATTATTATACCAAAACATTTATGATGCTTCTATAGATGCTTCTATAGAACAGAAACTGACATTAAAGTGAAATTGTCCTGCAGTAAATAACAGAATCAGTCCGCAGTGTATTCTTGTAGTACAAGGAAGAATTCTCCCATCACAAACCTACACAATTTACAAATACAGACAGACTAAATAGAATAGCAGGGCATCATACCACTACAGGCCAAGCTACAGAGCAGCTATACAGTTGAAGGTGCCCAGCTGAATAATGTGCAAAATGTAATTCACAATGCCAAAAAATGTACACCATGGTAGGGAGCCTGAGCAAACCTGTCAACTGTCCTAGTTTTCACAGAATGTCCAGATTTTTGCTTCATATTTTTGTTCTGTTCCTCATAAAATTTGCCTTTTTCTGACAAATCAATGGGGGTTGAAGTCATTAACATTTGAGTTTGTTTCAGACTCCATATCCTCCAGAAAATGTATTTTAACACAAATCTTGTTATTCTAGCAACTTTATAAGTTTATTAAAACAGTATTTAAGATCTGCTCCTAACTAAGTGACCTTGTTCCCCATTATTTTAGGCTGTCCAGATTTCTTGCACTAAGAAGTTGAGAGGTATGAGCCTGAGGAGTCACTCACATGTAGAATCATTCCAAAATATGCCTAATCATGTGTGCCTCCGTTACACAGTATGACATTATATGCTTTGTAAAGTGCAGAACATTTAAAAAAGTACCTTTCCTGCAGTAAGAACTAGTATATTAGTATGCATGCTAATCAGAGTAGCACTCACATTCACGGATTCCTCATGAAGGAAACAATGGTATTCCTTTACATCTTCCTTTAATCACTATTCTATTTCTACATTTTTTTGTGTGTTCAACGGTATGCAACTTACTACCCATCTCAGCCACTTCACCTCCACCACCTCAAGCTTCCTTGGGTGATCTGCCTTCACTGCCTAGGTTTCTGTGTCATATAGAAGCACTGGTCACACCACTGTTTTGTACACCTCAATTTTCAGTTTCCTTTACACACTACCCCCTAACACTTTATGCCACTTGGATGTAGCACCTCTGCTTCTATCTTTGACCTCCTCATTCAGATTCTCCTCAACAACAGTACCTCACAGATACATGAAATTGTTAACCCATTCCACTATATTCCCTTCTAATTCAGTTTTTAGATTTTTCTGATTTCCCCATTTGCTTCATTGAGTACTTTCTTGTCTGTATCCAGTTACACCCCATGTTCCTTCAGTTTTGCATTACAGTCCCCTATCATTTGTTGATGTGTGTGTGTGTGTGTGTGTGTGTGTGTGTGTGTGTGTGTGTGTGTGTGTGTGTGTGTGTGTGTGTGTGTGTGTGTGTATTCATGTTCATGCTTTTGACTATTTCCAGCCTTTTGTGTATCAAGACAAAACCCAAGTAACACCCATTCGATAAGGAGACTGAAAAAGCTTCTAGATTCACTCAAAAAATCAGAACCCTAAAACATGCAGAAATAAATTTATTTTGTAAAGTTAAGTGCTTTTGTCCGATTAACATGAATGGACTTCAATAGAACTGATAAAAAGCACATCTTACAAATATTTAAACACTAGTAACAGGAAATCATGTGACTAGAACAGCAAATCAAGATAATCTCACTTAATTAATACTAATTATTTGTCTTTCTACAAAAACAAATTACAAAAGCAAATAATATTGACTGTAATATACAAACTAAAATAAAACCATGAAAAGGTGATGTAATATACTCACACTTTCTTTCTAAAACACATATAGCTGGTTTCAAAGCAAAGATGAATGCCCCTTAAATACTTTTAGCAGACTATTTTTGATCAGTTGGTGTAAAGCAATCAAAGTAAAGGTTTTCGTACTTAAATACAATATTCCTTTATTAATACAAAGGTTTCTAAGAAAACATAAAAACTTAGATTTTCCAAATTGATATAGTCGCTTGAAAGCTTCATTGATTGAAAACAAAGTAAGTCTTCCAGAAAATACCAGGAAGACATGTTCTCTTGTAAATTGCAAAACTCATATTCTTTTTCCTAATGAAAAAAATATATATATTTTATTTTCACGATTAATTACAAAAATGTTATTACCATTACTGTTATTTTAAAAACCAAGTAGGAGATGGTTCTGCATTAAAGGAGATTGAAATGTCTCAAAATGAACTTACAGCTGTCAATGCACATGATGAGACATTTGAACATGCACTCTGTGTAATCTCCAGCACATCTGTTGGTCTTTCTTCTCTATCTAAATGTCTCTGTTTATTTTTACCTCCATTGTACTCTGTAGAAATCTACACCCCGAATGAACCTGAAAATGTTCCATGCAGATCAGTGTTCTACCCTAGTCAGCATATTCATAAATAAATAAACAGTCAGACATGCAAACACAGTGACTCTTGTGAAAATACAATTAGTGAGTTATCATATGCTTTGTCTGATACAGGTGTTAAACATGACACAGAATACATAAAAAAGATGGCAATGAAAATGTCATACTGTATCCGATATTAACACAAGTATTGTAGCATTAGTAGTTATTCCACCTTCTGAAGTACCACAGAAAGGTTTGCAGCTATCACAATGGCATCATATTAGGTTATGACAGGTACACCCATAACCTCAGTGACTAGATTGCCTCTGCAGAATACTGGCAGGGCATGCTAAAAAGCAGGTTGGCTCCCCGTTTTTCATAACAAAGGCTGCAGACAATAGTTACGGAAATGACTCAGGCCATGGAAGACATAGGTGGAGATGCTGAAAAGGAATTTCAGCTTGAGAATGGCTTAGCAGCAAGGTAAATTTCCATGCATAGGGATTGCTAGTCAAATACTGTTTACTCCAATGACAAACAGAACTTTAAATGAGCAAGGCTGTCAACCATTCTGAAATTTATAAGTTCATTGGCAATCCTTGCATTAGCACTGAGCTACCAAATTCATCATCACCATTTTAAACTTTCAAAATATTTTAATGAACTTGAACTCCATAGTACTTTTGGCATCATCAGCAATCTGTGTTGAAAATAACATGTATGTTGCACTTTTGTCTCACACCCCCAAAAAATTAAATGTCTCAAGATATTTCACTGTAGCTTTACTTATATTACAATATTACACTTTGCAGAGTGTCATAATATTCATTTCATATAAAGGAGATATATATATATATATATATATATATATATATATATATATATATATATATGACTACAGTTAATGGTGGGTAAAATCATATGTATAGTGGCATTATAAAGAAACGTGTGGGGATGTGATCTGTTTGTGTGCATGTGTGTCTGTGCTTGTTTTCTGATGCATATGTATATATGAAATCCTTATAAGCAGCAGTCTGTTTTACTGTAGTGTGACAACCAGTGTCTAAAGCAAAACAGCCACTCAGTTACAAAAATGAGAGATACTGTTGCCTCTGACACCTGAAATTACAATTACAATATAACAATGTAAGTAGAATCTCAAGCAGATTACTTAGAATGAAATCGCTTCAGTTTGTTTTTCCTTATGCCCAACAGTTTCTGAGGGAAAAGAAATCGTGTAAGTATGTAGCAAATGTAGACCTGTATGAACATAGCAGTTTACACCCTTTGATAAATTCTGACTGACCCAAGAGATGTAGTTATGATTTTTTTTCAGGAAGGAAACCTCAGTGCATGCCCAAAGCATGCCTGTCTTGAGACTGCATAAAATGTACACCTAAATCTGTCCATAAAAAGTTGTGTCACTTTTTGCTAAAAATATTCCTGTATAAAACGTCAGTGCTCACAAGGTCAAAATGGTTGACATGAATGCAAGAACTGGCAGTAATTAAGATTTACTGGTTTCCCAAACCTTTCCAAAATGTTGATTTTGGGACATGCTTAAAAGAAACACAACCTTCAGTTTTAACCAAGATTTTGGTTATCCTCATCAGTGCATATAACCTTCCATCATTGTTTAGTTCCTCAGTCTAGCCTGGTCTTATTTGTTTCATTATTTGTTATCAGGTAAGTGAACTGTTCTGTGGTTTGCCATTTTCAAGTCATAACCCAGGCAGCAAAGTTAGGGGGATATATATATATATATATATATATATATATATATATATATATATATATATATATATATATATATATATATATATACTATATATGGTCAGTTTAAAGTAGCCAGTCAGTCTGCTCCTTATGTTTCCTTGTTTCTTCATCTCTTTCAAGCCCGTATTGGTTCTTTTATCCTGTAAATGAATAATGTTGATCCTGTCCTTTATTCCTTTCTCTATGTTGTTGTTAGCTACATTAAAAGGTTAGAGCACCACCCCGATCCTCTGGCTCTCTAGTTGAAATCACCCTCGTAACAATAACTCACTGCATGTTGTGGGTATATGGAAAACATAGTGAAAGTTTCATCATTTGTAATGCAAATGAAATATCAAATACCTGCACGACTGAACATACTACAAAATAAACAAATAAATAAATAAATAAAACAAAATCATTTTGGCAAGTGGGCAAGCCCCCACCCCCGCATGCTTTCACATGCCTAAATATACTAATTCCATGATGTCACATCATGATAGATATGGAGAAACTTTCTAAATCCCACATTCTTAACAAGGGGCATGTTTCCACAAAATGGGAAATCATCGTGTCTCTGTTTATTTTTACTTTTACTAATCAACTTATAGCATATACCCCCATGTTTCTACCCAGAACAGAGTGCCATTTACATTCATATGTTGGCACATGTAATGATAAAACTCTAAATCAGATATATCCATATCAATTGTATTTTTACTGCATCCAACTAATATCTTCTCATCTTGAAAGTCACACAAGTTTCTGCGCTGGGAAGCTCTCCCTTTACATAGTTTTATAAATTGCATCTCCACCTCTTGTCCATCAGCTCCTCTTCCTAATACACAAATGGCAATGTTATTCTTTATCATTTTGTTGACATTAATATATTGAACAATGTACCTTCTCGTGATTTCTAAAATGGTGCCAACTGTAAAACAATAATGTATTAACAAAGAATAGCACCTGCTCTATGTCCTTAGTCCTGAATTTAAACTAAAGGCTATAAGGCAATTTTATTTTTTATTTTATTTTGGTTAACTGGGTAAATGCACTGGACACCAATTCACTTTTCAGGGGTGACCCTGGAACACTGTCTGGTTAAGTGATTTGCTCAGAGTCATGCAGAAGGCAAATGGAGGTGGAAGAAATCAAAATCAGTGCCCTTAACTCATTCAAACTTATAGAGCCTTTCCTGTGTACGTCCAGTTAATATCCATGGCTCTTAATGACATCCAGACCCTTCTTGTGTCTGACTTCATAAACTAAGGGACTTACCAGCTTATAATAGGCAGGATTAGAAAGGGCAAGAGGTTATTAATAAAATGACACCAATATTGCTAATCTAGGATGTTCCACAGCAGAAAAGCCTTATTTATCTTATGCTTCTTAAATTATTTTTTCAGAAAGAGCTCTGGAATGCAGGTCCATGTGTGTCAGCTGTATGAGGTATGACGTTCCACACCACATAGCAGCTCAGAGCCTTAATCTACTACAGTAACTGTCAGAAAGGCCTCTGTGTATCCATTAAAAGGCACTGAAACTTCCCTTATTCTGCAATTCTTAAATAGCTTTCAATCATTCTTAATTCCTCGCTCTTTATCTTTCTTTTCTGACCAACACTTAACCCATGTAACCAAGCATATAAATGGTAAACTTGGACATGTCTACCATTTTTCCAGAAAACTAAACAAACAAAGTTAGTTAGTACCAGTAAAAATTAATTAAATTAAGTTACTTGGTGCTTAATTGGCTTATTAGTTATAAATGGTGCTACTGCTACTTTGTTTGGGACACTAATAATAATTATAATAATGAAAACAACAAAGTTATACTGCTTTGCCATCTATATCAACAAATGTAATAATTAAGAGCATCTCTGATGCATCTTATGCACATATATATATATATATATATATATATATATATATATATATATATATATATATATATAAAGAGAGAGAGAAATACACACACACACACACACACACACACACACACACACACATGCAGCCTTTGATATATTAGTTTAGTCATACATATATTACATTTGTATTTATACAGACAAGTATGTTATCACATAAATATTTCATGCATTTATATATAGATGAAGTTCTATGGACAGATATATTTATGCTTTATTTGGCATTATCATAATAACATTATAAGGTACATATTTGCAGTTACACATTTGTTCTACAAATACATTCAATTATGCAATTTTATTATAGTTTATTTTATACCTATCTTTAATATGACCAAAAAATGAAAAAAAAGTTGCAGTTATTATAGAACTCTGGCCTTCTTGCAGCTACCTGGTCAACCCACTTGGTCAGTTGGTAAGTCTTACACTTCTGTAGGTCATCATACCTGTGGTGGCACTGTTGGATGTAGTGGGTGATCCCTGTCTGTGATGACAGGTGCTCATCCACCTCTGGCCATATGTCAGTCTTCTCCCACTCACTTACACATGACTGGATCTTATCCAGTGATGACTCACTACGAAGGTAGACCATAATCTTTGTTTCCTTATATGACCAGCTTGGATAGTGGCTTCATGCCTTCACTGGATTCATAGGTCGGTACTAGGCTATCAGCCCTAGGGCCTATACAAGTCTAGCCATAACAATTCCCTGGCTATTTCTTCCCACACTATTTGCTTCCCTGGACCCCTGTCTAGCAGGGTGACTGACATGATCCCCGGGGTGAACTTCCTATCTCCCATCCAATTGTCAAGGTTCCTTTTGAAGAGGGCCAAAGAGGCACTCTGCTTGACATGTATGGGGCTGCCATTATTCAAAGTGCCAGAACCAGAATGAAGAAAGCATGAGCAGGTCTTGCTTCACATGTTTAGAACCATTCCCTCTGGGGTGTGACATCACCCTGGCCAAACCCAGTTTACCAGCAGGGGCATTAGACCAGATGCTGTTATTACTGGCAAGTTTGGTTTGACTAAAAATGCTTTGTCAACTGCATGTTTTCTGTATTTTTTAAAGAAATACATTCACATTTCATTTATACAGTAGATAAAAGTCATTCTGCAGCCTTAAAGAAATTCATTCACATTTCATTTATACAGTGGATAAAAGTCATTCTGCAACCATTATTTTTCTTTATATTATTTACAATTACTAGTTCTGGTGTGCATTTTCCCAGCTATTTTTGTAGTATTATACATGAATGTGATTTATACATGCCTCATGCAGTAGAACAGCAGTATTAACATGTGTGTGTGTGTGTGTGTGTGTGTGTGTGTGTGTGTATGTGTGGTTTTCATTTTGCAGAAATAAATATTCCTGCTTGAGTATCAACTTTAATTAAATGTTGATTGTTTTGAGGTGATAAGGTGAGTCACATGATGATAAATGGGCAGGAATTATACTTCATGGCTGTGCAGACTCACATGCGTATGACTCCATTTTGCTTTTTCTGAACGTATTCAGATTTGAGCATAACTAAGGCGATCTGTGCATTCCAATGGCATGCTAATGACTGCTGAGGACTTAGAGTCTGTGTTAATGAGTAGCCAAGACCTGATTATGTGGATAAGTGGCCATACCTGTTTGTATATTATTGTGATTCACACAGCTAAATGTAAAAAGCCTAACTGCATAGACAACACGTAAATGGACCCAAATTTATATGGAATAGTTTAACACTGCCATTTTATTATTAATAAGGCTGAAAATACACTTTTTAATGTAAGGAAAATAATATAGCACATGCTGACATTATACCACATCTTGTACAGGGAGAAAATCCAAGCACTCCATCTCCAAACCCATACAAACACTTTCAGGATGATGGGAGACATTCAGAGGTAACAGTGTCCATAGTGACACCTTCACAAATAGGAACCATGCACAGGAATTTGTCACAGCTACCCCAAGAAACACATAAAGCATTGGGTGTCCAGCAGCTAATATGTTGTGACATTGTTATAGCTTAGAGCCCTGCCATACAGAGTCAGCTGGAAATGGTCAGAATCCTCCAGGATATGTGTGATGATTTCCAGCACTACATGGAAATTGCAGAGAGTAGGATAATGCCATGATCATATAGATGCATAGTTTGGTTTTTCACCATACTGTGCAGATGCATAGTATGGTGGCAAACCATCCCTGTCCAACCTCCTTTCTACATTAGCTAAGACTTACCAGACTCAAGCAGGGGTTAGTCTTGGAAGGGGATGAAAAAAGGGTACTGTCAGGACACACGGGGGCAGATCACGTGAGACTACAAGTGCTTCTCAAGAAAGTACTATAGTTAGTGGGAGGGAACAAGCACAACAGATTTCATGCAGGCCACATCAGCATTCGTCTATACTTACCAGAATATCTAATTTGAGTTCCTGGTCCCAGTCTCACCGCACTTTTCAATTAATGCCTGCAGGATCACCTGCATAACTTAGGTCATGACATTGGACCAACTCATCATACAGTTCTCATGATAGCCCCTGTTCAAGATAGCCCCTCTTCAAAATCGCTTGCATCATCACCTAGGCTGTCTTTAGGGATGTGTATGATTCATTTGACCTTGTCCTGCTGTGTTTCAGTTGTGACATTTGTGTTACAATTTGACCTTTATGAGCACGTGTCAAAGTTTAAGGGGTATAGGTTGTTTAAAAAAGAAAAAAAGGGGGGTGGAGATTTTGGACACTTTGTAACTGTATGTACTAATATTGTTTTAAACCTCATTGAATTGGGGAAAGAAAGCTGTATGTCATAAAGTAAGATTGCAGAGATTAATATCATTAAAGCTGTATGCATTGACATTGGCAGTCACTTACAACTTAAAAGTAGTAATACACAAGTTTTCAGGGAAACACTAATAAGAAAATTACAGATTAAAATGATATCCTGCCATATAAACAAACACCACTGCCCTTTACCTTCACCACTACACAAATTATGATATTTTGTTGTCTCCAAGGCCACAAGTACCTCCACAGACAACATATTTCAAATGGAGGAAACACTACATAATATAAAAAACAATATGATGTATTTTCATTCAAATACAGGGTATGAACTTGTTAAATAATGAATTAACATTTTTTTTTTTACTAACTGAACAACCTGAGGATATTTAGTATATGCATACTTAGGCACACTACCTCACTAGAATTTATTGTACAAAGTTATAATGTGATTATTACTTACATGATGCCTTACACATTATCTTTACAAACAATAGTATGAGTACCTGTTCTGGAATAAAAAAAATATGATAATAATTTAATGATGAGACGGAATGTCAGATAAACAGTGACAGTAGACCATGTACCATACAGCATAACACACAGATATGACTGCATGCGTCATTTATGGTCTATGTGTTTTTAGCAGGATAGGAAACACTAACCTGAATGTCATAGTCCACAGTTCTGGACTAGATGCTGTCTCTTTACCTGCACAGCTGTATGCCATGCACAAGACTGATGCATGAGGTCCCTTACTACTGCTGCTGGCTGCTCACCATTAGTTGTAGTGTGGCTACAACTGGGAGCTGCAGTGACTGCATGGGTCACTTCACCACCAGACTGGTACATGATTATGTTGTGCACAATACAACATGTAGTGAACTTCTTGCATGCAGAAGCTGGGTTATTACTGAACAGCACCCCCCAGACTCACCCAGGCACATAAAATGACTCTTCAGGAGGTCATAGACCCCCTCAATGACAATATGGATCTGGGACAGGGCTATGTTGAAGTTCTCCTCTGCAGCTCCACTTAGATTTTTCATTGGTGTCATGAGCCATGGCTGCAGTAAATATCCAGCAATACCTGAAAAAACAAGAGAGAGAGAGAGAAAATGGGGGAGACAAAACAAGGAAAAGGTATTTTAGTATTCAGCAATACATTTTACCATGAATAACTATTTAAACAAAACAGAAAAAAATAGAGAAAAAATAATTTTCCCCTTACCAACAAAATGACCAATGGGCATACAGGAAGATGTGGTAGAGTGACTTAGTGTGCCAGATATGGGAATCATGTGCACTGCCAGGATGCTGGACAGAGACATTGGTGATGCATCCCCAATACATCACATACTACCTGGCAATTGATGGAATGGTAGTCATCCAAATTGCAGTACCACCATTCATCCCATGGACCAGATGGGATTCTACTTGCAACAAGGATGCAATCTGTTTTATGGAGTACCTCAGGGAGATGTGCCACCTCATAAAAGGCATGCATAGTCCTGGCTTGGTCCAAAGGTGACACTGGGAAATAGATGTACCATTCCACATGTGTCAGGATTACCCAATGTGTCCCTAGTCTGTCTCTGGAGGTTCCCTGTGCCAAGTATAGTGACAGCTATAAATACCTTATTATCCACAGGGATAAGAAGCCCACACATTCTTCCACTACCCCTATGAGGCTCATACATCATCACTAAGACCCTTATAATATTCCTGTCCACTCAAAACCTGTCAAGTATCTCCTGATTATCAAAGTTATAGTAAGCTATTCCCTGCTTATATCTCCATCATCTTGGTTGGCAAGGGCAGCTTGGTGCAAGCAGTTCTGGCTCAGTCAAGACAAGCAGCTGACAATGGGAAATAGCAAAGCTAGCAGCAAGTGTCAGCATCATCGCAGATTGCGAAGTAGATAGAATAGGAGAGACTCCTCTTTACAGAATGTGTCTGCAGATGGCATGGAAAAGCAGGAAAATTTCACTATGAACTGCAAATAGGCAAGAGTGCTTCATTAGCATAATCTGTTTTACATCATTCCTCATTTATACCTCATTATGATTTCATTTGCTGAGGCTTATTCATGACCAACATGCATTAGTATAAGTGGTCTCTATGAATTATGGCTTACTTGTGCTCATTCGTGAATAGTGCGGATAACCTTAACTCATTCGAATAATGACTATGAATACCATCCTATGTCTACTAAATACTGAACCAAAGAATCATAGCTGTGCCAGTGATTAAGCATTTGAGTATTTAGCAGTATATGTTCAATGCTGTCAAGTTCCATCTGACATCTATGGCTACATGAACAGCCAACACCATATACAGTTTTTACTGGACAAGTAGACAACATAAATAGATTGCCAGGTCTTTTTTCCATGCAACATACACACTGCGCACATACTTATGGACAATTCAGAGTCACCAGTCAGCCTACTGTGTGTGTCTGGTGGTCTTAATTATCCACATCAGCTCACAGGTGATGTAATTCCAACAGATTTCCATAACATTATTTTTCCCATGGTTCTCGCTGTACAGGTTTTGCCTTGCTCACCTTTCTTTTTATCTTTCCATCAGCTACGTATCTGTCTCATCAGCTATGTATCTGTCTTTCCTTCTCAGTACTTCTAATATTCTGTCCTATCTAGTTTTCCTATCAACTTATGTTGATTTACAGCAGAAAATTAACAGTTTTTTCTTGTGACAGTTGTTTTTTAACTCTCCAAGGACTTACCCTAGTGGTGCACTACTAGCAGTTAGTCAGCCCATTTTTTCCTAAGTGTATGGGATACAAGCATTCACAGCCCAAGTGACAGCCATAAAGCCTACCATTTCTGTCTGGGAATCCCAATTGTCTCCCTGTTCCCAAGCTAGAGTCAGATGGTAGGGGACAAGCCTAGCTTGCTGGTCTTGGGTAGAGGTAGCATAATCTCTCATTCTGGAAACACCCTCCTCCCTCTGTGGCAGCTCCTTCATACTCCACCACTGCTGCCTTCCAAGAAAAAGCCTTCCTTTGCATGCCAAGTTTCTGTTATCTATTCAGGATGCACTATGACAGAGCAGGATCATCTGATGCAAACTCCACCAGCTACCACCTTGTGCTCCCACTAGGTGTCATTTTGGTGTTGAGAAAGAAGCACCGCCATCCTTCTAGGATGGACGTGTCGGCAGTGGCTGCTCCTTCCCATCCTATACAGACAGCTCTTACAGGCACTTCAGATGCTATTTGAACTTGGGTCATCTGCAGCACACTTAGAGCTTTATACTTCTACCCCATGGAACTGGCTTCCCTGCAAGAATTTTAATATACCTTTGTCTTATTTCTTCGGTTTTCATTATAAGACTCACTGTTTTCTCTCCCAGCTGATTTCATGTGATGTACACTTGAGGGTTATATTTCTGGTCCATGAATTACTGTTCCCTGTCTTTATCCCTTATCACATATTTTTAAGAAAAAGTTCACATATATTTCTTAGTATATTTTACAGCATGGATTTCTAAAAACCTATTGCACATTTCGGTACTTTGAAACTTGTAATGCTTCATCAAACACTTAAAATTTTCCTAGCACATTTTTTAACTTTTTTCCTTAAATGCTTAATATGCACTGTATCTATATGTCACAATATCTATCCCTGCACACAGTTCATGGATTAACTTTATCATCATTATATGTGTTAAATAAATGTATTGTTTAATATTAAATAAATGTCATTTTTTTACTGAGTATTGTTAATATTCAGTCTTTACCATAACTTTTATATTTTACATATGTTAAATACATGCATTGATTAACATTTAATAACTTGCATCTGTTTACTTATAATTTTTATTACTTCTTTATCCTTTCTATCCTGTTGACAAAATGACACATTCAGAGCTTTGGTAATCACAGAGAAATTGTCAAGATACTATACAGTACACAACTGATATAAAACTCTTTTTTGATAAACTTTGGTCATGATTGTAACAATGCAAGCCTTTCTTTATAGAGAGTGAAGTCCTGATTTGGAGCACATGAGGTAAAGCCCATAATAAACACATTGGCTATGTTTAGCGGCAGCCTGTATACTGGTATTCAGGTATCACAACTGTCAAGGTCTGAGGCAATTGTCAGCATAGCTGTGTCATCCTCGTGGTAGTTCCAAGCTACAAGTCACAGGGTGAGTGAATCTTCACCTTTGCTTTAATAAATTAATATAATTATTGTGATTGACTGTTCAATAGCACAAATAAGTTAACAGTAAGCTAACAAAAAATATGGATTTCATATTTTTATAAAAGAGTACATGTTATAACGTCCATTAGAAATGCACTTTAGTACTGATTTTCTGGTAAAGAAGCTACATTTGCGGAGCTGTTGTATTAAAATGCAAGACGAGATTATTTTCATATGTCTTTGACTGCACTTAAGTTCTTGGACTTCTGTTTTACATGGCATATTAATTACACTTTTTTAACTTGATAACATTGTCTTCCATTTTGTTCTAACATTTCCTTTTCATATTAACTCAATCTGATGTATTGCCAAGGGCTTCAAAGTGCCTTACAGTACTTAAAACAGTAGATGATACAAAGTCAGATGATAAATGCAATAAGAACTGCATAAACAGAGAACAGTAAATGTAGGCATAATCAGCCTTAAAAAGCCTACCTAAATAAGAACGTCTTTAATTTCCTCTTGGGAGTAGTGAAGTTTAATAGGGCTGTTTTTCAAAAAGATTATTTTCATAATCAAAGTCGGAGTAACTCCTTAAGTAAGTCATTAAGTTGATTTATGTCATTTGGTAGGACATGTGGTGTGACAAGAAGTTTCACTAATGTCACACTGTCATCAGTACTGTATTGTACAGCTATGCACACAATAGAATACAGACGGCCATTTTCCTATGTTGTGCACATGAAAGGCTACATTTAAAGACAGAGGAGCTGCACAGCACCAGGACTGACTACATGCCATCAATATTATGAGAGAAAGCCAGGCAGTGTGGTCTTCATAGTTGTATCAATCCTCTCCTACATCCTGGACAATGCATTTGCTAGTTGTACTACTCCTTATTAAGGAGTGGGTATTGTGCTTCTGGGTACTTCTGCTGTACCTGGACCCCCTTCTACTAATACCTGTACCCATAATGCATTGCTTACTAGCTGGCTTGCATTATATTAATGAAAGCACACAGTGCCATGATAATGCAAGTGGTGTGTTAATCATTTGCACATTGATTCATGATTGTAAAATGCATTTGCATTTCCAGGTTATATAACGAGACATAAAGGATTAAAGCTTCATTGGCTATGCCAACAGTATTCAGTATTTTTTATTATGTACTGATGCTGTATTAAACAGCAAACCAACAATGCTTAGCACAGCTCTGAGCTCTGCAAACTGGGATATTTCATGATATCCAGACTTAGTTTCCTACACAAATCTGTAAAGCATTCTGAAGTATGAAAGCAATATAAACTAATGCAGGAGTTCCAGAGGACTGAAGGCATCTTTAAAACGTGTAATAGTCTTTTGATTTTCAAGGAAAAAAGACTTGGCAAGTAAAACCTCATAAAGAGACCTCTGACCGTGCAGTCTATTCTGGTGTTGTACATCCCTGTATTAATTTATTTAGCCATTTTAATAATTTATTAATCAACAAAATAAACTGATTCTCATAGGCCTTTGTCAGCCAAAACTGGGGTCATAAGTGTAAAGGTTATATGCACAGACAATTTACACTAGTCATGCATGGTGTAGCACACAGTAAAATACAATTCTTCCATTTTGTGGAAGTTTTTACCTCATAACCTACGTTTATAAAACAACCCTCCATGGAAACAGCAGAGCCAGATGAGGAAACAAGTTACCAGGCAGTCGTTGCATAATTAGTAGATATTAGGTTGAAGGGATTATCTAAATGATTATACAGAAGGCCATCAGTATAATGTGGTGGCAAAAATATCAAAACTTTGAAAAGCGTGTAGTTCTATGAAGATTATCGACTGCAGGAAGGAGCATTTGTGCAAATTATGTCGATCACCATACCTGATAAATACGCTGAACAAAAAACATACATAGTTCTTGATGTAAAATAGAGTTCTGTAGTCCTAGTTATATAACACTACAGTGGTCTGTAGAAGTGGAAACAACGACCATCTGTATAGGCTGCTTATAAGTGAACATAAGGGATACAGAGGATTATTTTATTTAATTTTATACGATAGGCCACCATATGCAATCTCTTTTAATGGAGCCATACAAGAATAATATGCTTTAGCAAAAATGTGAGTCCATGCACAGGGTTCTACATCTAGAAGACTGCAAATTTTGCTTAAACCCTGGGTTTTGAAATAACAGATATGCTACTATATATCAAATAATCCCTCTTTGAAAGAGCTGCTCTTCTACCTATTTTTAATAATAGTTACACTGCCATGCTATTAGGCCCTATGTCATAATCCCTGCAAGGTAAACTTTTACAGCCCAAGTAATACACAATCTCATGCATTTAGATTTCACTGTATGCAAATTAAATGTATAAATATGCAATATTCCTTCTTTTGCTTAAACCACTTAATGTAGTAAATATGCTGTCATCCTTGTAATATGTTATTTGACTTCAGTTTCAGGAATCTACATTTTTTTACTTAATTTAAAAGGACCACCATGCCATTTACAGTCATTTTACTTGCAGTTTCTTAATTAATGGGTTACTTTTAAAGTACCATCATGCCATTTATAGGTATTGTACTTGTAGCTTGATGGTACAAGATGTTTTAAGAATGCAAGTGAATGAATCCTAACGGTTTGCTGTTATTCTAAGAAGCTCCAAGCACTATAGAGTTTTAAACATTTTTCTAGAGATTTATGAATAATGTTTATCTGTTGCACTTAGAAACAGGGAATTTCACATGGCTGCTTGGTTTACTGTCTCAAAAAGACAGCAATTGTTACCCTTAAGCAGTGACAACAAAAAAACTAATTTTCATTCAGATAAATTGAGTCTGACATAGAATGACTTCATAATGACTTCTTGGCAAACCAGAATGCCCTAACAAGCTTCTTGGAAGCAGCCCATCTTCACTGTTTCCATCATCCATTTATTACTGTAAAAGTATGACTTTTCCAATTAAATTAAAAGGAAACCCCCTTTCTGCTTATATCACCTAATTCATACAATAGATCACTGATCTGCGGTATGTGTCATGATGCTGGACCCAGTTTCTTGTGAATTTGGCCAACTATGGATTACAGCAGTTTCTTCCAGAAGAGAAATAACATCAAATGTATAGTGCAAGCATTTTTTTCTTTATTGTTTCCTATTTGCAGATGAATTATTTGCATTTTTATTGCGTAGTGTTTCACAAATTAATTTAAATAATGAATTTTCAAGGGACTTTCTTATAGCAGGTTTAAATGTGTTTATAACCACTACCACTAAGATCACTAAGCCACTGTACTCAAAAATAAAACACAAATCAAGTAAAAATAAAACATAAATCAAATTCTGTGGCGTTAGCATGTGCAATCAAGTTATATGCACCTCAGCATTTCACTTTGAAGTGGGATAGCAAACTCTGCATAAATCATTGCTGAAAAAACATGTTAACTGATTAATGGTGTAATCAAATAATCATATACATTTGTTCAACCACTCAGCTGATTCTTTAAGTGACAGTCCTTAATTTATAGATTGACTAATATATTAAATCAAGTGCATGCTGCCAGTTTCCATATTTAATCACTTGGTGCAAGTGTGTTATATTTCATGACAGCAGTTTCTTCTTTAACATGTAAATCCTTTATCTCCTCTACCTGTAATTTTTGAACATGACATTACTCTAAATGTCCAGTCATCCATGTTGCATCCATTTCAGAATGAACAGACAGGGAGCTAAAAGGATTTCTTGAATTAATGTATCACATATGCTTTTGTCTTAGTCTTACTGCTTTAGCAATGTCACCAAAATGTGCTGAAATCTTTGTACATGAACACAGCTGCATTAAATAGTGTCAACTGTGCTACAGATAAGACAAACATTAGCAGAAAAATCCCATTAATTTATTTTCATTTATACTTCTCGGCCACTTTTTTACATAATGAGCATTTTCCAAATAGGACTACACCTTTTCTTATAACACAGCTTTGTAAATACTTTCCAGTATTAAAAGTATATATAAACTGCTCATACTCACTAGCATATCAGATAGGCTTTGTGCATATTTTATTTATTTACCATCTTATTTTTACTTATTTTCTTTTTGTAGAGACAGTGCGGGACCATGGGGATATTCACTTATTCACATTTAAAGGGCAGTAATGAATGGAGCAGTAAGGCTAGAAAGAAGAATATAGATGAACTTTAGTACTTATGGAGTTTGTGCCTTTAACAGTTGTAGCAACAAGACTTGACAATAATAAATTGTTTGTTTAGTTTCACAAATGAATAATATGCTAACTGCCCTGCAGGGCCATTTTAAGCCTAGTCAATATTCTGAGGTCAGAATAAAACCCTTTACCTTAAGATTATGAGGTGAAGACCCTAACCACTGTGACAAACCCTCAAAACTGCTCATTTGCTTTAGTCATATGCTGTATCTAATTCAAAAGTGATATCTGGTAAGACTGTTTAGGGTAACATGATAGAAACAGAGGAGAAGAATGTAATTTACAGAGGCTTGTAAGTTCCTCTCATCATTTCTACATTGCCGTTAAAACTGGTTTCATTGATTCAGTTTAGTATTCCTCTGACTGAACATTTTGAAGACAGGAGTAAATAAAAGCCTCATTCTAAGACAGACAAATCTGTCAACATGTTACTTCAATACAGCTGCGTACAATGCATTTACAGAAGCTGCAGCTGAAAGCCACACTGCTGTTTATATGTAACAACTATGGTTTCTCCTTTCTTTTTGATTATTGTGAATGGAGAACCATACATTTTCCAGAAAACTATTTTGCAATGTGTTAGGGTTGCTATACATTGGATACAGGTACACATTCATTCTCCATCTGACACTTTATATTATATATGCTCTGAAAATGATGATACATTGAGTCATATATGTTCTGACTTCATGATTTGCATGGAAACAGAAAGCTGAGGCTGCAAACCTTTACTAGAAAGATACTTTTTGAAGAGAAAATAAAACCATTGAAATGAATAAGGTTTGTGCAGTCATTTCTCAGTTAAGGAAGATTAAAGATAAATATATAACGATCATTTGCATATATCCCATGTACCTCTGAAACAAGAGGTTTGGGAGGTCACTCAGTGGAAGTTCTAGCTTTGCTAGAGTTTTCATTTTGTTTTTACTGATTGGTTTTTCAGTGACCTTCTCACTCATTGTTTCATTTAAATGTAGGAACCTTGAAAGCTTCTATCAATGATGGGGATTGATAGAGTGCCTAAGGAAACACAACGTTAATGCTTGTTTGTTCCGAGATACAGTCCACAATACGTAGAGAAACACTGTATAGATATGCAGCACTACATTTTTAGGAGGTCACTGCACAAAGAGCATCAGGGATAATCAAACAAATATTAGGCCTTGATCAGTACCAGCAAGCTGAATAAATGTCTGCATAAAGTAATAATGGGATAAGCTCACCTAGTCAGCTCTATGGCTGGATATGTGCTACAATAGAGAGCACGACTGATGTGACAGACCTCACAACAAACTCTGAAAAGTATGACAAAGTCAATGCATGCTTATACCTGCAATGTAACACTATATAGCCACATCTCATGCTCATCTGGCACAGGCTGGGCAGCCTAGTGACCAGCATATAGACCATGGAGTGTTTGCACAGCAAAGTGTCAGTCTTGTTCACCTGATTATCATATCAATGGGGAGGAATTTGTAGTTGTGTAAGTAAACTTACCTTAACAGTAGACATTTGAATGGTCACTGCTGCAGTAGTCTTAGCTGTACAGGTTATATCCTGCCAAGGATATAGCAGCTGGCCAGCTTCCAAAGCTTCAGGGCACCTTCCACACTCTCAAACTGTTAGTCAGCTGAAGCTGAGCTGCTTAAAACAAAAATTTGAGCACCAAGCACTTCAGAGATTTCATGGCAACTTAGGGAGAGAGACTGAGCCCTGAGAGGACATAGCTAAGAGTGTATACACACATACATATATACGTACACACCCAGGAAGAATCAAAAACATAAAAAGGGGAATGGAGGGAGGGAGTGGCTACTGCAGCATTTGAACATCTATTGTTATGGTATGTTTACTTAAGCAACTTTACTATGATCATCATACTGATCATGGCTGCAGTAGCCTTAGCTGTATGGGTAGATTACTCTAGCTTTCTACATTTGGAAGGTGGAAGGGGAAGGGTCCATGAGGCCCTGGAGAATGGTCCTAGCAAAGCCTGATCTAGACTTAGAAAGGTAATTAAGCTTGCAGTGCTTTGTAGAAGTATGTGCAGAGGACCAAGCTGCTGCTTTTAGAATACCTCTAGAATCAAGCCTTTTGCAAAAAGCTATTAAAGAAACCAACCCTGGTAGAGTGAGCCATGACCGTGCCTGAAATAGATTTGTTATGGGGAGTATAACAAAGGTAATAGTCTTAGACAACCATTTGGAAATAGTCTGCTTTGCGACAGGCTGTCCCTTCTTCTTACTGTGACAAGAATTGAACAACTGATTCATGGATCTGAAAGATTTTGTCCCATCAAGGTAGTATCTGAGCTGTCTGTGAATTTCCAAGATGTGGAGTAGCCTTTCACCTTCATTTTTATGTTCTGGAAAGAAAACACGGAGATGGATAGTTTGGCTTAAAGTAAGCTCAGGTACCACTTCAGGCATAAAAGAAAGAATAGTTCTCAAAGAAGCCCTGTCTCTTTGGAAAATGACATACTGTAGGTTTGTTCCACTATAAGAGATTGCAACTCAGATACTCTTCTTGCAGAGGTCAAAGCAATCAGTAAAAATGTTTTCCATATTAGGGACCTCAAGTCAGCCATTTCATCTGGTTCAAATGGAGCAAGTGTTAGCTTCTCTAACAGAAAATTAAGATTCCAAAAAGGAGCCATTGGTTTTCTTGGAGGTCTCTTATATAAAATCCATTTCAAAAACATTTTGACAGGAGACTATTGAAAGAGGAGGATCCATGGGCAAACATGCTGAAATGGCTGATAAATGAACTTTTAATTAGAAGCAAACGACACCAACAAACCAGATAAAATGAAAACCAGCAGTTCAAAGTCCTCACAGCAACCAAGAAGCACAAAATGTGATAAATGTAAAAACCTTTATATTTATTATAAAATATCAAGAGCGCTCTTGTTTAACCAGTGTAAACTTCATCAGACCTGACTGATCAGACTGCATTGGAGCAGTGTGAGGAAAAAAGGGAAATCTGGATTTACAGAAATTTGCTATCTCCACCAGGTGATTTGTCTCTTGACAAACCCCAGAAGTAGCATTTGAAAATCTAATGGGTGTTGGTGCTGGGACCAAAGAGCCTTCAGTTACCACTGTATCTTTCTCATGTGGAGTCTTGCCAGGGGTATCATGTGAGTAATAGATGCCATGTGGCTCAAAATCCTGAGGTATTCCCTTGCAGTGACCAAAATCTAAGTGGAGAACCTTTAAATAGATCTAGGTATGCATATATATTTTTTTTCTTATGGAATAAAATCTCTTCAAATTGAATTGTCTAGCAGACACCACAGATACACAGTTCTCTGTGATGGAGTAAAAAAATACTTTTAAATGTTCTCTTGGAATCTAACTTGTGTAAGAGATCTGTCATCCACGTAAGAGAGTCCTAACACTATCAGACTTTGCAAAGGTGAGCAAGTTTTCTAAAAATGAAAAATGTGGATACCCTGTAGCCCGCAGTGAAATATAACTAGATACCTTGTGAACACTCATGATGCACTGGATAGTTCAAATGGTAAGGCAGGGTACTGATAATGTGATCCAGATACACAAATCCTTAAGAAACATCTGAAGTCTGGATGAATACGGATGTGATGGTAAGCTTATTTGTAGTCTATTGTTATCAAGAAATTTAAATGAGGAAGAAGGGGTAACAGGTTCTGAAGCAGTGACAGCATTTTGAATTTGGGCACTATCACAAACTGGTTTAGGAAAGAAAGATCCAGAACTGGTCACCAAACATTTCTTCCTTTGGCACCAAAAAACGCCCCTGAATAAAAACCTTTCCCAGTCTGTGAATGAGGAAATGGTTCTATCATTCACTGAGACGATATGTGTTGAAGGACAGGAGGAAATAGAAGAGTCTGATCTGGTGGATGAGAACTTACCCCCTGAAAAGAAGGAATTTCCTCCAACTGCCATGTGTAAGCTTATTGAATCATCTTCAGAACCCATTTATCTGAAATTATCTGTTGCCAAATGGAGAAGTGGAGATTCAGACTTTCTAGAAAGGAAAAGAGGCTGACAGGGTGGGAGGGGGGACAAGGTCCCTTAAATACTTATTCTGATGTGTTGGACTGTCCTTTTTTTTGGGGGGGGGTCTTATATTATTTTAAGAACTTCCTTGCCATTTCTTCTTAACTGTCTGTTTTCCAGCATTTTGCTAAGACTGGCTTATTTTTCTTCTTGACAAAATTATGAGGAGGTTAGAGAAACATTAGAAAATTTGGAAAAGGGGGGGGGGTGAAAAATCTGTACAGTAGAGGGCCCACAAACTGAATCTCTATCCAAAAGAAAATTTAAAATATCATTTTTCACATCATCTGGGAGGTTTTCCATATTCAGCCAGGCTAATCTCCTCAAAACAATGCAAGTGGCCAGAGTCCTGAAAGAAGTATCATCAGTCATGCATACATTTTAAACAATGAGCTGTGACAAGTAAAATGGAAGAAATTATTTACAACACATTTTTCCTCACATGTAGAAATCCCAGACAAAACATTCCTCATACTTTTGCACTTAGAATAAACTTTAACATATGAGACTGACAATTCAAAATGCTGAAAATCCAAGTTATTGAAGCATATACTTTTCCCCCATACTTACCATTTTTTTTCCATCCTTGCCAGAAAGTGTAGGGTTTCTTTTAACTAAATGTTTTGCAGCATTTGGACTAACTAAAGCAATAGCTACTGGGTCAGGTTTAGGATGAGTTTATAAAAACTTTAAAGACTGAGGAACTTTATACAATCTATCTGCCATTGCGGGGGCAGCAGGCTGACCATCTGTATGAGGAAAATTGCAAACCGTGAGACACTCATCCTCCAATGCTGACAGCACTGGAGGAATGTGTGAAGGTTCTGGAAATTCCATTTGTAACAGCTCATATTATTTTATGAGGGAGTGAGAAACCTCAGTGTTCTTCCACTGGAAACACTTGCACATTCTGGAAATTGTCTCAGAGAAAGAGAAACACCCACAGGTAGAATGAGATACTGTGCTCTCCTCTGAGTCCGAATCAGAAATCTGAGGAAAAAATTCTGCATCTGTCCCTTCATCTTCTGTCCAGATTCAGAACATTGAAACCCTTCAGGGAAAGATGCATTCCTCTTTCTTTTGCAAGAAAACACTTTATAAGAAGGATAAATTGCTTGAATTAGACCCTGAGCCAGATCTAGTACACTACTTTTATCTAGAGAAATTTTAGGAGTAGATACAGGTTTAGTTTTCTTTTCCTTTTTGACAGGAAAAACTGGCCAACAGTGCTGTTAATGGCAAAACCAGCTTCCCCAGGGATCGACACAGCTGTCTGACTAAACAGGGAATCAACAAGACTGGCAGCCTTGTCCACTGAGTCTACTGAGGACGTGGCTAACCCCCGGTCCATAGTGGCTGTAGATGCTACAATAGAATGGTCCAGGGTAAAAAGTGACTGGTCTGAGGAATTAGCTTTGGACCCGATAGAGTCAACATTCTGTGGCTGATGCAAAATTGTTAGCCTGTTGTTGTGGCAAAGACTGTTTGCTTAACTTTTTTTTTTTTTTTGTGGCCAGAAGAAGTATCGACTTTGGAACCAGTAGTTTGTTCCATGGTCAGAACAAAAACGTTGCCCCTTTCCTATGGAAAACAAGCAGCATAAGCCAATACAATTTTAAGTTGTTAAAAGTCAAAGTACAGTAAAAAGCATTTTAATACACATTGCCAGCCTCCCCCCCCCAAAAAAAAATAAAATAAACACAATTTCTCCACAGAAGAAAGTGGTTTTAACTCCTTTAAACTACTTTTTAAACTGTCAGGAAAAAAGTGTTAGTCTATTTAAAAGTACAGTTAAGTGTCATGGCAGTCCATTAAAGCACAAACTTCTAGATTAAAAATAACTTTCCTAAGCAGAAAGGTACATGAAAATAATATTTTTTTCATGTGGAAGAATTTTCCTAAAAGGGAACTTATCTGCCCAGCAAAGGAACAGCATAAGCCAACTGTTGATCCTTGAAAACCTACAGAGGAGTGAGCTCTTTAGTGGCAGAAAGGCTCTGAAGGACTTGGTGCTGAGTCCTGTCTTTTAGGCAGCTCAGCTGGATCTGCGTAATGGCCTGAGTATGTGGAAGGTGGCCTGAAGCTTTTGAAGCTGGCGGTCTGTTATATCCTTGGCAGGTTATAACATATATCGCTAAGGCTGCTGCATCGTGATCAACATGATGAACTTCTGTAGTAGATAGAAATGTAGGACTGAAGAGAACAAGCAGAGGGAGACCCTCAAGGTCAACTAAAAGGTATGAAACCTGGAGGGGAAGGAATGTTATTTTTTTTATTTTTGGGGGGGGCGGGCTCTTCTAAGATTTACAAAAGATTTACAAATGAAAGGCAGGTGGAGGAGGTACTGGGGGATGGCTGTGGATGAGATACAGGAGGCGAAGGCCAAGCTGCAGGAGCAGACCAATAGAGCATACCCTTAGATGGAGTTGTTATACACATAATAAGTGGGGAGGATAGTGGCTGGATATAGAGAGGGTGGACAAATACTGATGAGGAGGATGTACAATCAAAAAGGACTAGGGAATGAAACATAATGGAAGCAAACACTAGGATGGAAATATGGTGGGATCCTGGCATTGTTCGATTCCAGTCTAACCAAGAAGGCAACAAACCCAGACATCACTCATCTGAGTGGCTGATGGTATGTGCTAATTGCACCTCTGGTGGCCTGATGGCCTGGAGCTGACAGTAATGTGACTCCGCGTGCCACTCCAGAGGGTGTTCCAATATTGCTAAGGCTGACATCTAGTTGCTGGTGCATTCTGTCATCCACTAACCTTCACAACCAGTGTAGGGAGACCAGGAGAAACCCCTCCTAGCCACTTTCAGAAGAGGAGACTTTGCCTCCTCCTAAGAAATGGACATGAAAGGCATCAATGACTTTGCTCAGTCAGAGGTCTCCCTACTGAGAGGCAAACCTAGTGACCATTGGCTACCCAGTACCAGAGGCATTTGCTGGCACAGCCTGAGCTGAATCTTCATCTCCTCATGTTCCATAGATGAACCTGCAGAAGGACAAGAAAATCAGAAAACTTCTACAAACACAATCATAGTTTTGCAGTGGATTGGCATAGATATCATACGCACACTCCCTGCTTCTGGAAAAGGTGCTTCTACCTTCTGTGGCACCCAGCACCTGCTCCCCCACCTCTGGAGAGTGAAGTATGTATTTCTTAGCATACATGTACAACAGTTAAGATCATAGAAGGCAACGTTACTGAAAAAAAACATTTACACTATGCCTCAGCCTCTTTCTTCTGTAGTTCTTCCTCACATTGACAAACAGGTTGGAGAGGCATTGCTTTAGATCACTGTACCTATAATGTCACTGGTCACAAGAATGGGTAATGCTACTGTCCACACTCACCATCCCAGCAAGCTTGCCCCAGGCATTCACCTTCTGAAGTGGGCCATTATAAATGATCTCTAAAATTCCTGTGCAGGAAAAACAGGAAATGTATTTTCTCCCTGGTATAACATACTGAATTTGCATTCTCCAGTGTCTGAAATGCCACAGAACTCACTCAGGCCCATTTGAAAAGCAAATTGTAGCCTCATGCACAAGGGTGCATATTTGTGAATTCAATGCAGCACAACATAGTGGTGCATCCCAGTGCTTATACATATTTGTAGCACTGCACTCCAAAGCTTAAAGGCCTTATATATTCAGTTTGTAGGAGCATGCAGATCATGTGCTTAGTGGCTACAGTGGCATGCATGGCTAGTGGCATTATGCTTAGACTGAGCATTGTACATTGGCAGCACTTCACAGATAGTGGCACTAACTGACTTAATTAGAATACTCACTATGCTGACAGGCTCTTGTAAGAGTGATAAAAAGCACCAGTGCCATATCATGCAAGACTATTTAGAACAGAGCAACTATGTAATAAAGACGTTTCTGTAAAGATTCTGCAGACTTGAAGTTTTACAGAATTAAGGATGAAATCCTGCCTGATAAAGCACCTCAGCAATAAAGAACAAACCCCGTGGTGGATAACAGTGAGGCAGATGGTGTGGTATATATATGTAACTGTTAACCCATGATACTGGCATGGTAATGTGCCATCTGCCTGTACCCCTGGAGTCAGCAAGCCATGTACACTGGAAATCATGGCAAAGGCATTCTGCAGTCAGTAAGTGGTTCCAAGGCTATATGCTGAGGCAGTTACCACTGGTACAAAGTGTTAGGGAGAGCAATCAGGAAGAGTTGTTTCAGCATTCTTTCTGTACCGGCATTTCTGAATGCTAGTACAGAAAGACACTTCAGGGCTTCCTATGTGCTAAACTATAACATGCAGATATCATCATGTTATAGTTTAAAGAGAATACACATTTTTTTTTTGTGCTGTTCAAAGAAAAAGCGGGGGGGGGGGTAATGTTGAGTCAGCTTACTATAGTAGAAACCTTTTTTCTCTTGAATGGTGGAGCTGGGGGGCATGGATCTCTCTGTAGTAAACCAACTGATACAAATGCAGAAAAGTAGCAATTAGCTTGGTACATTAACGTTTTTTTTACTTATTATTTTGAAAGGAAGAGCTGAAAGCCCACCTCTCAACTCTCCATATTTTTGCCTCATAATTTTGAACTGTTCCTCACAACTTTTGTCGCTTTCTGGCAAATCAAAGAGGTTCAAAGTCAATACATAATGGTATACATGTGAGTTTCAGATTGCATATCCTTCAGAAAATGCATGCTAATATAAAATATATTATGCAAACATCTTTCTAAGTTTATAAGATCAAGATTTAAAATCTGTCCCTGTTTTTTGAGGTTTGCCCCTCCCATTATATTTCACTCTATCCAGATTTCTTGTACTAAGCAGTTGAGACATGGCTGGGGGGGGGGGGCATGGATCAGACTGTAGTAAGCCAATTGTTACAATACAATGCTTTTTTTATTTTTCTGTCTTCATTGGAAGAACTTGGAGATCATGGATCTGACTGTAATAAGAAATGATTGGCTAACTATAGAAATTTTTTTTTTTTTTTTTTTTTTTTTGGGAGAGGATGGGCGCTACATTGGGACCAACGCTGGGTACTAGATGAGCCAGCTAGGGCTCTGAGGGGGGCACTGTGTGCCCATTATGATCAACACATACTGCACTGCATTAGGGTGAAGATGCACACTCCCATAATTCTACAGTCTCCCTGCCATGGGCCACATCAAGCCTTGATACAGCAAGCTAACACAGTGGACTTCACTAGTGGTCACATCCTGACAACAAAGCCTCTCACACTACATGACTACCTACTCACCTGTGACTGTTTCCTCATACCAGTGGAACCATCGTAAGTGAGGATAATTTTGCCTTGCCTACCCCATAATCTATATGGATATGGTGATATCTGAAGTACAATTTGGGCAGCCCATGCTCTGGTCTGTATAAGCTATGTTTGAAAATACGTTATTTGAGTCATGGCCCATAGTTATAAACCAGGCTTCGCTGGTATGCCACTGCTGTTTGCCCTCCTGTGACTGGACTGTGCTGTTCCTCCGATTAAGCATCACACTGGCTTTCTGCTGCTGCTGTTGTTGAAGCTACAGCTACAAATGGTAAGAAAGGCTGTGATTACATGGTCACTTGCTGCTACATCTTTTGGCACAAGATCATGTTGTACAGTATGGCACGTCTTGCTGCAGATGTCTGGACTGTATTGTAGTGCCTCTCCCAATGTGCCTAGACAATAGAATCATCCCTTCAGTAGACTGACTACTTGCACCACTTATGCTTCTTATGGACTACATTATAGGTCATTTCCTGCATGGCCTGAAGATTGCAGATGAGGGTCATCAATCACATCTCTCGGCATGTCCAATATAGCTTGCAAAACACAGCAAATAATGTACGATATGTGGTCTGCTACCTGCTTGCATGGAGACTGTGTGTATGAACTTGTCAGTCCAGCATGTTTGTGTACCTATGAACCAGATTTGGTATAAGTCTATCATGGGTTAAATGTAGGGATCATGGAACTGCCCAAATGGCAAACAGATATATTATAAACAAACCTCTGAACTTCTTAGCACAAGAATCAGGAGGAAAACCAGAAATATAGCACAAAAAATTTAGAGTCAGGAAAAAGGCAAGAGATGACATTTTCTGGCCAAGAGATGACTGCATGAGAGAAGATCTGCAATGGGTAGACATGATTGTCATAGATGGTAGTAAACTGATCTAAAAGTAGGGAAATATTTCAAAAGTGCTTTCATAAACTTAGAAAGTTGATAAAATAACAGGATTTGCATTATCATTTTGTGAAGGACATTAAGTCTGAAATTCAAATAATTTTCATTATTTATTGACTGCAATCTTCAATGATTTGCCTGAAAGCCACAAATTTTATGAGGAATGGACCACTAATATGAAGCAAAATATGAACAGTCTGATAAATTCTGGACATTTGAAAGGCATGATTATAAATAATGTCTGGGCATTACACACCATCTTGGCAGCTCATGGTGTAGAAGTCTATCCTGTTGATGGACTGCAGGCTCTCTGGAGCAAGAGAGGTCTTGATAGCAACATGTGAGCAATCCATGGTGCCCACGGTCTCAAAGCTGTGCAGTACAAATGGCTGCATAGTGCTGGTTTTCTCTTTATTCCTATGCAGCTAGATGAGCTCCTTCATGTGGACTGGCATAAAGTCAATGAACTGATCTAGCATTTGTGAGGATAATGCCTATAGTAGCCCAGACATGCCCCCTCCCTTAGGTCGATGATCGTTCCCTGTAACTAATATAGTTAAGGATGCATATAGTTTAGTATCCATAGAAGTGGGCAAACCATGCACCCCCATCAGTTTTTCTTGTGGGTAACCACAGTTAAATCAAGTCCCTTACAGTCTCCCTCTCCACATGGAAATGGTTTACAGCCTGCTGGTCTGAGAACTGGTGTTAGATCAGGTGCTGCTTGTAGCTACTACATTGGTGAGGCAATCCTGGCTATGATGGCAGCTTCTACAACATGCTATTTTGCTACTACTAGTATCACTGCAGTCATGTACAGCATGAATCTCAGTATTCAGTATGGCTGTGCACCATGGCACAGCTCACCTGATTTATACATTTTTAAACTGGCCCACCATTCAAGTCTCATTGTTTGCATAAGCTATGTAGCTCATTTACATCGAGTTCCTCATTTTCATTTCATTATGCACTCATTAGCATGTGTAGCACGCCATGTCATTTTGACCTTTGCACGCCATACTAAATGTGTCTCAGAATTGTGTACACCCTGCACATCTCCACTACTCACACTAATTTGAGCTGCACAATGTGCTATGCATCCATGAATCTTAGCCTTTACATTTATATGCAAATGAGAAAGGGAGCATATATAGCCCTTTCTGCAGTGGCAAAATATGTGGTCTTTTGGGTATTTGCAATGCTTAAGGGTGGAGATATTCTTTAGCTCTGCTTTGAAAGTCAGTATTAAAAAAATCAATAGTGATTTATCAAAGAAGAGATCTAGGTATAGACACTGAAATAAAGAGTATAGTGTAGATATTTACAAGTGTATATGCCCTGTGACACCCAAAATGTGGACTTTGGTTTAGGTTTTATTGCACTGTATGTAGACTTTAGACCTATGAACAGATTTTAATAACAATTTACAGAGGAAGAAGTGAGAGTGAAGAAACAAGTCAAAGGGGACAGATAGACAAAGCTACTTTAGGCACACAAGGTGGCATTACAAGAAGAATCAGAACAACACTTCAGCAAATTATAAGTGACTGGAATACAAAACTGAAGGCACTTGGGATGACACTGAATACAGATAAGACAGTGGTCATGGCAGCTAATGAAGAAAATCAGAAGAAGCTGAAAATTAAGAAAGAGGGGAAAATAGTGCTGGCAATGTCTAGGGAATTATTTTTGTGCACAAAAGGGGGAAAAGTCTCATTTTTGTAACATATATTCATTTGCTAAAAAAAAGGCAGAATTTCTTTTACAAACTAGGACCTGGTTTGTCCAGTAATGGTGTCAGACTGTGGATGATAGAATTCAATTGCCCATTGGGGGAATATGGAAGATAAAAGAGAGCTAAAGATGCACACATGATGTGAAGGTAGCTAAAGAAATTGTCAGAAAAGTCAGACTAAAAGCAGTCACAATTGAGGGAAGTATCTGCTACGTGGGAAATAATGAATTAGAAAAAAATTATATTTTATAAGAAAAAATATTTCAGATCAGAAATCAGTAGAAATTTTTATAGAGAATGAAGACAGAAATATAAGGGGAAGCAATTTGTACAATGAGTAAGGAGTTGGTCAACAATGCAAATCAGAATTCTGTCAGTTATGGACAGACTGTCAAGGCATGAGATCTTGAAATGTGGACAGTGAGTTGGTGGAGAGCTTTAAAAATTTCAAAACAAATAGCAAAAATTTACAAATTTAAAGGACTGAATGGACTAAAACTATATATAGTGTAGAAAATATTTTCAGAGATCTATAAAATTAGAGCATAAAATTGATTATACAGCATAGAAACAAGTTGTTTATAGAACTATAGAATATAATGCATAATTAGTATTTGAGACAGGTATGACAAACGGAGTGCCAGCACAGCTATCTGGAATTTTGTAAATAATTACATGTCATTTGTGAATATCAACAAGATTCATATAAGATGCTTGTGTTACAACTCTTTTAGAACTGTATGCCATGTGTATATCAAACTAGTCTGGTACAGAAGTGTGTGTTGAAAAGGTTTTTGCAAAGTGCTATTTGAAATGGATCCACAGTGTGCCCTGCTGGAATAGAATAGAATGTATGTAGTATTGTAACTGTTTAGATGTATATATATTTAACAGAGGAAATTGGAAAACAGGAGGTTAACTTCAGTCCAGCAAAACTTCAGAAAAACAGCTGAATTTAAATTACTTTATAGGCTATGCAATAAAAGATTATATATTTCAGTTTTAAATGCAGCAAGGAGACACACTGTCTAAAACTAGGGAACTTTCTGTATTTTCTTTAGTGTGAAGTAAATTACTAGTCTTGAAAGCATGAAGAAATGCAATTGTTTTATGACTTCCAGCATCTGCCAGAGAGCTGAGGTATATGTTATTTTCACAGGTAGATGCTAAATACTGCTAGGTTCCAGCAGTGGGAGTTTCACCTGGGATAGAGTCAGATAAGATATGATGTTATTCCTCAAGCTATCCCAGGAGTAATATTTGAGAGGTCTCTTTGAGAGACACATCATTCTGTATTCTGTGTTGGACCTGGCAACAAGAAGACCCATTTACCGCATCTGCCTTGCTCTTAAGTAAGTTAACTAGGGTAGAGTCATTGTCTTAGATACAGTCAGGAATATAACAAACCTTAGTTTAAATATTTTTCTTTATTTATTTGAGACTAACCTGCAATGTTGCTGTGGTTTTGAACTCTGATGTCACTATGAATATATACTGAGTATTTTTTGTTCTTTTATTCTTCTTCTTTCAGCTGTTCCCATTAGGGGTCGCCACAGCGGATCATCTGTTTCCATTTATTCCTGTCCTCTGCATCATGCTCTTTCACACCAACCGTCTGCATGTCCTCTCTCACCACATCCATAAACCTCATCTTAGGCCTTCCTCTTTTCCTCTTACCTGGCAGCTCCATCCTTAGCATCCTTTTCCCAATATACCCAGCATCCCTCCTCAGCACATGTCCAAACCAATGCAATCTCACCTCTCTTGCTTTGTCTCCAAACTGTCCAACCTGAGCTGACCCTCTAATATACTGATTCCTAATCCTGTCCATCCTAGTCACACCCAGTGCAAATCTTAACATCTTTAACTCTGCCACTTCCAGCTCTGACTCCTGCCTTTTCGACAATGCTACCGTCTCCAACCCATATAACATAGCTGGTCTCACTACCCTCTTGTAGACCTTCCCTTTCACTCTTATTGGTACCCGTCTGTCACAAATCACTCCTGACACTCTTCTCCACCCACTCCATCCTGCCCGTACTCTCTTCTTCACCTCTCTTCCACACTCACCATTACTCTGAACTATTGATCCCAAGTATTTAAACTCATCCACCTTCACCACCTCTACTCCTTGCATCCTCACCATTCCTCTATCCTCCCTCTCATTCACACACATATATTCTGTCTTAGTCCTGCTGACCTTCATTCCTCTCCCCTCTAGAGCATATGTCCACCTCTCCAGGGTCTCCTCAACCTGGTCCCTACTCTCACTACATATCACAATGTCATCTGCAAACATCATAGTCCATGGGGCCTCCTGTCTAATCTCATCTGTCAACCTGTCCATCACCACTGCAAATAAGAAAGGGCTCAGAGCTGATCCTTGATGTAAACCCACCTCCACCTTAAACGTATCTGTCACTCCCACCGCAGTCCTCACCAATGTCATACTACCCTTGTACATATCCTATACTACTCTTACATACTTCTCTGCCACTCCCGACTTCCTCATACAATACCACAACTCCTCTCTAGGCACCCTGTCATATGCTTTCTCTAAGTCCACAAAGACACAATGCAATTCCTTCTGACCTTCTCTGTATTTCTCCAACAACACTCTCAGAGCAAATATTGCATCTGTAATGCTCTTTCCTTTTTTTTTTCTTTTTTCTTTTATTATTTGTTATTAAATGTATTTAAACGTTTTATTGTGGCTGATCATTGCAGAGATATTTAAGTTTTGAGAATACTTGCATATTTATTTGGTGACCATGTGTAAACCACTCCTAATAGCCTTGCTCTTGGTCAAACAACCATTTGTATTAATATTAGTATTACACGGTAAGATTGGGCACACTTTGTTAAGGGCCTTAAAGTACCTGATAAGAGTTGGCTGGTGGCAGTGATAACTACCTTGTAATCAGGGCAAAAGAGGGCATAGCTAGTAAACCTGTGCCAGCCTTTTCCCAGGTGTGTGTGAGTGTGTGTATAAATCAGACCTCAAAGAGTGTGTGTGTCAGCTACTTGGGCAGGGACATGAAGGACAGGTTGGAAATGGAGGGCGCCGGATGTCTTAGTTTGGCCACTCAGCTGAGATCTTAACTCTATAGCTGTGTCAGCAGAGAGTCTTATTGGGGATCTCGAGAAAGAGGAAGAAACCAGCCCCAAACTGACTGTGGTCTCATTGCACTTGATGCAGAAAGCTGCATCTGGAAATACTGTGTGTGTACTTTGTAATCCTCTCAGTGTATGTCCCCCACTGGTGCCAATTTTGAGAATTGAGGCTCCTTGATTACTGGTCCAGTGGTGGGTTGTCACAACAGGATTGAAAGTTGTTAAAGAAATACAGTATATGGCAGAGATGATGGAAGTGGTGTGATAAGTATATAGGCAGTGGGGAGAAATTTAAGGTGATTGCAAAATATTTAGAAAGATAATATTATCAAAAAGGTAGGGCTGATAAGGAAAAGAAGAAGTACAGCAGATAATAAGGTACAACATTACATTTTAGTTAAAAGATTAATTACATAACAGGTTATCATGGCAGTAAAAGAAATGAAGGATAGTAAACAGCAGGGCAAGACAATCTGTTGATATAATTTTTTAAGGAGTTAGTAGAGTGGACATGAAACATGTGGTCGAATTATTAAACTAATGGAAAGAAAGAGAGAAAGGGAAGTATCACAGACACTTGAAGACAAACTATTTGGATGGGTTGTGATTATATATTAGCCAAAATACTGAAAATGTAATTGCTGCAAGTAAAATAATATAGGATACAATATGAAGTAGGTGGAACAGTGCATTGTTTTGTAATTCTTTCACCTGCAGCTACAGTTTGGACACTCATTGGTTGCTGCAGTCTTTCATGATGAAAGACCTATCACAGAAAGAAAGAAATTGGTGTTGGCACTGGATACAGAAAACTCACAGCACTATATTCCATCACTATGAGTGGTGCAGAAATGGTTGCAACTGGCAGGACAAAATAGCTGAAGTCCAGAGTGCTAAAGATGTTGTTAGTCTGGCATATAACATGAAATAGCAATACTTACTGCTGACCAGATATAGAGAAAAGAAAACTACAGTGATTCAGACACCATGTTCATAACCTTACCAGAGGAGAATTTTCCATACACAGGCACTGTTCTAAGCAAGCAAGGTAAACCAGTGAGCACAATCATCATGGTGGATCAGTGTCCGTATGGAGTTTGCCTGCTCTCCCCATGTAGTTTGCATGCTCTCCCCATGGAGTTTGCATGCTCTCCCCATGGAGTTTGCATGCTCTCCCCATGGAGTTTGCATGCTCTCCCCATGTCTGATTTTTTTTTTCTGGGTACAGTTTCCTCCCAACTCCCAAAAAGATTGTTTGTTGTGTTTGTTTCCTGGCTGCACTACATTTCAGGTCACTGCTGGAAAAGGTCCTTGAACTAGTTCTCTTAATCCATTAGTAATATAAAAAAATGATAAATAAATATAATGTAAGACAATTAACAAACAGCACATAAAGTTGTCAGATAATGCTAAATATGTGATAAACTGAAAAGTCAAATAGTTTTGCAATATCAGAATCTTACTTTTAACTTTAGCACACAATCTGTTCTCCTTTCCTACTAACTTTTTAAGTGGATAGTACAAATATTTAAAACTGCCCTGAATCTCTGATTCTGAAATTATAATGTTAAGATCTATAGCCTTTTCCCTTGTTTATATACATCATTATTTTGTCTGCCTAGCATAATATACAATATGGTAGTCGTAATACTTTCTAGCTATTTATTTTGTTAAGCTCTGTAGATCACAAGTTTTTCAATAAAGTCAAAACAGCAAACCAACTATGAGATATTATAATGAAAGATAGTGTGCATGCAACAGAATGCAGGCCATAGAAATATCAATACTGCAACGGATATTGTACCATCAAACCTCCCAGCTGGTAGTCTGGTAAAAAAAAAGCAAAGCTTTCTAAGAAATTGTTTAGTGAAGCAGACAGAAAAGCGTTGCCTGGGGCTACTATATTACATCAAAAAGCAGTGGAGGATTGGGACTTCAGGATTTGAATTCATGTTTTTCTCAGCTCGTTTAAGACTAGTGTTTTTGAATCCTAGTGTAAACACATTAAAAACAGCAATATTAACTACTCATATTTATTTTATGAGTAATAGTGGGAAAATACTTAAACAACACATAGAGAATGTGACTTACAGTATAGTATGTATGCAAAGTTTCTCTTACACATTTTAAGTAGCTGAATTAAAAGGACACTTTACTGACCCCAGTAGCCATCACTACCAATGTTATACCAGGTATAAGAGATATGAGTTTCCCAGGATGAGTGCAAGGAATATATTACAGTTTTTACCTCCTACTTGCCTCATGATCATTTGTTTAGCTAACTGCAAGCGACAGCATGTAAGGCATTTATATCCTTGGTACTCTTCATACGTCTGGAAGGATGATGAAGTAGTCTGTGGAGGCTCATACAAACCATTTCATTGCAGTCTGCGGAGGCTCATACAAGCCATTTCATTGCATCTGCGGTGGTAGTGTTGTCGCTTCACAGTAAGACGCTGTCCGGTTCGATTCTCAGCTAGAGCGTCTTCTGCGTGGAGACATGCGTGAATGGGCGTACCTTCGTTGAAGGTTGTGCATCAGGCCTGGCAAGCCGGTACGTAAAAATCAACTGCCAATCATTAGTGGACCGGAGTTCCGCTTTGGTGACCCCTAACCGGGAAAAGCCGAAAGACACAAACAAAGGCACAAACATTGCAGTCTGCGGAGGCTCATACAAACCATTTTATTGCAGTCTGCGGAGGCTCATACAAACCATTTAATTGCCACAGTTTTCAGGATGCTAAGACAAATAAGTGCCAGCAAAAATTAGAATTTGAGAAGATGAGGAATCTGTATTTAAGGTTTTGTGGCATCTGTAATGTGGAAGAAATGCCTAAAATGTGTTCAATGTGATGGCAGTCAAAGCTGGTTCCCTGATGCAAAATAATGAAATGCTGACTGATTTCAAGAACACCTTAGTTAAAATAGCAAACCCAGTCATTGATGAGCTTTGTCCACGTAACTACTGTGAATCTGTTATTGCTTCCGCCTGGCACAGATGTTTCTTCCCATATCCATACTCCAGCGCACTCCTTATGTCAGTCTATCTTCCTGTCACTATATGTTTGCATCTTGTGGACCATCAACTAAAACCACCCCTTTTCAGCCACTCTTCACTAAGTATCGCTATATTCTCCTATCATGTGAGATGCACGTAACACTGTGCATTAAACGTTTCATTAATGAGTTTTAATAATTTTACTTTAAGAACTTTTTAATTGGTTAATAGGACTGTTGTCAATTATTATATAACTCTGACATTTTAGTTCTGATGAAGTTCTGACATTGTACAAAACAAAACACTTAACAGGAATAAAGAAGTTGTTACTGTGAAGCATCACACCATTTTTTTTTCTTTTTTTAGTGAGGCATTTTTTCTGTGTGATAGCATTTAAGTTCTTGACAGGAATGTGTGTCAGAATACCACACGGTGGCTGACTGCTTTTTAGCCACTGTGATAGTTTGTCTTTGTACCTTATCTGCTAATGACACACCAAATGAAAATAGCTATTGCAACCTTTTATTAAATATATACCAATGACTGTATTAACATATAACCAATAATTTATGCAATGATAGAATCAACAAAATGCACACATTTAGGAAGGCCCCTTCTAGATGGCAAACCAACCACTCCCCACCCCTGGTGGCCTTTTCTCACCCAAGCACCATTTAGGTGCTTGTTTCCATGGGATCACAGTGTCTGTCTCTTGTCACACTTCCATACGTTCTAGTTCCAGTGGCCCAGGAAAGCATGGGGAAACAAAATGGGGGGATGGGTGATTTCCACCCCACAATGACCCATCAGGCATATCTGCCTGCTCTCCCCATTTCCTGGCCATGTTAGTTAACCAGTGCCAAGTTCTCTGATGAACTAGAAATTCTGCAGAGTGCAAATACCTAGCAATAATAAATCAAAATGTGTAGATATTAAATTTCCAGTTGACAAAGTAAAGTCACAAGAAATTTTGAATCAACAGAGACAATTTTAGATTAAACAAGTCATGACTAGTATCTGGCAAATGAAAGCCATCTGTCTGAAATCAGATGAGATCTTTATCCTGGAAATCCTAATGGTCCACTGCATGAAACAATAACACTGGAGCTATTCTACAAATTCAGTGTTTAACAAATTTCTGTATAGTCTCTGCTTCAATCAAAAATGTCATGTTGACTCATCACAGTCTAGGAATGAGGGCTGACTAACATACAATGTTATGAGGACAACTATATTGTATTTCAAACAAAATTCTAAAGATTTCAGATAGTAAATGTCCTTTAAGCAATAGTCCAATATCCAAGCTGATGAATTACAAGATGTAAAGCAGATAAAAACTGGGAGCAACGCAACCCTGGATGACCTTTCCACACCACCTCTACTCAAGATAGGTCTAAACCAATGTCAATGCTGTTGTGCCTAACAGATGTCCTCCTAGCTGCTAAAATCATGTAGGAATGCACAATGATGACAATCTGAGTCACACCTGAAAAAGAAAATGACAAAAGTTAACAGGCTGATGACACCAATTACCCAATCCATTTCACAAAGGCAGATGACCAATTCCTCACCCATTTAATGCCATTTCCCCATCCATTTAATAACTTCAATGGATTGCTGTTCTGTGGACAGATCGGATGCTCTACTGATACAAAATGAGTGTGCTATAATACCCAAATTTGGAAGCTTCTGAGTTTGGAGGACCCTGTGGATAAGAATACAAAATAATCTAGAGATGATAATTCTGTCATATGGTCCTTTAAAAACTAAATCAGACAATGAGCTAGAACTTCAGAGGCTGAAGAGCATTTTAGCCCAACAAACTGGACATAATTAAGTGACCATGAGCCATCTGATCAGTTTTTGAATGACAAAGCCAAATGGATACAGAGTGTTCAAAAATGTAGACATCTCCCCAGGTTAGTCTAGCAAGTAACTCAACAGCATGAAAGGCCCCTCCCCAAACATCAATGTTATCCATGTTGTGTAAATAGCTGGAAAGTATGTTGAAATCAATGGAATGCCAGCTGTCACTGGCCTGTCCCAAAACCCTTCCCCAACACTGAATTGTTCCACAGACCAAACAAGATTTGGTTTAATTTGGTAAGTCAGATAGCTTGGCTCAAAAAGTGATAACTGCTTAGCTGACAAGTAAGCAAAGGAGACCAAAATCTAAAAGCAGCCTGAAACCACCAGTAATTTGAAAAAAAAAACCCTTCAAGTATGCTCCATAAGACTTATTAGTGATGTGAGACTAGGAATGCAAAAACAACAAAGCTGCTGTTCTTCACCAATCAACTATAAGGACACTCGGATGGCATTGGGCAGCCACTGAGCTTCAGGTGCCAGTAAGCTGAGCCTGTTGATCTGCAAATAAGGAAGAAAATAAGCTAATTCACTGATTCTCCTTAGAGTGTGCAAGTCTTTAAAAGGCAAGTTTATTTGCAAAGTGTAGTGACTGAGCTGCTGAAGTAGAAACTGCACTCAATTAGATTTGGAAGTATTCTTGGATTGGGTCAGCACTACTACTTGTTTATCAGAAAGACACATGATTCTGATCGGATTCTGATTGTCTGACACTAAACAAAGGCTGAAATAGAGTTTAGATTTGAGAGTAGTATCTGCTTTTAAAGGTAAGCCACTAGAAAAACTGGTAAATAACTCCTGTCTAACCTGAATGCTAGGATAATCTGATAAAATAACATCTAGCACATCCACTTTTATTGAAAATGCATCCCAGGGAAAGAATTTGCTTGGCCGCTTCCGTTACTTTGCCATTTTCGGCACTGTAGTGCGATCTCATAGTTGGTATATTTAAGTAGGGGTGTGTGGAGGTGACCCCACTTTATGTATTCTTTCAATTTTTTTTTCTTTTTTTTCTTTTTTTGGAACAGCGATTTTTTTCCCTTGGAAAAAAAAAATCGCTGTTCTGAGCTTTCGAGATTGTAAGCTTGCACTTACATGGGGTCGATTATTCATAGTTCACTTTTTTAAGTGTTTGATGATATAATATAGACCCTATATATATATATATATATATATATATATATATATATATATATATATATATAATATATATATATATGTATATACTTGATATACTCATAAGCTTACAAGTTTCCTCTCTCTAATAGAGACATATGTGCCACACCATGGGTATATTAATAGTTCCTTATCCACTGATCCAAGTTTTATTTAAAAAAGTACAGGGATGAACTCTACTTCACATGTATGGGAAGCCTGTTCCAGAGAAGGGGGATCCTCTGAGACACATTCCTGTCCCACCAGTATGTCCTATTTATGTTGCAGGCAAGGTTTAGGTCCCTGGATTGGTTGTTCCTGATGCTATTTATTTTACGGATGTGCAACAGGTCCATTAGGGCTGGATCAGAGGATGCTTTGTAGGCTAGGAAAAAGTCACCTCTCAGCAGCCTGTAGGAAGCTGAGTACAAGAACAAGGCTTTGAGGTGGTCTGCACCGGACTTGTTTTTCCACACCACATAATCTTTTTGTGAGAAATTTCTGTGGACACCTCATTTGTTGCATATGACTGGCCAGGTACATACTGAAAGAGGAATTGTACTTAGTGATTAGTCTTTCAGGCAGAGTACAATAGATCAATGGCATGTTTGGATTTAGATGCCATACCCCTGCTTGTAAGTTGCGTGACATAGATTTTTCTTCAGAAAAATGATTGTTACTGCAAAACCTCTTATTCTAGCAACCTTCAAAGTTTAAAAGACTAACATTAAAAAAATCTCTTCCTCCCTGATTTAGTCTCTATTTTGGGGTAATTTTTGTTTGGTGTAGCAATGTGCAAATTAGAATATACCATATTTTATGCTAATTAGGTGTCGTTGATTTTTAAGGTCTTTAATCCCTGATTTACTCATCTGGACACTGAGAGGTATGATCACCACACATATTGTTAATTAGCTCCGGCTCATCCCTTCAGTGCCAAAATGCTAATGGTAATCTGCCATCACTAGAGACATGTCAAGCTGAGGACAAGAACTCTTTCTTTCCACAATAGGCAAGCTGACAAAAAGCTGCTTCTTCTTACCCTCCTACTATGCATCCTCCATTTTCTGAACCACTAATCAAACTCAGGTTGACTAGATCACAGTCAGGGTTCCAAACATCTAAACCACAAAGCCAGTAAGTTGTATTTTTGTACCACATCTAAAATATATTTCATTTAGTAGCAGCTGTAGTAAAAACACGAAAATGTTCTGAAAATGTTCTTTTAACTCTACTAGATACATTTCTCTGTGGCTGACTATCAGTTACATGCATTACAGAGTCTTGATATATTTCAACATCCAATTACCTGAATGAATTTGTAAAAGCCTTTTACAAAGATATCAATGTTTACTTATTCTGCATCTATATCTGTGCACTGTAAACACAGGCCAGCTAATTTTAATAACTGTGTCTATGGTATAGCTGAAAAATCAAGGATTCTTTTACTAAATTGCCATTGCTTCAAAAACATCCATTCATCCTCATCCGCTTTTCTCATTTTTTGCACATGGGGTTGGGGTGTCACTTCAGCAGTGACAATCATCTTGAGCCAAGGTTTACACCACCGGGTGACAAGCTCCACCATGGTAATTCATCCATACCACTCACTAGTGTACAGAAACTCATTCCTAGGGACAATTTAGAGTATCCAGTCCATCGTGTTTCATATTGACCTTTTCTATGTAATCCTGACTTCCAAAGAGTTTATTCATCACAAGTTTCAGTCTTCTCAAAAGGAAAAATTGTAGTGTTAAAAATGTTTCAGTAATGTCTGTGCTGGTGATTGCCCTGTTGTGGAATGAAGAGTTGCTACACTCATCAAGGAAATCTTGATTTATTGCACTTCCAAGGCATTTTCCCTTCATTTACAATTCTCAGTCCTTTGCCTGAACTGTATATAAACCTTCCTATAAGCCTCTTTGCCTATGGTAGTAATGGTGTTACATTTCTCTGTCAGAAACCTAAGCCTGAAGTTGCTCTGCTGCCTCTACATAGTGATAGCTCTATGCCATAAACCACATTATTAAGGGCCACTTCTTCAAATGGCCATCCTAGAAAATAAAGTCTGTTCATTTTGTTCGAAGCCACTTGACTGAGTCTTTGAATCCAATGGGTTCCTTTGCTTTGAGGTGTAAACTAACTTGTTGACAGCCTCTTAGCTTGTCACTCAGAAATTCTTCTGCTATGTTGTTATTAGGGCACTTCTTAAGGAACATTTAGTCCCTATTGTATCTTTGACTATCTCTAATACTGATGATATCTGACTCAGACTGCATTGTTGTTCTTTCAACCTTCAAGAAGTCTATTAATTGTTTGTTCTCATAATTTTCATTTTTCTAGAGATACGATTCTTTATAATAATTTTCCCTTCATAATTAAAAAGGTCAGTACCTGTTATTGTGAATTATACTAAACTGTGCAAGGAAAGCCATTACTAGAAATTGGATGCTTAATGATCCTCTAACTTTGTCTGATTTCCTTACAATTTTAAGACTAATTCATAATAAAGAAATCACCTTATTTAAATCTGAGTCAGGTGAAAAAAATGCCAGATCTTGAGTTTTGACCCAGGATACCAGAACATCTGGAGCACTTCTCCCCAGACCTCCACTGAAAATAGGCTCTGTCCTAGTCGGACTTTCCCGGTCAACAAATGTTAAAATAAATAAATAAAATGTGTAATTAAACTTTGATATTAGAAATTTTAAATTTCATCTATTTTGATTTTGTAGCTAAATTTGCTCCATTAATTTCTTAATATTTTTCTATGCATTTCTTTAATAATTATCAGATGCTCCAAATATTATAGTTTTGACAATTTCTGCATGAAGTCTTGACACAATTGGTATATATTATATATAGTTGGTTCTGGTTATATACTTGTTTTTGATTAAAAATTAAAAGTATTTTGATTATAAATTTGAAAATGTAATGTTCTGTTAAATATTTAATATTTCAATATATTGCTATTTGTTTCTATGTGACAGTTTAAAAATAATTTTATGTATATTGTATTGAACTTACAATCTAAAAAATGTTTTGGAAAAAAGTCTACCTCAGTTCATCATGTACACACATGTCTTTCTTGAAATTGTGGCAAAACTCATGCGCTTCAACAGGAAGTATTGTTCACTATATTTACTCCCGGATTCTCAAAAGCTTGCACGGAGTGTTAGAGTAGTATACAACGTCACACAGGCAAGATGTCTGCCATGTGATCCAGGAACAGCCTGTAGGGGCATGCACAAGAGCTGCTAAAGCTAGTCTTGCACGGACAGCATCATGGTATACAAATTACCTCATTTGCTGGTGAAATCCATGCAAATGAGGTAAATTTGAGATCCAGCAACCACTAACCTGTCCGTGGAAGATTAGTGTTACTTGTAGAAATGTACTCTGTTGGTAACGGAGTACATTTCTGAAAATAGCTAAACAGAGCTATGACAGCTCCAAATAAAGGATGAATACGGTTGAGGAAGCATGCCAATGGCCAAATATAAGGCCATTGGCAGTGCAAAGTGTATAAAAACATAAAAATGTAACTTTTTTTTTCCCCGATCTCCGATGTTTAAGCATAGCGCAGCACCGCGCAAACGTGTGGCGCTTAAAAAAACAAGAACATTATTTACAAAAAGCCAAAATAGGCATTTTCACTAAAAAGCTTATTCTGCCATGCAGGTGAATGTCAGGCTGAAGACAACATGGCTACTGACTAGGGTTGCTAAGGGGGGGAAGCTCAGTGTGAGAGATGTAACCATGTATTACTAGGCAATCCTATGCAAATGAGGATAAGGATAGTGAATCCCAATTTTCCCCAGCATGTGAGGCATGTCCCAAGAGTGTAAGATTTGGAGTAGGTGAGTGTAAGGCTAGAAAATAGGTGACATCATGAGGGGGTGTGTCAGACAGGCTGTAAGCTAATTGGAGCACAGTGGCTCATGTTTGCCCTGAGTTGCTCAGGATTGCAAAGAGACGTGTCTACAGTTGTCCTATTTGAAAACCTCAAACCCAAGGTGCACGCTGTTATAAGACAGGAAACTCCTTGCAAACATGCACACAGTTTGTGTGCGCGTTGGTGCGGCGCTTCCCCCCGGGCAGAAACGGAAAGGGAAAAGGAAGGAAAAGAAGTAGTAGGAAGTTAACCAAGGAGAACTAGCAGAGCTGCCAGGTGAAATATATCAGAATCAGCCAATTACACAGGCAGCAGACTAGCCCAGCCCAGCACTTTAAACTCTGCAAACACCATTCCCCCCTGTTTTTTCTCAAGAAGTCTGCAACACTGCAGTATACAAAGAGGGAAAGCTTAAAAAGCTTAAGTCAGACAAAATGTTATGGGCTGCTCTTGCTATCATAAACCAACATGTGCAAGGTGCTGAGGGTGGTGATGTTGTGAATGCTGCTGAGCAACCAACGGTGAGGAGACGAGAAGAGTGTACAGACCCAGGGTAACCTACCAGGGGTTACATGAGCTGGAGATAGTGGAGTGCTATAGGGTGGACAGGGACCTCCTACAGCAAATTGTTGAGCTGTGCTGGCCATGCCTCACACACACAACCAACAGAGGGGAACCCATCCCAGTGGATACCAAGGTATGTGTTGGCCTAAGAATACTAGCTACAGGTACCTTCCAAAGACCAACTGGTGATATGATGGGGATTTCACAGGCATCAGCATCCAGGGTACTCCACCAGTTCCTGGATGCCATGTCAGCATATGTCGGTGAGCACATATATTTCCCCAGCACCCGTGAGGCGTTGGCCAGCAATATGCAACTGTTCCACCAAACAGCAGAATACCCTGAGGTAGTGGGTGCTATAGACTGCATGCACATATGCATCAAAGCACCACCCGGTGAGCAGGGTAGGGTCTACATCAACCGCAAGGGCTTCCCCTCCATCAACTGCCAGGTCGTGTGCAATGCCCAGGGCATAATAATTAATGTGTGTGCTGGCTGCCCTGGAAGCTATCACGATTCCCACATCTGGCATCTGACACAGCTGTACCAGAGATTTGCCAATGGGGACATCCCTGATGGTCACCTAGTGGGGGATGCTGGATACGCACTGGAGCCGGGGCTGATGACACCCATCAGAAATGCACACACACCTGAACAATAACTCCATAATGAGGCACACGCACAAACAAGAATCATAATAGAGCGTGTATTTGGGATGCTCAAGTCACGGTTCCGGTGCCTGGACACAATCTGGTGAAGCCTTGCAGTACTCACCAACTACATGTACCCAAATTGTTATGGTATGTGCCATGCTACACAATATGATCCTACGGAAACAGCTGCAGCAGGAACAGTATGGGGCAAGGCCAAACAGCCCCCCAGCATTGCCAAGGCCTGCACAGGCACAGCATGACTCGGAGGAGGAACAATCTGAGCCTGCCCCAGTAGGCAGAAGGAGGCATGCCCAGTATGCCCTGGCCTTGGCAAAGAGGCAATGCATAGCACATTCACTGACTGAGTAGGAACTCTGGACATGACACCTCTCTCTGACTCGCACATACAGTAAAAGGGATGCCTAACTTGACGTTACCTGTTTTCAAACATGTCTAGGGAGTGTACTATGTGCATCTGACATAGGCAGCCCTGCAGCACCACCCTCAATACTGGCACAGACACAACTTAAGTCACTCACACATAAAGGTTGGGGGGGGTCACATACCTAACAGTCACAGCCAGCAGGACAGTTGTAGACAAAAGCAAACACAAACAAATGCTGTATCATGCCCTCTGAAGAGGCCTATGGGTAACCTCTCCCCAGGCCTATGCAGACAGATAACAGCAGGCCAGGCAGTGTGATGTGGGTTGGGTAGGCTATGAAGTCACAAACTAATATGTGTGTAATTGGAAGCTAAGGTCTGTAGTACAGTGGTATGCCTCAAGCCAGTACGATAGGCAACAGTGCAGACTGAAATGGAGTACCTGACATAGCAGTGCAGGCCTAGCAAATGTGTATAAGTGTCAGGTGTACTCCTCATCCTATGTACACCCACAGTAACAATCAGGTGTGCCCCCCTGGGTAGAAATGTACAAATAATAGCTGTCCCCCCTGTATGTAGAAATGTTGATAAGTCTATGCAAATTGACTCATGGAAGGCCTGAAGGCACAGCATACGTCCTGTCAATGTACAACACAAAGGTGAGCCCTGAAGTAAAAAAACAACTTGATTTTTCACACACATATAGTATATATGCCCATAGTGGGCATGCTCACACATGAAGCAAATTTCAGTCAACAACATACTGAACGGTCATACTGGGCATGCTCACACACTTAGGCCATGTCTGAGTACAGCAGTGGGCCACACATCTGGCAGTTGCAGTTCTTACTCCAGACACGTCACTATTCACCAATCCTGCCTTGTGCACACAGTGACATGAAAACAGACCCATATAATATATTGGACCCCTGTCATAATCAAACTATGTAAAACAAGTACTTAAGTTGTTCAAAGAAAGTTAAAATCCAAAGAAGATCAATAAATCTCTGATCAGTATCATCAAGAAACAATGAGCACTCCTAACATTATCCAAGCCAAGCTCTGCCAAAAATATTGCCAAAGATTCCATAGAAAACCATGAAGCTTTCTTTAGCTATGTCATAAATATCAATGTAAACTCATATATGTTCTGAGTTAGTGCAAAGTGTAAATGAATACATAATAAACTAATAACCGTAAACAAAAACAATAAATGCCTAACTCTGCTAGGAAAATCCAAGGCACGTCAACCATTTAACCCATTTAAAAACCTTTTTATTAACCATTTAAGTGCTTTCATCTCTGAAGTGAGACTTCATCAGAAACAGATTTTCTGGATTTTCCTAGCAGAGTTTGGCATGTATTGTAAATTAATACATGTACATGACTGACATTGCCATCATCTTGTCAGATAGGTTCATACATATTTAACCCCCCTCTCACTGACAAAAGAACCCATTACCATACCTGGAGATTGTGAAAACCCAGAAATCACTTATACAATGGTTAAACAGCTCTATCCAAACCTAAAAACACGGTGTCTATGGGATGACATGGTGTCCCTGGCTGTGTCATATGTGAACTCCAAAACAGACCCTGCACCTGAACAGTCTGTTGAGACTCACCTTCTGTACAGGATATGAAACTGTTGAATGGGTTACAGCAATGTTTGGCACACTCCACAAGTGTTGGTGTACAACAGACCATGGGAACTATTGTCTTATAAGCCTAATAAGCCTGATCTACAAAGCCATGGAGTTCATCATTATGGAACTCATAAACAGAGCTATTGGTAGCCTACAAACACCGAACCCTACCCATTTTGGTTTGGTCAGGGGCAGATCATGGTCCGTAAACCTGCTAGACTGTTTTCAAGGCAGTTACCCAGGACATACATCAATGTAATGAGCTCCACACGGCCTACATAGACCTTGAAAAGCTCTTTTCCAACATCCCACACACATGTTGTATCCACAAAATCAATAACCTGTGCATAAACACGTATGTCATCTGATGGATTGCCAACTGGGGCACAGATAGATCCCACAAGGTAAGTAATTGTGGTCTCCCTGTTGGACTGCAAGCTGGTAACAACTGCTGTTCCCCATGGCTCAGTACTGGGACCCCTCCTGTCCGGTGTATACTTTTCAAAAGTACAGTCAAACACACAAGGGCTATGGTTAGCAAAATTTGTGGATGACTGCAAAAAGGTTGTCATAATCGATGTTTGGGACAACAGAGACATCCTTAAAAAGGGTCTCAGTCAGACAGATGTGGTGTCAAAATTATGGCCTCGAGCTGCAGTCATACAAATACCACATAGGTGCCAACACCCTAAATATGGAGGTAATAATAAGGGATCTATGGACACATGTGGATAGTCATCTCTACTTTCACAAACACATTCACAAAGTGGTTAGAAAATCATGCTATGTGTCCCCACTAATTGTCAAAGCTTTTGCATGTAGGTCAAAGGAGGTTCCCTCTACTCATCAGTCATCAGACCCATCAGAGAGTACCATGACACACTTGTGATGTATCTGACTAGGCACCTTCAGCAGCTGAAAAGACCACTGAAGTACCTCAACAAGAAGATTACTTGCCTCAAACAGTTGCCCCATGCAACAAGACTGAAGTAACTCAATCTGTACACTCTTGCATACCATCTACTCTGGCAATCTCTGCCCAACATACAGGTCCATGTCCAATGCAGAACTGATGTACATGCTCTATCTGAAGTAAACCCAAGCTCACTGTGCCACATGCTCTAGGGATATAATCATCACAACAATAAACAGAACATGTTGGAGGGATACATTACTAACTCACAGACTTCCCTTGCTTTGGAACAGGCTCCCAACCTACATTAAGCTGATTCCCTCACTGACTCTCTTCCTGAGGAGCCCTGATGAGTGTATGTGAAACTGAACTTTTACACCATGGATCACTTCATCAGCTCTACTACACAGAGGCATAGGGAACTAATCCCAGGTGTGGTGATAGCTGCACACTCTGGCCATACTAATATATGCCTTAAGGCAGATAGCCTATTACCTACCTATGTACCTATATATGTAGGGGGGGACACAGTATAATAAGCCAAAGATGGATGGGCAGAGATGTGTGTAAGAGGGTGACCATGACAAGGAGCCATCCAGGACTGTCCCACCCAGCACACATCCCAGTGGCACAAAAGACATGAGGTGCACATCTCACCCACTGTACATAATAGCCACCAGTATCTGTAAGCATTACAGAGTATGTGGTGCATGTGCCTGCTGTACAACAAGACTGTACAATGAAGTACACATCATATCTGTAGACATGTACCTGTCACATAGGTTCATAGGTATGTAGTAGACTATCTTCACAAAGGCATATATTAGCCTAGGCAAGTTGTGCAACTTTTACCACCCCATTGGTTAATCTCCTAAGCCCTAGTTCTAATATTTAATACCCTAACCCCCTATCTAGTGGGGCTGCTGATGTGATCCCCGGTGTGAATTGTCTGTTTCCCATCCACTCATCAAGGTTCCTATTGAAGAGTGTCAGGGAGGGGCTCTGTCTTATGTACATTGGGACTCTGTTCCACAGTAAGGCAAGTCTCTGGGATGGTACTCTATCCCTCCAGCATGTTGTATTCATTGTTGTGATGAGGTTCATATCCCTGTAGTGTGACTCAATTTTGTTTTCCTTAGATGGAGCATGTTCAACAGTTATGTGCTGGACATGACTCTGTATGTTAGGCAATGTTTGCCTCTGAGTAGGCGGTACGTAACAGAGAACAGATTTAGTTTTTCCAGTTGTGTTGCATAACACAACTGTTTGAGGCCAGTAATCCTCTTGGTGAGGTACCTCTGTGGTCTCTCCAGCTGCTGGGTATGCCTAGTCGAGTACATCCAAAATGGTGCATTGTACTCAATGATGGGTCTGATGACTTAAGAGTAGAGGGCCACCACTACCTCTTTTGATCTTGATGCAAACCCTTTGTTGATTGGGTGGGCCACATAGGATTTCCTAACCACTTTGGCAACATGGTTGTCAAAGGAAAGATGGCTATCTACTTGTGTCCCCAGATCCCTTATTACCTCGTCAGTTTTTAGGGGGTAACACCTATGTGGTAGTTTCTGGGTACTTTGTTTTTCCCAAAGGGGATTACTATGCATTCTTTCGCATTGAGCTTGATGCCATGATTCTGACACCACACATCTGTCTCATAGAGTCCCGTCTGGAGAATCTGTTATGGCACACAGGTTACAGTTTCCAGCAAACTTAGTCAACCACAACCCATGTATTTCTGAGAAGTATATACCAAACAGGAGTGGCCCCAGGACTGAACCCTGGGGGACACCAGTTGTTACCAGTTTAGAGTCTGACATGTAGCCAGCAACTCTTAATTTGTGGGATCTATCTGTGAGCCAGTTTGTAGTCCATCTTGTGATGTATGGATTTATGCCCAGGTTGGTGAGTTAATCTATGATACCTGACAGGGGAATGGTGTCAAAGGCCTTAGCGAGGTATAGGTAGGCTGCGTGGAGCTCCTTTCAATCATCTGTAGCCTGGGTAACTGTCTCAAAGAAATCCACCCAGTTCAGGAGGCATGATCTGCCTTTGACGAAGCCAAACTGGGTGTGCTCAACTGTGTGAAGGTTCCCGATGTCTTAATTGTTGAGTTCTATTATGATTGGCTCCATTGCCTTTCAGATCAGGCTCATCAGGCTCATAGAGCGGGAATGCCAAGGGTCTGTTGTGTCCACACCCCTGTGGAGTGGGAAGAACATTGCTGTGCAACATTCTATGAGTACATATCATGTAGAGAGGATGTATTGAGAGGTGTAGATATCCTTGATGAATATGGATACATCCCCACCCTATGTGCTATGATCCAGGTTCTGATGCTGGAAGGTATGGAATGAGTAGTAACCTAGTAGTGCTGGTGTGCTCTCTGGAGCCTTGAACTAGGTTTCTGTTACTGCACAAATATCAATATTCTCCATACTGAGGAGTGCCTCGAGTGTGTGCATCTGGAGGCTGAGACTTCTGGCATTGAGTAGCATTTAGCTCACTTTGTGGTTATTTGTGTTGGTTACGGGGGTTGGTTTGTCCTTTGAGCCTTGCCTAAAAAAGGTAATATGGGGACAGCAAGAGCCTTGGCCAGTATTCAGAAGCATAGGGGTGACAGGTGCAAACCATCTCTAGCGAAGCAATAAGGCTTGTCTATCATGTCATCCCAGGCAGACAGAGACTGGATCCCCTTTGAATGACACCAGAAGCTCAGCCAATTGTTGAAGTTTATCATCTTTCTGTTATATTGCAGTATCATGTAGGTGAAGGTAAGATGCTACTCAAGGTCAGGGTCATACCAGCCTGGGCTACATGATCATAGAGCTACTATATATCTCTTGTCATGTTGTCCTGGGAGGTATGTCTCAGATCATTCACACTGACATCTACAAAGACCACGTCATATATGTACCTGTTCTGGAGTGATGTAAGTGCTTGTGTTATGTGGCGGATCATAGCACCTGATAGACAACTGACAGTAACCTTCCCCTTGTCCAGCCTAGTGAGTGGAAGATCTGTGTGCCTGACTATGATGTTACCTATTATTAGTGTGTTGGGTATGCTATTTTGCTTTAGGGCCTGTTGTGAGGCACACTGCTTTGGTGTATTATGTGTTTTCTGGCGTGTGCTTGGAGGTGCATGTTGCTTGCTTGGGGAGGGCACTTTCTCTTTTTCAGATTAATATTTGTATTCTCCGAGTATGTTAATGTGTATTTATGTGTGTGTTTTGCTGGTGCTTATATTGTAGGTCTATGTGAGACTGTTGGTGTTGTGCTTGTATGACCCTACTCCTCTTGACTGTATTTTCCAGTATTGGGTTAACAGAGCTTAGCCTCCAGTTTGACCCTGTGTGTGCCAGCATGTGGTGCATCAACCCATATATGATATGGTTATGGCCTATGCATACAATACACTCACAATACACCTAGTATGATAAGCCTGCTGAGGTTAGCAAATGTGAAAAAAACCTTTGGGCAAACTGTCAGCGAGTAATGTCTGTATTGCATCCTGTAACTCCATATTGCTTGCTGAAGTGTAATAAAGTACTTAGTTTGGATTAGGAACCCTGCACTTGACAACTGTGTATGTGTGTGTCTGTCTCTCCCTGGGGAGAGAGCAACCTTTTTGGAAACTACTCACACACCTTAAAAGTGTTATACTCATCTTTGTCAAGTCTGATGATGTCACCATCCTACAAATACACCTGTGGTAAGGTGAAATCCCAGTAATGTGTATAGCACGTCATGTAAATGCGTACTGCTGTAGTATCATAATGTAGTTAGATAGGGGTTTAAATCCCACACTTGCCACGTGTGTGTGTGTGTGTGTATTTGTGTGTGTCTGTCTCTCCCTGGGGAGAGAGCAACCTTTTTGGAGACTACTCACATCCCTTAAAAGTGATATACTCAGCTTTGTCAAGTCTGATGACATCACAATCCTACAAATACACCTGTAGGAAGGTGAAATCCCAGTAATTTGTATAGCGCATCGTGTAAAAGCGTACTGCTATAGTATCATAATGTAGTTAGGTAGGGGTTTGAATCCCGCACTTGCCAACTGTGTGTGTGGATGTGTCCTTCTCTCCCTGGGGAAAGAGCAACCTTTTTTGGAGACTACTCACACCCCTTAAAAGTGATATACTCATATTTGTCAAGTCTGATGATGTCACCATCCTACAAATACACCTGTGGGAAGGAGAAATCCCAGTAATGTGTACAGCACATTGTGTAAATATGTTAGGTAGGAGTTTGAATCCCGCACTTGCCAACTGTGTGTGTGTGTGTGTGTGTGTGTGTGTGTGTGTGTGTGTGTGTGTGTGTGTGTGTGTGTGTGTGTGTGTGTGTGTGTCTCCCTGGGGAGAGAGCAACCTTTTTGGAGACTACTCACACCCCTTAAAAGTGATATACTCATCTTTGTCAAGCCTGATGATGTCACCATCCTACAAATACACCTGTGGGAAGATGAAATCCCAGTAATGTGTATAGTGCATGGTGTAAATGCGTACTGCTGTAGTATTATAATGTAGTTAGGTAGGGGGTTGAATCCCGCACTTGCCAACTGTGTGTGTGTCTGTCCCTGGGGAGAGAGAAACCTTTTTGGAGACTACTCACACTCCTTAAAAGTGATATACTCATCTTTGTCAAGTTTGATGATGTCACCATCCTACAAATACACCTGTGGGAAGGTGAAATCCCAGTAATGTGTATAGTGTGTCGTGTAAATGCATACTGCTGTTGTATCATAATGTAGTTAGGTAGGGGTTTGAATCCTACACTTGTGTGTGTGTCTGTCTCTCTCTGGGGAGAGAGAGCAACCTTTTTGGAGACTACTCACACCCCTTAACAGTGATATACTGATCTTTGTCAAGCCTGATGATGTCACCATCCTACAAATACACCTGTGGGAAGGTGAAATCCCACTGATGTGTATAGCGCATTGTGTAAATGTGTACTGCTGTAGTATCATAATGTAGTTAGGTAAGGGTTTGAATCCCGCACTTGCCAACTGTGTGTGTGTGTGTCTGTCCCTGGGGAGAGAGCAACCTTTTTGGAGACTACTCAAACCCCTTAAAAGTGATATACTCATCTTTTTCAAGTCTGATGATGTCACCATCCTACAAATACACCTGTGGGAAGGTGAAATCCCAGTAATGTGCATAGCGTGTCTTGTGACTGCATACTGCTGTAGTATTATAATGTAGTTAGGTAGAAGTTTGAATCCCGCACTTGCTAAATATGTGTGTGTGTTCCAGTTGTGTCCAGGTGTCTGAGAGTGTATGACACCATTGGTCAATGTGGAGTGGGTTTTGATTTTTCTAGTGTATTACATATCACATTGACAACTGTATGTGCATAACACATGTAAGGTAGCTGTGGGGCAAAGCCATATACATACATGTGACCTCAGTTTTTTCATAGGTGGGTACTATGCTTTCTCCATGAAAGCATCTGTTAGCCTTGCCAGAGCATGTTGGCACTTTCCAGACCTTAGGTTGCTTCTGTATGCTTGTGACAAGCTTAGCCACTGCAGTGATCCCTGGGCTATGTCTTCTGTTTTACATCCACTCATCACGGTTTCTATTGAAGAGTGTGAGTGAGGGTTTATGCTTGAGGTATATTTGAATCCTGTTCCAAAGTCTGGCAAAGATGACTAATCATTATAGGTGTGCAACAACCTCTGTTGATCTGCATGCAAACCCTTTATTGCTTATGTGCTCCACAGAGGGATTTCCAAAACCCTTTGGTAATGTGATTATCAAAGGAGAGATGACTAAACACATGGATCTATGTTTACATTAGTACCTTTTCCACATTCTGGGGGCTACTACCTATGTGGTACTCTGGGGATACTTTGTTTTCTAAAAGTGGATAACTATGCTTTCTTTGGCTTATAGCTTTACAGCATGATATTGACACCAGGTATCTGTCTCTATGATACCCTTTTGGAGGATGTGTGTGTCATCTGGAGAATAAAGTATAGCCCACAGTATGCATTTTCATCAAACGTGGGCAGACATAACCCTACTGTGTTTGCCTGTACCTAATAAAACTATATGCCAAACAGGAGTGGTCCCAGGACTGAGTGCAGGTGAATACCACTTGTTACTGGCATAGAATTGTACATGGAGGCTGCAAATGTTACTGTGTGTGCTACATCTGAGTGTCAGTTGTCAATCCATCATCTAACAGTCATTTATGGTCAGTCTGTTGAGGTTATGTATAATACCAGAATGTGGGATGGGTATGAATTGCTGGGTGAGCTATAGCTTAGCTGTGTGGACCTCCCCTCCCTCACCTATAGCCTTGTTAACGGACTTGAAGTCTACTAGGTGTAGGAGGCATGATCAGGCCTTTAGAGAACCTAAGTGGGTATGGTGCAGTGTTTGAAGGTTCATAATGTCTCTGTTAATGTGTTCCACAATGCTGTGCTCCATAGCCTTCCAGATAACATTTGTCTGGCTTATAGGGTGAGAGTTTCCAGGATTTGTTGTAGCTCTACCCTTAATCAATTTATGTTAACATTTGCACTGGGTGTGATGAGGGTGGACAGGATTATGAATAAGTATATTAGAGGGTCAGCCCAGGTTTGAAGGTTAGTAGACCAAGCCTAAAAGGCAGGATTACGTTGGTTTGTACATGTGCTGAGGAGGGATGCAGAGTATATTGTGAAACAGATGCTAAGGATTAAGCTGCCAGGTAACAGGAAAAGAGGAATGCCTAAGATGTGATTTATGGATGTGGTGAGAAAGGACATGCAGATGGATGGTGTGACAGTGCAAGATGCAGAGGGCAGGAAGAAATGGAAACAGATGACCTACTGTGGTGACCCCTAATGGGAGCATCCGAAAGGAGAAGAAGAAGTTGTAGCTCAACCCTTGTGGACTGTGAACACCATTACTGTGCGTCATTCCACAAGTATGTAACCTGTATAGAGGCTGCATCTGAACAGAGTGTTTAGGTGAGTGGTTACTTCATATGTCAGCTTTTGTATGACACAGCCAGGGACATTGTCAAGTACCATTGCCACTGTGGTTTGGACTTTGGTAAAGAGATGTTTTAACTAGAGTGTCTGTGAATCATCAGGTTTTACATTCTTCAGGTCTGGAAATGTGGCCCTTGTGTAACGACAGGGTGGTGAAATCCGAATTCAAACTGTCTGACAAGATATTGGTAATGTCATTCCGATAAGTGTACTTTGTGACCATTTACATTAACTCTGACCCGATCTGAGATTTCTCCTCTAGATTATAAACAACACTAAAGAAAGCTTTAGTGTTGTCTTTGGAATCCTTGCCAATTTGTATTTTGAAGCTTGCCTTGTATGATTAATGAGGGCTTGTATTTTCCCAATGATACTAACCAGAGAGGTTATCCCTTCTTGGTATGTAACTCTTTTTTGGTACAGCTTCACACCTTCTATTATATATTTAGTTTATGGCAGGGGTCCATGAGATTAATGCACTTTTACTGTATAAGTAAGTATTTCTTGTGTTTGTGATAGCACGGTCCATGCAACCCTGTAGGTGAACAGTGTGCATTACTAAAGGATTATGCAGCTGGAACAGTGTTAACCTTAGTAATGCAAACCAATGACAGATAGCAACAACAGCATCACTCACAGCACAGTGTCAACCCGTGTCATACACACACATGCATACTCAAGTTTCAAAATGTGTGTAGTACAATACATACTGGCCACCAATAGAAACTATGGAGTGTTAACACTGGCCAATACAGGGCATGTCACCCTGCCCATGTGTCCAATATGCATGTACATGCAGACAGTGCCCCTCCACCATGTTCAGAAATGTACACCTGCAAACCTGTGTTGCACACACCCCACACTTAATGTCCACTGTATAACACATGCTGACACAACAACACACATCAGCCAAGTGGCACATGGGCAAACAAAACACAATTGGAATAAACACTGGTGAAAACAATACAACATTGCTAATTACAACTTTAATGCATCATGCCTGCTCAGCTACACCTTCAAGGATATCATTACACTTTTACAGCTGACAACATGCTTCACATTCAACCATTGCTATACTTTATTAAAGTCACCCTGTGCATCAGCACCATGTTAGCCTGTTCCTGCATCTATGTTACAGATGACAGGAGGTTGCACAGGTTTCATCATATGCACAGGGTGTGTTGGTTTGCCAGAGGCATACACTGAGCCATACAATCAACATGTGGGTGTGAGTGTGTGTGTGAGGGCCATGAGTACTGTTATGGGCCAATGTTGATGTCATGTGTGCAGATATGTGTTTGCCCTAGGTTTCTGGTTTATGTGTGTGTGTCTGCATGCACACAGTTCCACCATGTGGCTGCCATATATGGGGATTTGTGAGACAGCTACAGACTGTACCTGGCAGGCTTTACAAATCACCATCTCTGGCCAAGGATATGGAACCTGTGCCTGGCAGGGGTGCTACATACAGTATCAGGTACTAATCCAGATTGGGTACTATCCGCAGAGGTTGACAAATGTCCACTGGATCCAGGTCCCTGTTGGGACTGGCCAGAGTCACATGCATGTGGTCTGCTTGGACAGACTATGGACAGCCCCCCCCAACATTGCTGGGGCTGGTACTGGCACTCCGGGAGTGGCTGTGACTTGCTGGACATCCACGGTGACCTCCAGCTGGTGATGTTGCTGGCATACGTCCACGTCAATGTCTCAACTGTCCCTCACTGTCCTGACACATGGACATGACATTATGGAGGACATCCAATGTCTCACCTCAACGTCCATCAATGACCTCAGTGTAGTTACGTATGGCACCTGCTAGGTCATGGATACTGTCATTTACAGAGGTGTAATGAGCCCTCTGTGCTCTTAGCCCCTGTCTGGTGTACCGCTCCATTCATGTCTGTGCCTCCATGACAGCCTGGAACATGCGTGTGGTAGAAAGAGGTGTGGCACGTCTGCCAGGGGCATGATGACCAGCAGTGCTCTGACGAGAACCCCTGAGCATCTGCCTATGTGATACCATTCTAGACATCTGGCTATGGTTGCTGTGTCCTGATACATGTGCTATAGATACCACACTGCCCTGGCCAGTGCCAACCATACACTGTCCCTCAGCTAAGGGCAATGGTGATGATGGATGTACAGGCAGTATGACTGTGTGCATGGATGGGGTGGAGACTTGTGTACTATCAATTGGTGGCCCAGCAACAGACCCTGACAAACCTGCCTGTGTCTCAACACACCTATCCTCATGATTACTGTCTGTCTTAGTGACATCAGGTTCCCTGCTGTACTGAACCATCCCTACCTCATCACCTGTGAGAGGAAAACAGGAAACACACTTTAAGACCTGAACATGACTTCAGACCATATGCACACACACAAAACTACACTCCTCCCAAAAGCACACACACACAACACCAGCAATCACAGAACATACACAATAGCAGGTGACAAATATGAATAGGACATGCTGGAGTGACAGATTCATAACCCAGAGGCTTCCCGCTCTCTGGAACAGGATCCCAGTCAATGTTAGACAGAGCCCCTCACTGACTCTCTTCAAGAGAAATCTTGACGAATGGATGGGTGATCTTAGGTTTACTCCGGGGGTCATCTCTGTGTCATTACTAGACAGAGGCACAGTAAAATAAATTTAATTTGTACACTTTTGTATCATTACATGGGGTGGCAAAAGCCACATACACTTTGGCTAGGCTTATAAATGCCCTAGGGCAGATAGCCTAGTACTATACTATGAAACTATAAACTATGAAACTATGATGGAGTACAGTATCACAAGCAAAACAGTCATATCACACCTGTCAGCATGCAGGACATGTGTTGCTCAACAGCATGCAGTGCAAGTGTAGTCAATCCTTGTTACTAACAATATACATGGCTTTGATGCATGTGTTTTGTTATTAGGTGATGGCCCTCCCTCTGGAACACAATGCATACATGGACACAACATTGCTGTGCAGGTATTCATAACCCTGTGATGTACTGTGCACCATAACTCACAGGTGTACATAACATTGCTGGATGTGTATCTGTGTGTCAGATAAGTATCCAATGCTGATTACAGCCTCTGTGTCATTAGCAAATAATTGTGGACACATGTTAATTGTGGACACGTTTTTAGCACATGCATGATGAGTATTCACACAACACCATCAGTGGTGCTTAGATAACTGACAGAATACCATTCGGCCACATACCCAATGTAGGGTACTTATGGTGAGTGTAGATCATATTGTGGATATGCCAGTCTCATCCATGACATGGCATGCTAAAACATGACTGCATACCCAATATGTGTCATATGACCTAGCCACTCAATAGCATCACAAGACATATATGTGTTAGTTGTGCAAATGGTGATTGGTATGCATACTGTTTAGAGGTGTATATGTGTGCACACCCGCATCATTATGGTGTGTAGCAATGACAGCTATGTGTAATACTGTGGTTACAATAACTGGATGGGGTATAGTACCATAGACCATCATCATGAGGCATCAGGTGGTCACTCAAGGCTACAAATGTTTCACAAACCAGCACAAATCATGCTGTGCCAGAACTGTACAACCTTGGCTAAATTCACCATTTCACAACCAGTTGTTCTGTGATTTTGTAAGGAGGCCAATAAGGAGCATTCCCTGACATGAATGTGTAGTGTGTTGCAAAGTGTTTAAATCCCCCAGGATAGGCCTCTACCCCTCAGGTATATTCTGTGTAATGTGTTGATGAGATTTTGGATACTGGAGTGTGTCTTTACAGAGGGTTTGGGAATCCTTTATGTGTAGCATGTTAAAATGCTCTGTGTATGGCATAGATGTGTATGTTATGTGGCTGTTGAGTATCAACTGTGCCTATCCAATGGTCACTACAGTCTAGCCACATTTGTTTGAGATGGTTTGGGTATTGCATGTGTTTGAGGCTGCTAATCACATTAGTGAGATGTGCATGCTCTTTCACCAAACATGCACAACATGCATTATGGGTAGGTGTGATGCATGTGTACATGGCCTACACCTTAACTATGACATGCACTTTTTATTTCCAATAATAAATGTAGAACACACTCACCAGCATCTGTCTGCTGCCTTGACGTCACCCCAGAGGTACCTAAATAGAGATGAGACAGTTTCCCAGTGGCCACAACTGTGGCATTGCTACTGAGTGTTTGCAATCTTACAGTACAACAACAGTTTACATTCACAGGGCTATAGATTATGTTCCAAATGATCAGTATTGCACAACAGGTTCTACATCTTTGAGCGACACACTCCACATCTCACATGTGCATGATCTACCAATACAGATAACAGTAGTCTACAGATATGCCATGTTACCTGCATGCTCCATATGTGCTTGCTGGGTGGCTCCAACCTCCATCATGGTGTATGTCTGCTGCTGTTGTTGTTGGGCAGGTGCCACCAGGCTCATGAGCAGCTCCTCCACTCTGGTAAGGGGGGGTGGATGCTAGCAAGCTGTTCAGTACGCACAGCAGCGGCACACTGATGGACATGTTGGAGAAGATCACTGCAGTGGTGGCGTACCTGCTCATATGTGCGGTTATGCAGGCCTACCTCATTGACCCTGCGGACAAGATCTTGCCACATTGCAGTACACTCCTGCTGGTCCTGGCTGGTTCATGAAAAGAGTAAATGGGTAGTGCTGAATCATAATGCTAGTGATGATATCATCTTCAGCCCTACTGTAGGTTGGGTTCCTGTGGTGGGCCATGATCCCTGGAAGACATAAATACAAAAATATGTCTGAGCAAGTCATATAGCACATTTAACATTATACAGTACAGATATCATTGAACTGCCACATATATATATATATATATATATATATATATATACTTACATACATAATACAATATGTTGTACCTGAGCACAGATTATAATAATTACTCACACACATATATCTACATGTTGGAGTACATTTTCTGTAGTGTTGTATGATTGTACTGGATGTTATGTTTGTGAATACATAAATGATATGTATATCTGAGATGGCTTAGTGGCAAATCACGTATGCTGTGATGTGATTGGTTGTGGGTTTTTTCCTAGTAAATGCTTTTTATTTTGTTACTAACCAAAACAAAGGTCAAGGGCTACAGATGGAATAAGGCACATTTCAGCAGTTGCAAGTGGGTTTTCAGAAGAGTTAGCACAGCTTATGAAAGTTTAGCAACCTATAAGCTAACCGAGAGTGAAACACTGTAATTGCTACTTATCACTGCTCACCCCACAACTGCTTGAAAGTGCCTTGCTCACTCTCTATCCAATGAACCATGTTCTGCACAGCAAAAAAATAAAATCACTATATAAGACTATAAAAGAGTACCTGGGACACTGTATGCAACACGATGCACCACCTAGCCACAGCAGATATACATCAAGCTGATGTGTAAAGAAATATATCATCCATCACAATCAGTGTAAGGTCCAGTAAATGTATTAATATTATACCACACAACTTGTTAATGCCAAACCCATGGCCAAAAATATGAGCACAATTGGGAATATAGGTCACACACTGCTGTAGTACACTATGAATGTTGCTAGATACACAGTTATATGTATTACCACACATATGTCAAAGGACATGTTACAGAAATACCCACACACACGTCAGACATAATTACAGGACACAAAGGAGTGACAACCCAGATAAACGTTCAGTGTGTACTATACAGTACTGGGTGTCAGTACTTACACAACCTTAATCTTGAGAAATGTAATCTGTGATGAATACAAGGACCACACAAAACAGTAGATGCAAGCAATGTGGACATACACCATACTTTACTCTACAGGCCCAAAGCTTCAATTAGTACTACAGTACACACAGAATTTGCTTTCAAGATCAGTACCAATCAATAATCATAGATGAAGTGCTTTAGCCTTCAATGACATACCCTAGTTAAAACCAAGGGACTTAATCACACTGTATGCTATAGCACTTGTTCTGCCTAGCAACAGAATACACAGCTTTTGCTAGAATCAAAGCAAGGACCCAGAATGCCATGAAATAAACATCCCAGTAAGCTATCCCACAGATACATTTCTTTAACGTATTCACAAACATATTGACCATCACAGTCAGTCAACAGTACAGAGAATCTATTGCAACAAGTAGATGTAGGTGTGTATGAGTGTATATATATATATATATATATATATATATATATATATATATATATATATACACACACACACATATACACATCCATTTGTCTACATATACATATAGCCGCGGTGGTACGGCGGTAGCATTGTTACCTCACAGCAAGAGGTTCTCCCGTTCAATTCTCGGCTGGGCTTGGGAATGCCTTCTGTGTGGAGTCTGCATGTCCTCCCCGCGGTTGGGTAGCATTCGAAAGACATGCTTGCGTAAATGGGTGTGCCTTCGTTGAAGGTTGGGCGTTGAGTTGGCACCTCGGTGTTTCGTAAAAAATTTACTGCCAATCATTAGCGGACCGGAGTTCCACTGTGGCGACCCCTTACCGGGAAAAGCCAAAAGACAAACAACAACAACATATATAGGCACATATACAATTCACCTTTTATAGTGAGAATATCAATTATACAAAGGATGTAAGGTGCACAGTAATGTAATAACATTGCGCAATGCATTGAAGGTCTTCATAGCCCAGGTAGCTTTAGCAGGCCTTACTGGATTCATCATTGCAAACTGAATGAACCACCCACAGTGTTTAACCACCACATGTCATATACCAGCACTGTATGCTGTCTTGTTTGTCATGCACTAAACCCTCCATACAAATACGCGCATACTAACCTTCACCAACATATATAGTCCCCCTTCACAAACAGTTGCAATATGTCCCCAGCTCTATGCACATATACAGATGTGAATATATATGACACATATATATTTCTCTGTATGTGTGTGGCATACACACACATGGTCCACACTTTTGTAAGTCCCTGGACCTCACAGCTGAACTGTTGGGCCTTGCTGCAACACAAACGGGTGTCACATATGAACACAGACTAACATTGGGGGGGGTATATATGGCAACAGATGCCAGATAAGCATACTAAACTGCTACAGCACTTGCCAATGCTAAGCTACACTTTAATATGACTATCATGCATGTGTTGTTCTGTCACACCCATGTTTATATAATGTCAGCGCTAATCCCCACAACAGCAATTGGCCATACTACTGTACAGAACACAGATAATATGATCTTTGACATTTAATGCTGAGCTACACATTTCACAGGTATGTCCCACTGCCCACAAGTACACGCAGTATTGCCCATAGCAGTAGTTAAGCAGAACATCTGTGCAGAAAGAAGTAATGCTGCCACATATGAATGTTTCACATTATGCAGACTATTCTTCAATAACATCTACTACATGCCAGTAAATACATATGTGTCACATACCTTTCTTTTGTATAATTTGGTAATATTTATTTTTCCTTTTCTCTCTCTGTCTCTCTCTCTCTCTCTCTCTGTCAGTCTCTGCAATACAGTGATTGAGTTTGTTGGCATAGATTGCAGCCTGCTTTTGTAGGAATGTCACATGAGCATGTGATGGCCTCTGCACCAATTAGTGCCCACCATTTGCTAATTGCATGCAGCCTGCTGTGTAGTAATTGAAGTAATCACTGTCATAGCAACCCAGTACTATAAATTGCTGACTCATGTAGGTGTGGCCCTTTTAGCTTTCCAAGATGGAGATCATCCGTGTTTGGTGTGGACATCATTGTTTAAGACAGAAGGTTGGAATAGTTCTTATATCAGAAGCCAGGGGTGTAGCCAGAGATTTACATTTTGTACTCAGACCTAATGTTGCTGCTTCCAGTACCCACTTGTCAGTGTAAAAATGTACTCACCCCTCAAAATGCTACACCAAGATACATGGAAAGATGTACTTTCTTTTCAACTGTTACAATTAACTGCCATACAAAGCTAGTTATAGAGATGTATTCCTTTGGCACAAGAATTGTTTGTGAACTGCTATACTGTGAATATTCATTTACACAGTTCTAAACATTTGGTGCTTTTTTAGTGTTGACATTAGCACAAGCTGCTCAGAAAAACTGGACACATTTCAGTTACAGTGAGTATGCTTACCTACATCCTTATAGACCCTGCACACACAGGTATATTCTACATTTGGGTAGGGGTGCAGAAGTACAGAGAGTGTAAGTAGTATTTTGTGCATTTTATCTTGCTGGACTTACAGGGTTGCTGTGTACATGTTACTTTATCAAGGAATGTAGTCTGTCTGTGTAACTCCCAACTGTGGACCTATCCACATGATAGCCAGAGAATAGCCTGTTATTTTTTTGTCTGTGCACCCCGGGGGTCTTTTCATTAATAGAGCAATGGCATTCTTACAGTTGGTTGATACCAGTACATGGCTACATCCATTTGTATTTCAGTGTTTTATTCCTACATAAGGGTATGTTTCCAAAACTCCTTCCAAAGCTGTTTGCACAGTGTGTAACAGCAGAAAGGCTAATATGCCTCTGTGTTTCTGCCTCTGCCAGACCTATCAACCAATCAGGGACAAATTTGAAGAGAATCAGGGAAAAGTCAAGAAAAATTCAGGGATAATCAGGGACACTTTTAAAATATTAGTGCTATTAAGTTGAAACATTGAGAGAATCAGAGCATATGAATTAACCTTTTCTTAAGTAAAAGAAGAATATATGAACATATTTATAACATCAACAAGAGAAAGGAGACTAGTGCCTTATTTAAACATTCTGTGGATTGTATAGGTTTTACTGATTTCAAGTTTGGGATTTTGGAACATGTTAAACCTGACCCAAGGGGAGGCGACATTAAAAATCACTTGCTTCAGAAAGAAATTAGGTGGCAGCTGAGGTTAAAAGCAAACATGCCCCCCGGGCTTAATGAATACACAAACATTAAGGCTATTCTAGTGGAAAAAGCCTATAATGTATAAACAACTGTTTGTGTTTGAATATATATCACATTAATATATTTTCAAACAGAAATTATAGTTACAAGTGTCAACATTAACCCACAAACACACTATGAGATTTTTTGAGTGGGGTCAACATAACAATTGTTTGAAATATCCAAGTTGGTATGTTTGTTTGTGACAAATATCAAATTGTTTTAAAACAGTTTTTTAACAACATAAATATAACAACAGTTTTTAACAATAGTTTTTAACAAAGATAAATACACTTTTTTAGAATACAACACATTTTTACAAGTCAATAATGTTTAATATTCACTTCTGTATTTATTTAATTATGTATTTCACTAGTTAATTAATTATTTATTTATTTACAACATAACTAACAATCAGTTAACAAGTTATAACACAATATATTAAGTAATGTAATTTCATGTATAATTTTATGTATAATATATATATGTGGTTATTTTATTTAACAATATAGGCATTTTTTAACTATTGTGTATAAAAACAAATGTTAATTATAATACAAAAGGCACTGAAGCACTTTAACCAGATTGGTCATCAATATTTTAAGTCCCTAAGGGAGTCTGCGGATTGATTGTTAAAATTGCATTAGATAAAGGGAATATATTATAGAAAACAATGTGTACAGCTTTAAATTTTAAATGCTTGTGCAATTAATGGATTAATTAATTGTTTCAAATGGTATATAAATCACTGGCACCACATCATTCATTATTCTGAAGAAGTCTGCATTCGGCAGATGAAAGCTAGATCTGTAATTGTGTTTTAACAATAGTTGTTTATTAAAGTACTGAGGTCTGTATACACGGAGTTTTATTCTTGGATTGGTTTATGAGAACTTTATTTTTGGTGTCGTTAGCTTCTCCGAGTTATTACAGACCCAGTACCAAGTATTTGTGACTTTTTAAAATTTTTAAATTGTGTTCTATAAGGTGCCGTGATTATGGAACAAACACTGAATGATTCTACAATTGTGGGGTTGGATATACCCTTTAACGACAGTATTAATTTGATTGAAACGCAAAGAGAAGTAACCCGTTTAAGAGAAGAGATCTCCACACTCCGTGGAGACCTCACAAAGCTTATAGAACTGTTTTCGCAGGAGGAACCTGTTGTAAAGAAAAAAACGAGTAATTGCACCGTTGGTCATTCTCCAGCGCAGCCGGTGACGTCATCTCCACGCTCGGAGTTCCGGAGTAATAGTGGCAAGAGGACGACCGTAGAAGGAGAAGCAGAGGGGTCTAACCACGGGCGCTCGTCAGAAAGGGAAGGAGATGGTTCCATTCAACATTCGAAACCTGCAAAAAGGGACTATTGTGTGGGGAACAGTGACCGTTCTTCCAGATTTACACAAACATCTAAAGGTACTGTTCAAACACATCCGCATACCTTTGGTGATGCGGAAATACCAGTTGCTTGTGAAAGACAGTTGAAAGATGGTTACGATACTAGATATAAAGACATTATAGAAAAAGTTTATACATTTGATAATATTGTTGACAATTCCCAAAGGGGCGAAATGCAAAATGAAAGGAACCAAGCGGGCAGAGACTTTGAAATGTCGTTGAGAGACAAATTATTTCTCTTTGAGAAAACATTGTATAAATATAAATGTTTAGAGACTGACAACAACTATTTACATCAATGTTTGTTATGTAAAATAGTCCCACAAGGACTTAGGTTTTATAAATACCCTTTTGGTATTCAATACAATGAGAACGTTTTAAATGATTTGCAAGCGTTTTTTGATGATTGTGGTTTTACTTTAATGTCTAAATTGATTAAGTATAATGAAGTGAAATTAAAGAAACTTTATAATGAAGTGAATGAATGTCAGAAAGAGATAATTAATGACTTGTTATTTGAAGAATATGACAATTTATACCAAAATATTTTAAAGAGAGTTGAAGTTAAGATAGGTAAAGTATACATAAGGAAACAAGGTAAACTATCTAGGGACAAAGCGCAGTACAAGAAAGGAAATAGTTATCCCTTACCATTTCAAAAAGGCAGGAAGGATCAGGGCAACCATATTAATAGGCCTGTAAATGGGTACAATAAGAATACTGGAGGTAACAAAAGGGTAGAATTTCAGGATTTTGAGGAAGGGTTTCAAACTAGGAATAGACACATGGATGAGTTGGATTCTTTTCATGAGGAAACTGAAAATTTTTTAGGTCCCCGCAGATCCGAAAGAATAGCAAACAAACAAAGAAACCCCTCGGATCCAGGGCCACAGGAATTAACCAATGGGACGGATTTTGTATGGAGGACCAGAGGGAGGAGGGGGAAATAGAAGAAATAGTTCTTGATGGAAATGGTATTACACAAACATATAGAGGTTATAAAATACACAACTATACCAATTTAAAAGTGGAAAAAGAACATTTTGATATATTTTCAAAGGGGTTTAAGTTTGTTAAGACCACACATGGGGATTTAGTAAACATACTGCTGGAATTAAAAATATTCCTACGAAAATTAAACTTGCAGTTTGCTTGTAAACAGCATAATACTGTTAATACCCCAGTTACTTCACTTGGTGAACACATAGAAGTACTAAGGAGAAGCAGTATTTACAACCCCCCATTACACCCTGTGATTGGGGCTTTTGAGTGTATAGTGATGAATGACATTTACGACACATTCGAGCCAACTAAAAGGTTGAATAAAACCACAATTTAAATGAAAGAGAGTTCACTCTGTTTGAACAACTAAGAAAAGATAATAATCTTAGATTTATGCAACCTGACAAGGGTGGGGGAATGGTTATTTTTCATCAAGAAGCATATAACAATGTTTTAACAGACATACTGATGGATCAAACAACCTATACCACTGTGTCGATGAACGAAATACAAATAGCATATGGAAGAATAGATAGTTGGCTGGAAGAATATTTTATTGAGAATAGAATTGGAAGGGACACATTTAATTTCTTGAAACAAACTTACCCCTATATACCACAAATATTTGCAATACCGAAGATACACAAAAATATTTTAAGACCACCCTTCCGTCCAATAGTTTCAGCAAAAAAGTCTAAAACCCAACCTTTGTCAGTGTTTATTGACCAGCAATTAAAAGACATTGTCAGAACACAGACACATTTAGTGCAAGATTCCTGGGATTTCTTAGGCAAAATAACAAACGAATTATGGTCAGAGACGGTTAAAATGGTGACCATTGATGTTAAAGAATTATTCACCTGCATACCCAGGAAACACGGGTTTGAGCTTTTCGAAAATTGTGTTCATAAACATTCAAAATTAAACCTTGATAGGAAAAAATTGTTGTTGGAATTGACTGAAATAGTCTTAGACAACAATTTTATCACCTTTCAAGGGGAATATTACAAGCAGATCACAGGTGTGGCTATGGGGGCAGCTTGTGCCCCCATATATGCAAATCTGGTCCTTCTAGAATGGGAAGAAGAATTTATTTTTAAGAGTCCTTATCAGAAAAATATAAAAATATATCTTCGTTTCCTGGATGATATTTTTATATTATGGGAGGAAGATACCACAGAAGACCTAAAAGAATTCATGACATACATCAACCAAACTACTTCCTTCCTGTCCTTTACCTATGAAATTGACAACAAGGTTATAAATTATCTTGATATAACCTTGAGCAAGGGGACTTCTGGTTTTAAATCAAACATTTTTCGCAAAAACACATGGTGCAACAGTTATTTACATTTTAACAGCCAGCACCCCCTACACCAAAAGAAAAGCATTATTAAAGGGCAGGCTGTTAGAATAGCCAGAATGACGTCCCAACATCAGGATTTACAAAAAGAATTTTCCTTTTTAATGGAAAAATTCTTGGAAAGGGGTTATCCCAAACAGGTAGTAGGTGAGATTCTGGAACAAGTCTATAAAGGATGGGGTACAAAATATAAACCTCTTTTAGGTAATAAATTTATTCCCAATGAGAAAAAGGCGGACAATTCAGAGGATTATATGAGTGCCTGTATTGTGGAATATAATGGATTTTCTGACCATTTTATTAATATTATCAAAAATAATTGGTCTATTTTTAAAACTAATAAAGAGATATACCAGATAGTTGGAAAGAAACCAAGAATTATATACAAGACAGCCACTAATTTTAAAAGATTTTTTGAAATGGAAAATATTAAACATGACTCCAAAGAAGGTACTAAAAGATGTGGTAGATGTCGACAATGCATGTACATCAATCCAATTGTGGAATTAAAGTTGGAAAATGGCTTGAAAAGTAGAATTGCCTTTTGTAAGGGCAACTGTAGAAGCAAGATGTTGGTGTATTTAGCTATATGTTCTACATGTTCTGCTTTCTATGTGGGGAAGACCGAGAGGTCCCTCAGAGAAAGAATATATGAACATATTTATAACATCAACAAGAGAAAGGAGACTAGTGCCTTATTTAAACATTCTGTGGATTGTATAGGTTTTACTGATTTCAAGTTTGGGATTTTGGAACATGTTAAACCTGACCCAAGGGGAGGCGACATTAAAAATCACTTGCTTCAGAAAGAAATTAGGTGGCAGCTGAGGTTAAAAGCAAACATGCCCCCCGGGCTTAATGAATACACAAACATTAAGGCTATTCTAGTGGAAAAAGCCTATAATGTATAAACAACTGTTTGTGTTTGAATATATATCACATTAATATATTTTCAAACAGAAATTATAGTTACAAGTGTCAACATTAACCCACAAACACACTATGAGATTTTTTGAGTGGGGTCAACATAACAATTGTTTGAAATATCCAAGATGGTATGTTTGTTTGTGACAAATATCAAATTGTTTTAAAACAGTTTTTTAACAACATAAATATAACAACAGTTTTTAACAATAGTTTTTAACAAAGATAAATACACTTTTTTAGAATACAACACATTTTTACAAGTCAATAATGTTTAATATTCACTTCTGTATTTATTTAATTATGTATTTCACTAGTTAATTAATTATTTATTTATTTACAACATAACTAACAATCAGTTAACAAGTTATAACACAATATATTAAGTAATGTAATTTCATGTATAATTTTATGTATAATATATATATGTGGTTATTTTATTTAACAATATAGGCATTTTTTAACTATTGTGTATAAAAACAAATGTTAATTATAATACAAAAGGCACTGAAGCACTTTAACCAGATTGGTCATCAATATTTTAAGTCCCTAAGGGAGTCTGCGGATTGATTGTTAAAATTGCATTAGATAAAGGGAATATATTATAGAAAACAATGTGTACAGCTTTAAATTTTAAATGCTTGTGCAATTAATGGATTAATTAATTGTTTCAAATGGTATATAAATCACTGGCACCACATCATTCATTATTCTGAAGAAGTCTGCATTCGGCAGATGAAAGCGCTAGATCTGTAATTGTGTTTTAACAATAGTTGTTTATTAAAGTACTGAGGTCTGTATACACGGAGTTTTATTCTTGGATTGGTTTATGAGAACTTTATTTTTGGTGTCGTTAGCTTCTCCGAGTTATTACAGACCCAGTACCAAGTATTTGTGACTTTTTAAAATTTTTAAATTGTGTTCTATAAGGTGCCGTGATTATGGAACAAACACTGAATGATTCTACAATTGTGGGGTTGGATATACCCTTTAACGACAGTATTAATTTGATTGAAATGCAAAGAGAAGTAACCCGTTTAAGAGAAGAGATCTCCACACTCCGTGGAGACCTCACAAAACTTATAGAACTGTTTTCGCAGGAGGAACCTGTTGTAAAGAAAAAAACGAGTAATTGCACCGTTGGTCTTTCTCCAGCGCAGCCGGTGACGTCATCTCCACGCTCGGAGTTCCGGAGTAATAGTGGCAAGAGGACGACCGTAGAAGGAGAAGCAGAGGGGTCTAACCACGGGCGCTCGTCAGAAAGGGAAGGAGATGGTTCCATTCAACATTCGAAACCTGCAAAAAGGGACTATTGTGTGGGGAACAGTGACCGTTCTTCCAGATTTACACAAACATCTAAAGGTACTGTTCAAACACATCCGCATACCTTTGGTGATGCGGAAATACCAGTTGCTTGTGAAAGACAGTTGAAAGATGGTTACGATACTAGATATAAAGACATTATAGAAAAAGTTTATACATTTGATAACATTGTTGACAATTCCCAAAGGGGCGAAATGCAAAATGAAAGGAACCAAGCGGGCAGAGACTTTGAAATGTCGCTGAGAGACAAATTATTTCTCTTTGAGAAAACATTGTATAAATATAAATGTTTAGAGATTGACAACAACTATTTACATCAATGTTTGATATGTAAAATAGTCCCGCAAGGACTTAGGTTTTATAAATACCCTTTTGGTATTCAATACAATGAGAACGTTTTAAATGATTTGCAAGCGTTTTTTGATGACTGTGGTTTTACTTTAATGTCTAAATTGATTAAGTACAATGAAGTGAAATTAAAGAAACTTTATAATGAAGTGAATGAATGTCAGAAAGAGATAATTAATGACTTGTTATTTGAAGAATATGACAATTTATACCAAAATATTTTAAAGAGAGTTGAAGTTAAGATAGGTAAAGTATACATAAGGAAACAAGGTAAACTATCTAGGGACAAAGCGCAGTACAAGAAAGGAAATAGTTATCCCTTACCATTTCAAAAAGACAGGAAGGATCAGGGCAACCATAATAATAGGCCTGTAAAAGGGTACAATAAGAATACTGGAGGTAACAAAAGGGTAGAATTTCAGGATTTTGAGGAAGGGTTTCAAACTAGGAATAGACACATGGATGAGTTGGATTCTTTTCATGAGGAAACTGATAATTTTTTAGGTCCCCGCAGATCCGAAAGAATAGCAAACAAACAAAGAAACCCCTCGGATCCAGGGCCACAGGAATTAACCAATGGGACGGATTTTGTATGGAGGACCAGAGGGAGGAGGGGGAAATAGAAGAAATAGTTCTTGATGGAAATGGTATTACACAAACATATAGAGGTTATAAAATACACAACTATACCAATTTAAAAGTGGAAAAAGAACATTTTGATATATTTTCAAAGGGGTTTAAGTTTGTTAAGACCACACATGGGGATTTAGTAAACATACTGCTGGAATTAAAATATTCCTACGAAAATTAAACTTGCAGTTTGCTTGTAAACAGCATAATACTGTTAATACCCCAGTTACTTCACTTGGTGAACACATAGAAGTACTAAGGAGAAGCAGTATTTACAACCCCCCATTACACCCTGTGATTGGGGCTTTTGAGTGTATAGTGATGAATGACATTTACGACACATTCGAGCCAACAAAAAGATTGAATAAAAACAATTTAAATGAAAGAGAGTTCACTCTGTTTGAACAACTAAGAAAAGATAATAAACTTAGATATATGCAACCTGACAAGGGTGGGGGAATGGTTGTTTTTCATCAAGAAGCATATAACAATGTTTTAACAGACATACTGATGGATCAAACAACCTATACCACTGTGTCGATGAACGAAATACAAATAGCATATGGAAGAATAGATAGTTGGCTGGAAGAATATTTTATTGAGAATAGAATTGGAAGGGACACATTTAATTTCTTGAAACAAACTTACCCTATATACCACAAATATTTGCAATACCGAAGATACACAAAAATATTTTAAGACCACCCTTCCGTCCAATAGTTTCAGCAAAAAAGTCTAAAACCCAACCTTTGTCAGTGTTTATTGACCAGCAATTAAAAGACATTGTCAGAACACAGACACATTTAGTGCAAGATTCCTGGGATTTCTTAGGCAAAATAACAAACGAATTATGGTCAGAGACGGTTAAAATGGTGACCATTGATGTTAAAGAATTATTCACCTGCATACCCAGGAAACACGGGTTTGAGCTTTTCGAAAATTGTGTTCATAAACATTCAAAATTAAACCTTGATAGGAAAAAATTGTTGTTGGAATTGACTGAAATAGTCTTAGACAACAATTTTATCACCTTCAAGGGAATATTACAAGCAGATCACAGGTGTGGCTATGGGGCAGCTTGTGCCCCCATATATGCAAATCTGGTCCTTTTAGAATGGGAAGAAGAATTTATTTTTAAGAGTCCTTATCAGAAAAATATAAAAATATATCTTCGTTTCCTGGATGATATTTTTATATTATGGGAGGAAGATACCACAGAAGACCTAAAAGAATTCATGACATACATCAACCAAACTACTTCCTTCCTGTCCTTTACCTATGAAATTGACAACAAGGTTATAAATTATCTTGATATAACCTTGAGCAAGGGGACTTCTGGTTTTAAATCAAACATTTTTCGCAAAACACATGGTGCAACAGTTATTTACATTTTAACAGCCAGCACCCCCTACACCAAAAGAAAAGCATTATTAAAGGGCAGGCTGTTAGAATAGCCAGAATGACGTCCCAACATCAGGATTTACAAAAAGAATTTTCCTTTTAATGGAAAAATTCTTGGAAAGGGGTTATCCCAAACAGGTAGTAGGTGAGATTCTGGAACAAGTCTATAAAGGATGGGGTACAAAATATAAACCTCTTTTAGGTAATAAATTTATTCCCAATGAGAAAAAGGCGGACAATTCAGAGGATTATATGAGTGCCTGTATTGTGGAATATAATGGATTTTCTGACCATTTTATTAATATTATCAAAAATAATTGGTCTATTTTTAAAACTAATAAAGAGATATACCAGATAGTTGGAAAGAAACCAAGAATTATATACAAGACAGCCACTAATTTTAAAAGATTTTTTGAAATGGAAAATATTAAACATGACTCCAAAGAAGGTACTAAAAGATGTGGTAGATGTCGACAATGCATGTACATCAATCCAATTGTGGAATTAAAGTTGGAAAATGGCTTGAAAAGTAGAATTGCCTTTTGTAAGGGCAACTGTAGAAGCAAGATGTTGGTGTATTTAGCTATATGTTCTACATGTTCTGCTTTCTATGTGGGGAAGACCGAGAGGTCCCTCAGAGAAAGAATATATGAACATATTTATAACATCAACAAGAGAAAGGAGACTAGTGCCTTATTTAAACATTCTGTGGATTGTATAGGTTTTACTGATTTCAAGTTTGGGATTTTGGAACATGTTAAACCTGACCCAAGGGGAGGCGACATTAAAAATCACTTGCTTCAGAAAGAAATTAGGTGGCAGCTGAGGTTAAAAGCAAACATGCCCCGGGCTTAATGAATACACAAACATTAAGGCTATTCTAGTGGAAAAAGCCTATAATGTATAAACAACTGTTTGTGTTTGAATATATATCACATTAATATATTTTCAAACAGAAATTATAGTTACAAGTGTCAACATTAACCCACAAACACACTATGAGATTTTTTGAGTGGGGTCAACATAACAATTGTTTGAAATATCCAAGATGGTATGTTTGTTTGTGACAAATATCAAATTGTTTTAAAACAGTTTTTTAACAACATAAATATAACAACAGTTTTTAACAATAGTTTTTAACAAAGATAAATACACTTTTTTAGAATACAACACATTTTTACAAGTCAATAATGTTTAATATTCACTTCTGTATTTATTTAATTATGTATTTCACTAGTTAATTAATTATTTATTTATTTACAACATAACTAACAATCAGTTAACAAGTTATAACACAATATATTAAGTAATGTAATTTCATGTATAATTTTATGTATAATATATATATGTGGTTATTTTATTTAACAATATAGGCATTTTTTAACTATTGTGTATAAAAACAAATGTTAATTATAATACAAAAGGCACTGAAGCACTTTAACCAGATTGGTCATCAATATTTTAAGTCCCTAAGGGAGTCTGCGGATTGATTGTTAAAATTGCATTAGATAAAGGGAATATATTATAGAAAACAATGTGTACAGCTTTAAATTTTAAATGCTTGTGCAATTAATGGATTAATTAATTGTTTCAAATGGTATATAAATCACTGGCACCACATCATTCATTATTCTGAAGAAGTCTGCATTCGGCAGATGAAAGCGCTAGATCTGTAATTGTGTTTTAACAATAGTTGTTTATTAAAGTACTGAGGTCTGTATACACGGAGTTTTATTCTTGGATTGGTTTATGAGAACTTTATTTTTGGTGTCATTAATAGAGCAATGGCATTCTTACAGTTGGTTGATACCAGTACATGGCTACATCCATTTGTATTTCAGTGTTTTATTCCTACATAAGGGTATGTTTCCAAAACTCCTTCCAAAGCTGTTTGCACAGTGTGTAACAGCAGAAAGGCTAATATGCCTCTGTGTTTCTGCCTCTGCCAGACCTATCAACCAATCAGGGACAAATTTGAAGAGAATCAGGGAAAAGTCAAGAAAAATTCAGGGATAATCAGGGACACTTTTAAAATATTAGTGCTATTAAGTTGAAACATTGAGAGAATCAGAGCATATGAATTAACCTTTTCTTAAGTAAAAGAAGTGTATAACTCTTAATTATTGTCATTATTCATTAAGTGTAATTCACCACCTTTCTGCCCAAATCACTAGTTTTAGGAGGGATTCAGAGGGACAGAACTGAAATTTGAGTCAAAATCAGGGACATCCCTGAAAATTAGGGACAGTTGAGAGGTACCCTCTGCCCTAAACAGATATACCAGTGTTTGTCCTGCTGTGATACTGTGTGGGGTTGTAAGGTGATGGTGTAACATTATTTCCTGCTAGAATGGCTGCTTCTCTTATCACAGTCATGTTGGACAACATCCACAGAACAAGTTGTGTGGTATGGTATTCCTAATTTTCCTTTACATTCACTCATTCTGATGCATGATATAATTATTTAAGCACCAACTTAATGTATATCTACTGTGGCTTAGTGGTACTTCATGTTGTGTAGTGTCTGCAAGGTCTGGGGTTCGAGACTTACAGAGGTGTTTTATTTTGTTCCTGAGCAGAACAAGGGCCCTCACATACAGAGTGACTAAGGCACTTTTAAGCAGTTGTGAGCAGGTTTGCGTGGGTTTGCACAATGCCTTGCATTGCTTAGCCAAGCGCAAACAAGCGCAAACCCGTGCAAACCCACTCTCTACTGCTTAATAGTGCTTACTCCCGTTCACCCCCCATGCTAATTTCTTTGAAAGAAAAGAAAAATGGGGAGATAGGAAAATGGTGAAAAAGGGGCACAAAGAGCGAAAGACAGTATGGAAAATAGTTCAGGATGTGCAGGACGGGTGTAGGGAAGGTCCATAGCTGCCCATTTCTTCAACAGCAACAGCTGTGCATATGCAATAAATTTGGAGGTAGATATCCCTTCAACCCCTGAGAGAGGGGTGAGAACAACAAGGTATGTTGTAATGCCAATTAAACAACATTTCATGTGTCCAGTGGACATGTGTGCAACATGGGCAGCTATTTATGGGGCGTAATTTGTTTTTGGGAACAGATTGCCCTTTTCTTTTCAGGTGAGAGTGGAATGTGGGGTAGGGGAAGTAGGTATATTTGGGGAGGTAGGTTGGGGAGGTAAACAGACAAGACAAACAAGATGCATACAGGGGCAGTATATGACACATGTGGTGGGTGAACACCTTTGATGGGGAGGGATGTTTGGGAATCGCAAGCCCATGAGCCCCCAGATGGAAACAGTGGGACTGAGGTCCCCACCCATGGGTAGTCACCACTGCACCTTCATGGCCCAGAAGGTGGTTGTGTTGGCGGCTGTGTAGGAGAGGCAGGCTGACCCGTGAGTTGCGCCACTCGGGCCTCAAGCTGGCATAGAGGTTCTGCAACAGAACGTTCAATCTCTCTATGCACCACTGCCTGGACCGTACTAAGGGTGATAGGTGCCTCTCCGCCCATGCTTGCAAGGGGGGGGCTGAGCCCCATCCCCTGCAGCGCTTCCACCTGAAGGTGGCACAGGGCCAACGGAGGAGGAGGTCCCAGGCTGGGCACCGGATCTGCTGGTGCCAGGTGCCATGGTCAGCTGAGGTGGGACAGGTGGATCCGCTGGGACCAGCCTTCCCATATGAACTATGTTTTGGAGAGTTTAATAAAGATATGGGTTAGTAACAGTCAACAGCATTCCCAATTAGTTATAGCAGCATGCAGAAGTATTCCCATTAACCCAACACACCAGATTTTCAACAGTTGAAAAGCAAGCATAACACATGCATATATAGAAAAATAGTGGACATTACAACAACATGCAGGTTTAATTGATGGCAACAGGCCACCAATATTGTGGTATTTTAACAGGGCACATGCATAGAAATAAATGCAAATATTTATAAACCAATAGGACATATGTCCCAACAAATGTTTTGAGATTAGACATACCGATTGAGGTGTGGAATTGCATTTTTTATGCACATGCAGTAGGGTGGAAAAAGATAGCTCAATTAACAACTTATATATCCTTCTAGTTTTCACTACATTCCTATTAACTGCAGTTGCATATCCCTTACATGTATTGTTACACTACCCAATGTCCTTATATTGTGCAATTGGATTTTGCTAGATCATTATATACATGAGCTGTATCTTACATACAAACTGTCCAAGATGCAGATGTTACTGCAACATATTTTGAGAATTGCTCACACACACTACTGCTAAGATGGTACACTGACAGCTCTACTTTCATATAATTATCTAGATATGTTCAGGTGACAGTATCAGTTATATGTTAACAGCTCCCTACATTTCTGGCAGCACACTGACATTTCTGGGGAACACAATACCAAGCTACTCATGTGCCAGATTAAACTGTACATGCTGGGCATGAACCAACAGTTGAGGGCTGTAAATATGCATAAAAGCTACTGGCACTCCCTTCATCCACGTTATATGGGCCTACCCAAGTGTGGGTTGACACTGCTTAATACAACACTACTATTTGTAGAATGCAACAGTGCAACAACATATCAAAGAAAATGACACAGAAGCACTCCAGGAATTATACATTTATTAAAGGATTATTACACCTTTATTTATTGGGATAAAACACTTTTTGAAGGCTCTCTCATTTATTTTATATAACAGTACATGCAGAATAATTACTAACCTGCCTCATGATGCAGCCTTTGCATCCTATCTTCATGGGCTTGCAGATTCATAGCCCGGTCACCTGCAGCTGTAAAGTAAATGCAGTGATATTGAGACATACCTATCCATAGTATAGACAAGCATGGCAATTCTTAACTACTTAATACAATGGCTACTTAGTACTGGAGCATTAGGCATCCTATGAGATTCCTGGATCCACCGGTCCAGTTCATCCCCCCTACGTCACTTCAGGTCAGAATAATGGTGCATGACCTGCTCACCAGTTTGAGGAACACCAGTGGCACTGGTGAGATCATGGGCAAGACTGTTCCAGGCCTCCATTTTATATTGGGTACCCTGGTACTGGCCCTGCAGGATTCTTTGCTCATGTTTGTGGATGAGGAGCCAAACCATAATTTTGGACTCCTGGATGCCCCAGCGTTGCACTCTAAACCAAGTGCCCTCACCTACACCAGTCATGCTGACTGTAGAAGGAAGCTGAAACCAGTTATAGCAAGTATTCCTGCCTGTGGAGAATAAATATGCCTCATTTTCCCACACTTATTTGTGATTGGCCAGTTTTGGAAAAGCTCAGCTGTGGGCACGCCTGCTTAGCTGATGTTGGCAATGTTTAAAATCCCTTTGATAGATATGTCTCTGTTGAAAGTGCATGTTTGTGAAATGCTATCATGGCTTAGTGGTTAAGTACTGTGACTATAGTAAACAGTATCCTGGGTTTGAGCCCTGTCACTGCTTTTTATTTTCCTGCTGGGCAGAACTGACTGGTTAAGGAACAGTAAAGCAGGTGTGAGCGTGTTTACCCGACTTTGCCCGACGTTGCGCTGGTTAGCGTGGAGTTGCACGAAGGTAATCAGCAGTAACGTGCGGTGAACCTGTGTTACTCCTCCTTAGCATTGCACAGCTACACACAAATGTATTTAAATATGCTCAATACTGGTAACATGTGGTTAGCAGTGCTTTATATTGCTTAAAATAAGGTACTCGTGCCTCAGAATTCATAAACATTTCACCTTCATTTATATACTTCATGCACTACTAAATTTAACATTTCAATGCTTTTTACAAACTTATACATAAAAAAATGTCAGGAAATGTTTTTGTATACAGATTTCCCACAGAAAATGTAACGTGCAGTAGTGGGACTCAAGTCGGGAATGCCTCCTCTTTGTGCGAAAGCTCTAACCATTACGCTATCGCTATGTTACTTAACTTGCATATAATTTTCTTGTTATCCTCTTCTGGTGTCTAAGCTGCTGTAACTGTAGCTAAGCAATGGGCAAACCAGGGCAAACCCACGCAACTACGCGCAGCTATATCGGAAGATAAAAAAAATAATTTTTATTCTGTTAGTTGTTGAACATATGGGGGAGTGTAGTGTTACATTGTACACATATGAGCGGACGTGCTCATTTAAATGTGAAGTTGCGGCATTTCTTCATTGCAGGGGCATGGATATTTGGACTGCTTGGCAGTCTGACATGCCCCCTAAACTCGTCCATGATCCGTGTAAGCTTTAGAGTTGAGGCTGCACACCCTCATTAATATGCATGGGGTGCTACCGTCATACTCTTACACTGGCGCTTCCGTGCAAGACTAATCTAGTCTTACTCGGAAGATTAGTAAATCTGGGAGTTAGTTTCATACCAGGCATCACTATAAAATGTCATTTTATGTTTTACCTGTCAGCAGCTGCTCTAAGCAAACTACCATGCACTAAAGTGTCATGTTTCCAATGTATAGCAGAGCCATTCTCCAGTGTTTTTTACACACTGTATGGCATTTTTGATTACTTCATTCAAATAAGAATATCATAGAATGGAAGTCACCTGCCCATGCGTAGATTCATGAAAGTCCACTAATGAAAATTAAATGTCATTGCCCCAAGTAACCTCAATGGATATGCCAATCTGTCTTGTATTAATATGGAATGACTCTATATTTTACTGATTGCAGATTTTTTTTCTAGTATACCTTTCTTTCAGTTATTTGTTTATTTATTTTTGTCCATATTGTAACTTTACACTTTACATTTTCTCTGTTGTATAAAATTGCCTGTTTTTTTACCAGAGCTTTTTTTCCCTGAGCCAAAACAGAAAATGGGCTACCACAGCCCTGTTGGACTACCACAGTCACCAAAAGTAATAAGTAAGTAAATAATCAAAAAAAAAAAACAAACAAAAAACAAATAAGTGAACTTTAATAGAGTAAAAAATTAAAAAATGAGGATTTCAACTATAGTGTCATTGTTCTAGTATAAGTTTCAGGTAGCAGTACCATAAAATATTTGTCTCTTCTGTTAGTAGACACCTTTGGCTTTCAAATGTAAATAAATCTTTTTGCTTCTTTCATGATCTTTCTAAAAAAATGTATATGAAAAATTCATGATCTTTCTAAAAACATATGAAAATGTAAGTTATTTTTGTAATGCGTTTTGGTACTTAGTCAAAATTTATACAAAGATGATTTTTTTATCTATGGCTACTTCTACTTTTTTCAGTAGGTACCACCATACATTCTCATTCATCAGGTTTCTAGTTTCTGATAGCATCCATCCATCTTATCAAACATTAATTTTTGTCTTTATAAATAATGTATACCTGAATAACTTTTTTCATATATTGACCCATAAAAATAAAGTATCTCTGGTACATATTGGTACTGATTTGTCTTACCTCACAGATTACATTTTAACTGCATTAAAATGTTATTTTGCAGAGAGATATTTTGCATTTTCTTGTTTAATTTAGAGCCTGTTACAGTGAAAGTATATAAAACAATAGGAATATGGCTTTTTGTCCCCGTGTCTTCCTCATCTGAAACTAAAATTTTCATTTGAAAGAACATCTGCAATGTACACTTCTTTTCTTGTTTTGTCATTCATGTCGTTGTGATATTTTTGCAGTCTCATTAAAAGTCTATGAACTCTTACTATACTAATATTTACTTTTGCTTTTCACCATGTTCTATAGTTACTTATGGTCAGCCTGCATAAGAATCTACATTCCACAGACAGACTGATAAACTCTGTCTAAGCCAGATACATTTACTGGTATTCCTTATTCCTTTTCAGATTGACCATAATTTTTCCATCGCTGATTTCAAAGGATATATGACCTATAGCCAGATCTTAAAACAATACTGAGTGAAGTCCAGTTTCCTGAAACTTCTACATACAATGTGTGTGTGTGTGTGTGTGTGTGTGTGTGTGTGTGTGTGTGTGTGTGTGTGTGAAGTTCTTCATACTTGTAGGAGAGTGAATGAAAGAAGGTACATGTGCCAATGCAATGCTTGGGTCACCTGTGGTAATTACCAGTGTAAAGTACTGTTTAGCATTGGTGATAATTACGCCCAATTCAGACACTTGCAAATTAGCCAATAATTAGGTCTTCTTTCTGGCCAAACATGTTTTTGAATCACATTACTTGCCACCAAATGAACTGCAATTTGTGGCTGCTGCAGTTTACATAGTACACATTTTTTTTTCTTAATATCATCCATAATTTATATGGCACACTCAATACCTTGCAATCCAAGGACTTTACCAACTATATACTCCAGCTAGACCCTCACAACCTCAACAGAAATATCTCTGTACAAAGTTATCATACAACCATGCAGAAGATTCTTTATACTCAGTCTTTGAAGACAAACCACGGAATGCGGTATATGACATTAGAATAGACACTAACACTTAGATGTTTTACATCACTTCTTAAAGACAAACAACAACAAGCCCATTATACACAAATATTCAAATTAATCTCATAACAAAATCAAAAATATACTCTACATTTCCTAAGCTATCTCACCTTTCTGCATCACCCTTTATCTTTTCTTAATTTATGCAGTTGCAATCTATTTATCAACTCATATAATATCGCTTTTATTCTTCTACAGAAATAAACCAAATTGTACTAACCTTTCATCACTTTAGTTCTAATTTCCACTACCAATTTTCCCCAACACACCTACCGTATTTCCTCGAAAATAAGATCAGGTCTTATACCTTTTCCCCTGCCGAAATACCCATTACATCTTATGATCAGGGGATGCCTTGTTTACCCCCCCCCCCCGTACAACAATCTAACTTTATTCATTTATTCATGTACACAAACTGAAATTTATTTGGTACTTTTCCATTACTGGGCAATAGTTCTAGGTAACACGTTAACACTTGTGTGAGAATTCTACATAAACAGTCCAACAAACATTTCAACTTCAGAATATCTACACCTTGGCTTTCACAGTGCAATATTTCATGCTTAACAAAAAGTGCAGAAAAATCTCAATACATGTGTATTGGAGAGGGGGAATAAAACAGGTGAATAACTGCCACTTTTTGAGTGGTGATGCTTTCTTTATTCCTTACCCAAACCGTAAGAGAAGAATGATGGAAAGTCATAAAAATGAAGTCTGGGAACTAGTGGCCTTACTTTGTAATTACCCCTTGATAATGAAACGTTACCTTAATACAATAAAGTCAAACAACTGACAAGAGCTTGCTGGCAGCTGAAAGCAGAAGCAATCCATTCTGTTGCCCTGATAACAGAAAAGTTATTCAAATACAGTCATGTCATCTTCTTCTGGAACATTGTCATAAGTCTCCAACCTCCAAATTCTGGCCTGAATTTCTTGTGACTCCATTTCCTGTAGAACCATTGGCCCCAATCTGGCATGCCTAACAACAGAGCTCTCCTTAAATGAGCACTGCTTGTCCATGTAGCCTGCTTGTAGTGCATTGGCAACACAGCTGTCAGTGATTTTATCCCATGAATTCTTCACCCAAGTCACGACCTCTTGCAGGCAGAGTTTCCATGCTGATTTCTCTCCATTCTATTTTCAATGTAGTCATTGAGTTCCATACACAAATGGTCCTTGAATGGCTTGTTTATTGCAATATCAAGAGTCTGGAGATAGGCAGTCATTCCTGCGGGAATCATTATTTGACTATTCTTCTCTGTGCAAGGAATTTCTTCATGTCTTTAACACAGTGAGTGCTGGCTAAATCCCAGACTAGCAGACCTCTTTCGCCACCTCGCAAAATAAGTGGCAGCATTACATCAACTCACGTCCTTATAACTGCTTGTGTGCACCAGGCTTTTTCAGTTTCAAGAAAGTAAATGCCTGAGACACGTTCAATCTTATCTTTCTTGCCCTTACCAATGATTAGAGGTGGGGTTTTCTTTCCATCTAGATGAATTGCCAAAATACAGGTAACATGTGCACTTTCATAACCAGTGGAGGGAATGTAGATTAACAAGGCAACCCTCTGATCAATTGTTGTTTGAGATCCTTGGCCCATAAACACTGCAGTTTCATCCATTGCAATCATGTTGGAGAGTTGGTATTTAGAAAAGTCGATGCCATCAACAAAGGACTTGAACACAAGTGCACGTTTAATAACTTCAGTATCTTCCAGCTTGAACAGTGTTGTTGATCTTCTTAGAGACAGTTCATATCGCTGAAGGAAGCCATCCAGCCAATGTTGTGATGCTTTGAATTCTTCTGGGGATATTTCTAACTGTGGTGCCATTGCAAGGACAAATGCTTGACTGACCGCCCTGCACACAACCAAAGCCTTTGCTCTCCTGTTAGCAATTCATTCACAGATGATGTCTTCCAGCTCAGGAAATAATGGTTGCTGACCTGATCCACACTTGCATGTCTTAGCACTTCCCTCGTTGGCCTGTTGACTGAGGTTATCATATGCTGATTGCCATTTTCGGACCATTCGGAGATCCAACTTCTTCCCTTTGCAGAAAGCCATCAGATTCTTTCCCCGGGAGTCCTCCACAATTCCTTTCTTGTACTCGACAAAATAGCTCTTTTTTTTTTGGACTCATCTTGTCTGGGGGGAGTTAATTGAAGACTTACGAGACAGGAGTGGCAACACAAAATGGCGACGGTTAAGAAGACACAACCACACCCATTTGTTATCAAGTATGCATGTTTTACATGCGTTGTCTGTACTTTGACCAATCAAAGTACACTTGCCAGTGTTTATGGGCCAAAAATCTCAACCGTCAAGTGTGAGTGAGGATTAGGGTTACTGTAAGAATAATGAAGGACTCCCGGGGAAAGAATCTTGCGACTTTCTGCAAAGAGAAGTTGGGTGTCAGAATGGTCCAAATATGGCGAGCAGAGTATGATAACCTCGGTCAACAGGTGTCAATAATATTATTATTTTATAATTCAACACATCCGTCATGTGTTGTTGACGATCTTAACTGGGGCTTATTTTTGGGGTAGGGCTTATATCATGACCACCCTGGAAAACCATGCTAGGCCTTATTCTCTGGTTAGTCTTATTTACAGAGAAATATGTTATCAGTGTGTACCACTACTCTCACACCTACATTAATACTTTCTTGTATTATATGTAAACTTTCTCACACTTACTTATCTAACTTTTATTTGATACAATGTCATGTTGTGTACATTGAGTATATGTGTAGTACATATAAATTATTACATTTTTTCTGTACATAAAAAAGAAAATGTGCTACTGTATTTTCATTACACACAGATTTTTGTCTTGGTTTACTAGTTTGTATTGCCAGAGCTTTTCTGTATGGACAACTGTTGAAAATGTTTTTTTTTTATTTGGTTCAGCTGGCCCAGTCCAGGTAGCAAACAAAATAAATACAATAAATTAAATAATTCATTCATTCATTTAATTTCAAATAAATATGAATAAATAAATACAAAGTGAGTAATATATTTTATGTACCATTTATCCTATATATCAAATGACATTTATCCTGTATACAAAGTGAAAAGGTAATGTTAGATAATAGTATTCATTCCTGTTGTCTGCCCTTTTGGAATATTTTCAATAAAACTTGATGTTGGGTGACTATATAAGTACTTATAGAAAAAAATCTACTCGGAGAGGCCCATTAATGGCTTCAGAAAAGGGAGAAAAAATAAAATGGCTTTCATAAAGCTCACTGATGTAGCACACATTGAGCTGAAAAAAAATGAGGACATTCATGTAGCGATCATTTGTATAGTTAAAGAGGGCTTGTCACAGCAGGGAAAATTCTCTCTAATATGTCACAGCTACAGAGCTGATTACGTAAGTTAACAGTGTTCAGAATAAGGGATGTGACCCTCATGGAAATAATCTAATGTCATATTCTCTTCTTTTTGATTGGAAGAGGAAATTGACTAAAAACTTGTAACACTAATGTCCTAACCCCCTCCTCCAAAACAATGCAGTTTAATACATTTATTATTAGAAAATCATTTTGATAGTGTTCATCTCTCCATTACCAAAGACCTGCCAGTTGTATCCTTTTCATAAAGGTATATGAACATATTGTAAGTTATACAGATCATCTGCATCCACTGTATGAAATGACTATATGATGAACATGGCACTCATTAAGTAAAGACACCATGAAGGTAGCAAAACCTAATAACAGTACACTGAAACACATGGGTGTCTATCTGTCAGACGATGCTATCTCTCACAATATGGGACTGAAATCATCAGGTACTTATCTGCAACAGTCCATTAAAACCTATAACAGACATGCCAAAGAGCTTTTTGTCACATTTTCTAGCTAAAAGCACCAGATCCTTAGTAGAATAAGTCATACTGGTCAAGCAAATCAAGCTTTGGTTTGAGAATGACTAGGTTGGCTCCTGTGTTGTTACCTAATAGCATGTTCTGCCAAGCTGATCTCTTAACACTGAGCTGTACAGCACTTAAAACCAGACTATGTGCCATTACATTGTCCTTTCTTGGTATGGCCTTTCCTTAGCACTAATTGCAACAACTCTTCACTTTACCTGTTTCTTCTGTACTAGGGAAGTGGAAGGAGACAAACATTTCATAGTGGAGTCCTCTCAGTAACAGGCAGTTAGTCACATCAGGATGGTACCACTGATAGCCTTATTCATATTATATGTGAGTGAGCATGTAAATTAACTGTAAGTCACAGATGTGGTGAAAGTATTCAAATCAAACTCTCAGATTCTTCATCACCAATTGAATGTTTAAAGATATTTTTGAAGATAATGAACTGTCTTCTTGTCCACAGCTATTACCCTTCATATTTCTCTCACTCCATTTTAATGTTCAGTAATTTTTGTATACCTGTTTTTTTTACTACCTTGAATCCTTATTTTCTCATACTTTTGGCCTCTTTTTCATTTTTTGCTCCAAGCTTTCATTTCTGTAATCAACTTCTCTCTCTCTCTCTCTCTCTCCTTCAGTTTTTCCCGGTCAAGGGGTCGCCACAGTGGATCACCTTGTCCGCTCATGATTGATAGTGGAGTTTTACAGTGTTGAGTTGCAGCCCGGCGCCCAGCTTTCCACAGAAGGTACACACACGCATGCACTCATGCCTAGGGCAAATTTTAGCATGTCCAATCCACTTGCAGCATGTCTTTGGGGATGTGGGAGGAAACCGGAGCATCCAGAGGAAACCCACACAACCACAGGGAGGACATGCAGACTCCGCACAGAAGACACCGCAGCCGAAAATCGAACCGGAGAGCCTCTTGCTGTGAGGCGACAATATTAACCCCTGCGCCACAGTGGCCGTCCCTTTTCTGTAATCAATTTAACATTTGTAATTCATCTTTATTATCACATTTTATTTACAAAATTGCTATGTTGTTTTGTTTATTTATGCACTTTTTCATAGTACGCCATATTCAAGGGGTTAAAGGTTAAGTGAATCATTTTAGTGACATCTGCATGAAAAAAGCTAGTTTTATGAACCAAATGAAAAGCAACAGGGGCAGAGAAAAAAGAAAAGAATGGATGGAAAGTGCATCCCAGAGCTTCAGCAACTGCTTATCATGGCACAAAAAGTAAAGAAAAAACATCAGAAAATTAATTTTAATTTTAAAATAAAATGTTTGCAATTGTTAAGCAGCATAACCACAAATTGTTGTAAATATCGCACATAACTTAACAAAAGTGTTTTTGGGGGGGGTTGTACTCCCCACTTTCCCAATCCTCCACCCTCTAAATATATTAGTTCCAATGTCAGATAAAGTTGGAGTAAAGGGAAAAGTTACTGCTAAAAAAAATCACATTTTCTGTTTACTTCAGGTTGGCCAACAGCAGAGTCAATAAAAACAACAGAACAGAGCACCTCCAGTGAAATAAAACCCAGGATAATAAGTATTCAGCTCTGCAACACTTTGATGAAACATCCATGACTTTTCAGCTCTCATCCAGACAAGATCTGGTAAAATGCAACATTTACTTTTGCTGTTCCATTGTCTAAATTGCATATAGTCATAGTTAGTCAGTGTAAACCACTGTGAATTGTCTTAATATCATGGGCGTCACCCTTAAGATTTAATTGAACTAATTTATTTATTTTATTACTGATTGGGTATTGTGCTTTTAAACACTTGTTGGACCAGGTAAACTGTTTACTCTGATGTAGTTCTGCAGCTTTTAAAATGAAAGCACCCAGTTATTCTTTCAATAAAATTCATCTTTTAAAGTACATAAGAATCCATTGGTAAATATTAAAGGAACATATGATTAATAATCAAATGTACTGTAAGTCACAGAAGTGAAACAAACAGATACTCTCAGTTTGATCACAAGTTTATAGCCCTAACTTTAAACACACTACTAATAGAGATATCATTTAAACCTGGGAAAACACTGGAATTAAGTTTAAGCTGCCAAGACATTTCACAAAATGCCAACATGTTGTTAGCATCCCCCCTCTAGAGTTGTATTTTATAAAATTCACTATAAAAAACACAAACTTCATAAAACTATTACTGCTTAAACTATGTTTATATAAAGCATTTGTGTTTTTTTTTTTCTTTTTTGATATCAAACTAGTGGTGAGTTCTATCCTTTAATTTTCAAGTCATTTTCTCAATATAATACGCAGGGTGGGAAATAAACAATGCTATGTATACTACCATACAATAATCACAGTTCCCTCTAATAGGGCCAGGCAGGGTCCTTATCAAATCCTTCAACACTGATACATGGTCCTTTATGAATGTAGTGACATTGCTTACAGTCACCACATCTGATCATTTTCTTATGCGTGCTGAGGGGGGCGATATGTTCAATTTCCAATAAATTTTTAATATTCCGACCTCTGCCAAAACTACACAGGAAAAATCCCCTAGGTTGCCCTTCATTTCTCCAGTAAAAACTAAATTCCAATTGTCATGAAAAGTCTTCACATATTTGTGGGCATCACAGGTGTAAGGTATGACAAAAGACAGGTTATGATATGATTTTTTAATTGTAAATAGAATTGTTGTCTTGTGCAACTGTCTCACCTTAAACAGTTGATTTGCCCAATAAAGGGCAAAATTCGGAACGTCTACATCTGACCACTTTTTCTTTAATATCTGATAATAAATGGCTGGGACAGCCTCTTGCAATATACAGAGTGATCAGGAAATATAGCTCATTGAAAAATTAGCTATCCACACTGATGGGTCTGCACAACTGGACCATTTGGCCCTTTACTATGCCTCTCTTCTGATAAGGTGGATGACAGCTGTCAAAATGAAAATATGATTAGAAAATGTTTTCTTCCTAAAGTGTTGGAGGTGTAATTCTTTAGAACTGTGTTGTTCCCAATGGGGATATGTAAGTAGTCAATACTACAGTAATTCATATGGTGTGTGAATGATAAAAAATTAGCTGGGGTGTCAAATTCATGTTTAAATGGTTCTCTTGTGCTCAGGGGACCCCTTCCAAATAAAAAGGATGTCATCCAGGTATCTGAAATAAGCTACCACTAGATGAAACCATTCTGCAGTGAAAATAAAATTTTCTTCCCAAAAGTCACAAAGTGGCATTAAGACAGTATTTTTAGTTGAAAGTTCGAGTGGCTCAGAAAAACATAGCCAGTATTCGAAATGACCTTGTCTGGACATCGCAGGGTGGTTTCTGCTACCAAAATCACCAATGGTTGTCTCGGTAAAATGGGAATCACTGTGCATATTGTTAACAGGATGTTAGCCATTGCTGTGTAAATTCTCTGAGAAAGTAGACATGGTGGAACTGTTAAATCCATTGGCAGCTTCTGCAATGAGAGGTTGAGACAAAAAAGAAGTAATAAATTGGGTTAACTGCTGGGGATTCAAGATGGCCACAGTCTTATAGACACTGTTATTCCTTAGCTCCTGCAGGGATTACAAAAAAATCTATTCAATTTGGTATAGAGCAAATATAATCTATGGAAATAAGGACATTATTTTGCTATAATCAACATTACAAACACCTTGAAACACATTGGAAAAAATAAAGTCCATCAACTTAAAAAAACAAGGATCACTCAAGATTGGGCCAGTGTGTCTTGCCTAACAGCAACTGCAAGGTAAAGGGTGAGAGAAAAGGGAGGAAAAAGAAAAACCCTCAAAGATGTCAATTGAAGCTGACAGTGTGGACTTACAAACTACTAAAACTACATTTTCAGCTGTGGCATCACCTGAAAAACATGTTTCTGCTAAAAGACCTAGAACTGGGAAATAAGAAATAAGTAAAATGTCTACTAAAACTAAACCAGAACAACTCACAAGTCTCAAAGACTTAAAAATAGCTCTACAATCAATTCAGTCTGCTATACAAAAACTCTCAGATCAGCTACAATCTTTTGGGGATACCATTAATCAAATGGCTACCAGAATGGAAAAGACAGAAGCAAGAGTTCTAGAAAATGAAATTAAACTTGACCAACTAAAGAAGTAATCAGACTCTAATGCTAAACTTGTACAGGAGATGCAGCAAAAAATCATCGACCTTGAAGCCAGATCCAGATGTAACAATATATCATAAGAGGTATCCCTGAACAGATTCAAAAATAATCTCATAGAGATGATTCAACAATTATTTACCTCCCTGCTTGAAAATTCAAAGCAAATAACCATTGAAAGAGCTCATCGAGCACTCCATTCACTTCAAAATACTCAAAACCCTCAGCAGGTTTATGTCAAAATACGAAATTATCAAGATGTCTTTAAACTCCTATCAGGGACAAAAAAAAAAGAAACACATTATGTGGAACAGCAGTAAAATCTTGTTTTCACAGGATCCATGCTTACAAGTAAAGCAGGAAAGACAAAAACATTCTCCCTTCTGCGCATATTTAATACAAAAAAAATTAAATTTCAAATGAAATATCCTAATGCCCTCTCTTTTCAACATAACAACATGAAATATATAGTCTCATCAGTCAGAGAAGCTAGAAATGCCTTTTTAAATGCTTTCAAAGAAATACTGGCTGATGAGTCTACTAAGCATTGAAAGAAGTCGGAGTCTGCATTTTGATGTCTTAAATTGAGATCCTCTCTTCTTTTCTCAATATCCGAGGTTAATGGTTGGATTGCAGTTTGGTTTTCACTTGTCTTTGGCCTTCCAATTAAGTCCGATTGTCTTCAGGCTTGATTCACCACTCACAACCCTTACATTGTAGCCACAGGGACGAGTTACTGCTTCCACTCATGTTTTAACCTTCCTACAGCTGAATTCACTTCCTGCTTCAAGTCCCACTCTCTCTCACAGAAGACTGATCATTTTTACTACTCATGCTGAGGCATACTTTCTATTTGATGATCTAAATATCGGAACAAGGTGCACACAACTTGAATGTCAACAGAGTCTTTCTAGCCATGGGAAGAATATAAAGAGACATCCTTTCAGGCTTAGTTGATTTAATTCAGTCACTCATCTATAACCTCTTCCTAACCTCATGTATCAGTCTTGTGGGGTAACCCCTTTCTATAAATAGACCCTCCAAAAACTTACATTCTTGTTCAAAATCAGCATCTATAGAGATCATTGTACTAGCCCGTACATATTGGCCTTTTATAATGTTCCTTTTATAGTGGAGTGGATGAGCACTTCCATAATGTAGGTAAGAATTGGGGAATGTGTCTTTCCTATGTATCTTGGAACTAAAACTTCCATTATTTTATAAATTGCCACATCTAGGTAGTGTAGTACATCATAAGAATAATTGTAAGTAAATTTTAAAAAATTCGTAGTGTTGCCCAGAGTAAAATAAATTCTTTTAGCTTATCCAAATAGGCTGTGCAGAAAATACATATATCACCCAGGAACCTCCTGTATAGTACCCAACAATTAGTGTATTATGAGTGAAGGATGTATTTCTTTTCCTGCATTGCTATAACTATATTGGCATAAGTGAGGGCACAGGCAGCACCCATGGCAACTCCTTGTGTTTGTTGAAAAAAATTTCCTCTAAAATATATATAGTTGTTTTTCAAAACTAAATCCATTAGATTTAAACAAGTTAATTGTTCACTATGTTGTACATTTTTTTCTTTAAATAGTGCTGTCTCAAAAAATTGCATACCTTCATTATGAGGAATAGTAGTGAACAAGTCTACTACAACTATTGTGATAAAATAATTTTGTCATCATAAAACTCTTGCTTAATATTCCTTAAAAAATCCCAAGAGTCTTTTAAAATACTATTTTCAGTCATCCACAACTTTTTTTAATTTGATGTCCACATATGCTGTTACTTGCTTCTAGCTTTGCTGTTTCCAGGTCTGAGTTGCTTGTCTTAGTTGGACTAAAACCATTTGCTCCCAGTGGTGTTCACTAGCCAAGATGGTGAAAGTAGAAGAAAATAATAACGCACTATAACTGTGACAATCAAGAAGTCCTTGATAGGTTCAGAGTGAACAGAAACCTTATCAGGGTCTTAGTGGATATGTTTTAACCACCACTGGTGCACTGGAGGAATGCATGAACTTCCTATCTATGTGTACAAAAGGCATGTATAGCCCCTGCTATACTTGCCCAGGGACCTTCAAGACACAAACTAGAAACACTCCTGGAATCTCAAAGGCTTCTGCCTCGAGAATACTGCAGCATTTCCTTAATGTATTCTTGGCATGAGCAGATCCCTGTCTCTGTTTCCCACTGTCGCTTGTTTACTGCATGTTGCATCCTGTATAACATAATCATGCACTGGCCTGGTGGTGAAGTGACCCATCTTGTCACTGCATCTCCCAGTTCCAGTCCCACTATGACTAACGATGACCAGCCAGCAGCAGTAGTGAGGGACCCCACGTGTCAGGCTCGTACATGACATATGGCTGCACAAGTTAAAAGATGGTGTCTAGTCCATAAGTATGGAGTATGTCATTCAGGTCAGTGTTGTCTATTGTAAGAAACACACGGGTATAATTGATGCTTGCAGTAATATCTGTGGGATGTGCTGTGTGCTGCATGTTCATATGACATTCTTTCACATCTTAAAATATGTTTCTTATTATTTTTTATAAAAGTTATCATATCATTGTTAGTTAAAGTCATGCCTGAGTGCTCAGTAACTCCTGTTCAGTGATGTCATAAGGGATCATATAAAAATAAATCACATTTTTGTCTGTTTTGATGAATAAGTTCTGCTGTACTGCTTACGTAAGTATACAAGTACTGAATATTGTCAACAGTGAAATACTTCATGAGTTAATGTATTGCAAATTCAATGAAAATGTATTATACTGCTTTTTTATATTATGCCATCTCTTCTTAAATAATTCTGTGGTCCTGTGCATCAGATTAATTTTATGTTATCATGCAGAATAACTTCTGATTTCAGAAGCTTAAAAAACTATCATCATTTGTGCAATCTCTCAACTGTACAGTTTTTTGCAGAATGTCCAGATTTTGGCCTCATATTTTTGGTCCGTTTTTCATATGCTTGTGGTTTTCTGGCAAATTAATGGTAAATCATTGCAGACTGAAGTTAGAAAATAATGACAAATATTTTAGTTTCAGATTTCATACTCTTCAGAAAATACATGCTAACACAAAACCTGTTATTCTACCAATTTTCCAAGTTTGTAAGAGCAATATTTAAAAATTTTCCCTATTTTTGGGCCTTTGTCCCACTTTTATTTATGGCTTTGTCCAGATTTCTTGCTTTAAGAGGTTGTGGGGTATGATGGAGAAAGTAAACTGTCAGCATTGTTAGTTTACATGGCAGGATACGCATTTTAATCTGTCATTTGCTTATTATATATTTCTCCTGAAAATCTCTGTGCATTACAAGTTTTATGTTGTAGGTAACTGCCACCAATAGGAATGGTAATCCACGTAGGACTGATTTTTTTTTTATCCTTCCAGAAATGGTGTACATCATTCATGTCAACTGTCCAGATTTTCGCAGAATGCCCAGATTTTTGACACTGAGGTGATCTGAGGATTGAAGTCACCAAATAATGCCATACATTTGAGTTTCAGACTTCAAATCCTTCAGAAAATGTATGTTAACACAAACCATGTTATTTTAGCAACTTTTTAAGTTTATAAGAGTAATATTTAAAATCTATCCGTATTTTAGGCTTTTGTTCCCCCATTTTGTCAGGCTTTGTCCAGATTTCGTCCACTAAGACATGGAGAGGTATGGTGTACATATTAGTTTTACAGGAATGAAATGTATACATTTACAAACATTGCCCCCCCTCACCCTCCATTCCAGTTAAACATACAGCTGTGTCACTGAAGCTGATTCACAATTGTTCAAGATCAAATGAGTCATACAGATATGCTATAGATAGGCCAAGTATATAACTCAAGTGATTTTGAAGAGAGGCTACTATGAGAACAGTAAGGTGCATTCCTCCGATGTCATGGCCTACTTGATGCAGGTGATCCTGGTGACACTGATCTGACAGCGCCATGTGACTGTGACTTCAAATGTGAGGTTCTGCTAGGTGTAGATAAATGCTAATGTGGCCTGCATGAAATATATTGTGCTGATTCACCTTGATTAGTTACATTACTTTCCTGAGAAGCAACAGTATTATCATGTGAGCTCCCCCCATGTGTCCAAACAGTACACTGTCTTCTGCCCCTTGCAAGACTGACTCTGGCTTGACTCTGGTATGTCCTAACTAGTGTACAAATGGACACAGCCATTGATGCTTGGTGAGCCACCATACTATACATCAGGATGATCATGGCATTATCCCTACTCTGTGCCATTTCCAATTAGTGCTAGAAATCATCACACATACCCTGGAGGACTCTGACCATTTCCAAATGACTCTCTGTGGCACTAGTCTGAGCCCTAACAATGTCACGGTGCATTTCCTGTTGGGTTGCCAATGCTTTATGTGTTTCCTGGGGTAGCTGTAAAAAATTCCTGTGTCTAGTTCCCCGTTATAAATTTGTCGCTGTGAATAGTCTTACCTGTGAATGCCTGCCATCATCCTCAAAGTGTTTCTTTGGGTTTGAAGATACTATTTTTGAGACACCGGGAGTGACATGTTAGTTTGTGCTTGACTTTGCAATTCACTGTCACTTTCTGCAAAATTACTAACATGTTGTGGGGTGATAGATCCTGCCATTAAACTTGGGGACTGCCTGACACGTTCCTCAGGCTGCCTCATAAATATAACATATGTTATCATTAGCAGCAACAACACCCATTCTGCTGATGACATCATCCAAACTTATTGGTACAGCTGAACTGTTTCTGATGCTGAACCTATAAAATAATTACTTGAAAGCATTAATAATAATGAAAAAGCATACAGTAATGTATGCTTACAAGGGGGTGAGTAGGACACTTACCATGCACAGTGCGGTTGGTTCCATTCTGTGCTTATGTACAAGGTTCACCTAACAAAAATTAATTGTGAACATATTTAATTACTTAATTTCTTGTCAGCATTCAGTTCTCTCCATATAAATGTATTTATTTATATTTATTTATTTCCAGTTTGATGATCAGGGAAGTCCGCTGGGCCCAGGGAGCCCATTTTCAGTGGAGGCCCGGGGAGAAAACCTCCAACAATAGCATACAATACAATATAGAAAATACAGCAAAATATAGACAGAAAATATACAATACATAAGAAATACAATTACTAATATTTACATATCAAATAATAGCATTTACAAAATTGTTCTGAGAAAGGCAGTTGTCGTTGTTAGATTCTAGACAATATTATGTCTGATGACCTTCTTATAAGAACTAAAAGTAACAATCTAGGAAGTAGTTTGTGACTTTTAAAGAAAGTTATTATGAGAAAGTGGAAAATAAGCTTAGAAATAGAAGAATTTAAAGGAGGGATGACTTAGGTTGGAGGGATGCAGGTACGTTTACGATTAGAGAGTAGAAAGGAGTGAAGTTGGGTCTTAAAGTTTTCTATGTTCAACAAAGATCTTAGGGAGGGAGAGAATTCCATTTTTTGGCTAAGGAGAAGGAGAGGAGTAGTTGTCCTGCTGGACGGTTAGGTTTACAGTCAGTGATCAAGTTTTGGTGGGCAGACCTAAGAGTTCTGTTAGGGGTATAAGAGAGAAGGATGTTTGGATGGATCAAAGATTAATCTATGAGCTGCTATGAGCTGGAGGTAATTCAGATAATTTGGAAGTTCTAGCCAATGTAGAGAGTGAAGGGCAAGGCAATGGTGTGAGGAGCTTTTAGAGTTAGTGGCAAATTTGGAAATTTTGTTATAGCAATTTTCTAATTTGGAAGTTATGGATGCAGATAGGTTGGTTTGAAGAGGTGTGCTGTACATTAGAGAGGGCAGGAGAAAAGTGAATGCGAGATTATGTCTAGTATGGGGTGATAGGAAGTGATTGTTCCTATATACGCATCTCAAGTTTTTGATGTTTTTTTTTTTTTTTTAATGTTTTGAAGACTATAGTTGTCAAATTTCAGTTACTCATCTATGGTAACACCTAGCAATTTAGCATGGGGTATGATTTCAATAGGCGAGTTGTTTTGGCTTACCACTTTGAAAGATGTTTTGACAAAAGGGAATGATTTTGATGGTAGGAAGATTAGTATTTTGGATTTGTTTGCATTTAGGGAGAGATGATTTTGGTGCATCCAGGGCTCGGTGGTTGAGAAGGCAGACTGGGTCTTTGTTAAGAGTTCGGGGAGATTAGTGGCAGAGCAGACTAAAGTTGAGTCATCTGCATATTGGATTATTTTGGCATTGGGTATAGCAGAGTGAAATGTGTTGATGAAGATGTTAAACAACAAAGGACCTAAGATGGATCCCTGTGGAACACCGGTAGGGGTAAGTAGAAAGGGAGAGATACCCTTTTTCTTATTTTACAGCTTGGGATCTGTCAGTCAGGTAGCTTGAGAACTAAGAGATGGAATTTTGGGACAGATTAAGGTTAGAAAGATGAGTGAGTAGATGGGTATGGGAAATGGTATGAAATGCTTTGGAGAGATCCAGGAGAACAGGGGAGACTATTTCCCCTGAATCTCGGGCATGATTGACTGTGTCTAGAAATGAGATTAGAGCTATTATAGTACTATGCCTGGGACAGAAACCATGTTGGGTTGGGGTGAGGAGTTGGTTTTCAGTTAGGAAAGACATGAGTTGGAGATGGATGCATTTTTCTAGGATTTTGGAGATGGGGAGAGTATTGCTATAGGGCAGAAATTAGAGCTAGTGATGTTTTTCCCACCTTTTTGAAGAGGTAAAGTATAGGCTTTATGCCAGAGTTTGGGGAAATAAGATTCTTGTATGGATCTGTTTACTAAGATGCTAATAGGGAAAGTAATCCCATCAGCGGCAGCTTTGAGGAAAATTGAAGGCATATTGTCAGGGGCGTTAGAGCACGGTTTTAGTTTAGTGAGAAGCCTTTTTATATAATAGGTGGGTATGGGTTTGAGGTTGAAAATGGGGGGATGTTAGGGTTGGAGGCTGTGGATGTGGAAGCAAAGGTGGAAGTGCTAGAAGTGGGATTATTATTGGGAAAAGTTTTGGTGAGTTCAGAGATGGTGTCGATGAAGAAATAGTTGAATAGTGAGGCTAATTCTTGATCTGATTTACTGGGGTCAGGGCAGGGATTATTTTTGGTGCTGGGGTTGAGAAGGATATGTATACAGTTCCAGAATTGTCTAGGGTTTTGGCATGGTTGGACTGGAGCTTGATGTAATAAGATTTTTTGTCACTAATTTGTTTTTTCACAAGGTTATGGAGCTGTTTGTATTGAAGGAGGGTGTTAGGGAGTTTATTTTTTTTTTTTTATACTGCTTCCAGTGTTTGTCACGTTGGAGCATTAGTTGTTTGGTTAGCCATGGGGTGGTATTGGTTTTTATTTGTTTTGTCCTTATTGGTGCTATGGTATTTAGAGTATTTAGAAAAGTAGAGTTAAAATGGTCAACGGCATTGTTGAGCGGTAGAGTTTTTAGGATGTTCTAGTTCATTTGTTTGAGGGAATTTGAGAAGGTGCTAGGGTCAAAATTACTTAGGTTGCGAGTGTTGGTGGGGAAGGAGAGGGTTGAGTGGAGGGCAAAGGCAGAGAAGTGGTCACTAATGGAGTCAGGAATGATACCAGAGTTAGTAATTTTATTAGAGTGGGAGATGAGGATCCAGTCTAGGGAAGTAACTAGAGATTTATTTTTATTGGGTCTGGCTATAGAGTGAATTATTTGGCTGAAGTTAAAGAGGTTGATAGATTAGGTAGGTGTAGCATTATTGATATCGGCCCAGTTTATGTTTACGTCACCAAGTATATAAGTTTCGTTATTTATATTGGTTGATGCCCATAAAAGGATTTCTTCAAAGATTGGGATATTGTTCCCAGGTTGGATAGATAGTGTGATGATGCAGAGACTTTTATGTTTATTCATTTTTAGTAGGCAAGCTACTACTTCAGCATTAGAGAATTGAAGGATAGTATTTGGGTAGGGAATTATAGAGAGTGAGTCAGAGTAGATTAATCCAACTCCTCCACCTTTTTTATTTGTTCAATCATTTCTAAGGGCTTTAAAGCCAGGGGGTAGAATTTCAGAGTCAGAGATGTGGGGTTTGAGCCATGTTTCAGAGATGGCTACAATGTCTGGTTGGTTATGGTTTAACTAGGCTTGAAACAATGATGATTTGTTACAGAGTCTTTGGACATTCAGAGTAAACAGTTTGAGAGATTTGTGGGAGGAGGGATGTGTGTTACTGATTTTAAACTAAGCTTCACATGAGTTTTGCAGACATTGGTGATATGCAGCAGTGGCCACACTTCTTCTAATTATTCCTGTTCCATCATCTCTTGTGTCATAGTCATCCCTGTGGTTGGATAGAAAGTATTCCTCATGTGGTGTTACTTGAATAAGATAAAGTGCCCCCCCCCCCCAGTGATGGTATGGGAAATTGCTTTCTGCCCGGCCTTGTTTCTAGCATGGGCTACCATACCATTTGCTTTTCTTGCAGTATCCAAATACTTGATTTTCTGCCACCCACTGCATTAATGTCAACAACTACTTGATTTCAGGCTTTGTTCCTCTTGACTTGTCTGAACACCCCTTTATCAAAAAGATGTTTCCACATATGTCCTAAGTGCTGCCATCCCCCTCATGGCTGAAATGGCTGAAGTTATCCTTTCTCTGCTTTAGTTCCTTATTTTCCATCATTACTACGTCTACAAAGAAAGGGCCACAGTCAAAAAGTGTGACAATAATGCTTGAATGTAATCAGCTTTGAAAGTACAAAGTACTAGTCAAGTCTTCCTGCCACCCATATTAAATAATAATGTTACCTAACACAAAGCATACAATTACATACAGAAATCTTAATATAACTTTGTAAAATTGAAATATATATCACTTACAGTTCATTCAGGTCTTATCTGCAATCACTTTTGTCGCAAAAAGCATGCATGCCTGTCCTGTGGCATTGTCATCTACTTATAATACTGCCACATGCCTGTCCTGTGGCATTGTCATGTACTCATAATACTGCCACATGCCTGTCATGTGGCATTGTCATGTACTCGTAATACTGCCACATGCCTGTCCTGTGGCATTGTCATGTACTCGTAATACTGCCACAATCCTGTCCTGTGGCATTGTCATGTACTCGTAATACTGCCACATGCCTGTCCTGTGGCATTGTCATGTACTTGTAATACTGTGACATGCCTGTCCTGTGGCATTGTCATGTGCTCATAATACTGCCACATGCCTGTCCTTTGGCATTGTCACGTACTCATAATACTGCCACATGCCTGTCCTTTGGCATTGTCATGTACTCGTAATACTGCCACATGCCTGTCCTGTGGCATTGTCATGTACTCGTAATACTGCCACATGCCTGTCCTGTGGCATTGTCATGTACTCGTAATACTGCCACATGTCTGTCCTGTGGCATTGTCATGTACTGCAATACTGCCACATGTCTGTCCTGTGGCATTGTCATGTACTCGTAATACTGCCACATGCCTGTCCTGTGGCATTGTCATGTACTCGTAATACTGCCACATGCCTGTCCTGTGGCATTGTCATGTACTCTTAATACTGCCACATGCCTGTCCTGTGGCATTGTCATGTACTCGTAATACTGCCACATGCCTGTCCTGTGGCATTGTCATGTATGCGTAATACTGCCACATGCCTGTCCTGTGGCTTTGTCATGTACTCGTAATACTGCCACATGCCTGTCCTGTGGCATTGTCATGTACTCGTAATACTGCCACATGCCTGTCCTGTGGCGTTGTCATGTACTCGTAATACTGCCACATGCCTGTCCTGTGGCATTGTCATGTACTCATAATACTGCCACATGCCTGTCCTGTGGTGTTGTCATGTACATGTAATACTGCCACATGCCTGTCCTGTGGCTTTGTCATGTACTCGTAATACTGCCACATGCCTGTCCTGTGGCATTGTCATGTACTCGTAATACTGCCACATGCCTGTCCTGTGGCGTTGTCATGTACATGTAATACTGCCACATGCCTGTCCTGTGGCTTTGTCATGTACTCGTAATACTGCCACATGCCTGTCCTGTGGCTTTGTCATGTACTCGTAATACTGCCACATGCCTGTCCTGTGGCATTGTCATGTACTCATAATACTGCCACATGCCTGTCCTGTGGCTTTGTCATGTGCTCGTAATACTGCCACATGCCTGTCCTGTGGCATTGCCATGTACTCGTAATACTGCCACATGCCTATCCTGTGGCATTGTCATGTACTCGTAATACTGCCACATGCCTGCCTGTGGCGTTGTCATGTACTCGTAATACTGCCACATGCCTGTCCTGTGGCATTGTCATGTACATGTAATACTGCCACATGCCTGTCCTGTGGCTTTGTCATGTACTCGTAATACTGCCACATGCCTGTCCTGTGGCATTGTCATGTACTCGTAATACTGCCACATGCCTGTCCTGTGGCGTTGTCATGTACATGTAATACTGCCACATGCCTGTCCTGTGGCTTTGTCATGTACTCGTAATACTGCCACATGCCTGCCCTGTGGCATTGTCATGTACTCGTAACACTGCCATGTTTTACTCATCATTTTCATTACAAAAATCTCCAGTTCATCACAAGTGCTTGTTGATATCCTTGGCCCTACAGAACGTCTGTAATAAATTGTTGCATTTACACCCATTTATGCACAATTGGTAAACTATACCTTAATAATGATCATTTTGTCATTAGTAATGTATTGGTCATAAGGAAAATATTTTCATAGCTTTGCAGATAGAAGAAATGCAATTGTAACCATTACAGTTCAAGCTAATATTACAAATATGCAAATAGAAATTGCATTACTCTTTTTAACTGATTACTTCTAATAATTACAAAACGTATTTTTGTGCTGTACTGAATGTCTTGAATGTACAGAACTGAAGAGAGATGCACCCCTTTAAGTAGTCACAAGCACTTGCCATATGAATTCACCTGAACTTTGCATAAACACCACTCATATCATTCTTCCCGAGTACACAAGCACTTCCCAAATGACCACTCCCATTGCATGCATAAGCACTTCCTATTGACAAGTTTTTCTTCAATAAAGATTGTACTGCAATATTTTAATAGTGTATGACATGGCATGTAAACATGATTTGTGGATTTATTGTGCATTTTCTCTTTTGTCTCTCACCACCACCTCTTTTTTTTCTTATTTTGATTATGCATTTTTCTCCATAATTGTTTTGTTTCTCTCCCATTTATTTTCCTTTTTTATAGGTTCAAATCCCTCTGGAGCAGGTTAGGCACATACGTCCAAGGCTAGGGAATGCTCACCCTCTGCCGAACTGGAGACAGGTTGGGGCTTCAGAGCTTAGTAGAAGATGTACTCATGGTGGTAATGGGCAGAAGAAGTCAGCCAAATTAAGCTGACAAGGTAACTGACAAAGTTTAGTTACTTTTTCAACTTAATTTTCAGCAGTGGGGGAATAATATGACTGCAAAATTACTTGTGCTGCTAGGAGGCACTTGGGTGTAACTACATGCAAATCCTACCGTCTCACAGTGCACTCGGATGTAAGCACAAAGGCACCATGAGATGGTAGTCGGGGATAATGATGACCAGCACACCAACACTGGCCCCTACCCCCTCAACATCAAAATTCTCCACTGCAACACCATCTGGCAGTGGATGCGTTTGAGGCTCTGTGGACTGGCACTTCCTCACTCCTTCTACTCTTACCCTTTCTTTTACACCCTGTTATCTATTTCCTACCCACATTACTCTCTCAGAAAAAAAAATTGAAAAAATATCGACTGGTGTGTCAGATTAAAATGCAATGCATAAATGCTGTTTGGTTTTGTATACAATAACCAATTACCTTTCTGAGAGAAATGTGGTGAATTGCACTTAATAAATAAAGACAATTATCAAAATGCTAATAGACGTCTTTATTTCAGAAACATGTATATTAATTCACATTCTCTTATTTTGCCAAGGACTTGTGTTAACAGTATTCTAAGTGTCCCTGTCTGATTACATATTAGTCCCTGTTTCCAATGAGACGTAGTAACTAATTTGTAATGAATGGCAGACAGGCAAAATGGTGGGTAGCCTCCTGCTATTACTGCTGATACTATTTGTTGTTTTTGCTGCATAGAACAGATGGAGCTGCTTTACAAGCTGGAAGTTTAAAAACTTTGAACTGCAAATGGTTGAGAACATAAGATCGAAGTTCTGAAACTTCAAAATTGCAATAAAAAAATAAAATAACAAAATAAATAAATAAATAAACATACCAACTCTGAGATCACACTACAGTGAGGAAAACAGTAAATTTCCTGTTCTATGCTGTATGGTAATCTCCATTCAAAACATTTGAAGTTTCAAAACTGATCTTATGGTCATGACCGTTTGCAGTTCAAAGTTTTGAAACTTCAAGCTTGTGAAGGGAATCTGGACAGATAAGGACTTTGTTAGCTGTTCTACAGGAGGGGTAGACAGGAGTTCTTAATTCATCGAATGTGTTTTTATCTGATATTACTTGATTATTTATATTTACTGGACTTTCAGTGAATACTATGCTGTTTTATAGGCGTTGTTTAAAGGAAGAGAGAGATACAAGTTCTTAATTTATCACAGCTGTTTTTATCTATTTGTTGATTATTATTTTTATTGATTGGACTTGGACTTTTAATGAATGCTCCTCTGTTTAAAGGGGGGATATGAGTTCTTAATTAATCAAGGTTGTTTTTATCTTTTAGTTGATAAACATTCAATCAATGCTGTACAGCACTGTTTTATGGGAGGGGGGAGTCCTTAATGCATCAAGCCTGTTTTTATCTATTACTATTAGTTGAATGAATGAATTTTATTTCTTAAAGGATTTTCTGAGAATGGCTTGATTGGAAGATCATTGTATATTTGTGTTGCTCTAATGTACATCAGTTATTTTCCATTTGCACTGGTTACTTCCTGAATGTTGTTTATACTGCAGAGCTTTTCCTCTAACTTTTTGAATAGTACTTGTGCATATTGTGGTGGATTATAGGAAGGGGATACAGTGAAATCACAATAAGAATACCATAAATTTTCATCACACGATGGAAGGACTTTCGTGGAATTCCATGCTGATGCCGTTCCTTCCATCCACCCTCAAACCCTTTTTCCCATTTTCCACATAGGATCAGGGTGTCACTTCAACAGTGGCACTCATTTGTCAATTATTAATAATGTACATCATACATTAATAATACAGAACAGAGAAATTGAGTCTAAGTGTCCAGACCGGTACAGATCCTGGCTTCACAGACAGTTCTATTTCTGTGTTAAAATACCTTGCACTCTTTTGCTGGCTAAAAATGAGAACTCTTGAACCTGAACTGAATGTTGACACAGCCAAGTCATTTTTTTATTGCAATTTAGTTTTGGATGCTTAAGTTGTATCACACTTAGACGTGTTAAAACAACAGACAACCAGTCAGCAGACTGTGGGGTGGACTGAATACGTTACTTTTAGCCTAAGTTTCCTAGAAGAGCTCTGACTTAACATTTTACAAAGGCAGTAGAGTGGTGTGGGAATTTTATATTTGCAGCACATTCTCTCAGTAAGTCATCATTCATGTACTTGCCTAAGTAAGTTGCCTTTGGAATCATGGTGATTCACAACACAACACAATATCATTGGGGATTGCACAATATCAGCAATGCACACCCCTGAACTCCTGCCCTTATTGTTCACATATGCCATACATTGCTACTTTTTATATGCAGAACAGTAGGCAAGCTAGTACGGTATATATTTTTTATGCTGCTGCTGGTATTTGGACTGTAGGAATGTCTGGATTGTACTGAATTTTGACTGGTAAATTGTTAAAAGCTAATATTCAGATAAGGCATGTTCATTTTTATTTACCATATGTTTTAGTTGGATGTGAGAAATGATAGTGAAAAAAATAAAGTAATGGCTGAATGTGAGATTTTGAGACTTTTATCCATACAGAATGGAGACATTAAAAAAAATCAGTCTTTGCATTTTCAGTTTAGCAACTCTGTTGTTGCACAGTAGCATCTTCCTTAACAATGGTAATTTTTCAATCCCAAATTTCATTTTCATCTGAGCAATGTCTTATGTTTTAGCTTAAATAGCAACTGTTAAATGGTACAAAACAGCTTAGAACCAATTATTGTGTCCAGTAGTGTTTTTAAAAACTTCATGAATCAAATGTATGATGTTACTAATGCTTCATTTTTAATATGTTATGGGAATACTAATTGCATGGTTTATTTAAATTGCTAAAACACTGTTGTATTTGGTTATGCGTAACATGACAGTTAAATGGTTAACTCTGTCAGTAAATGTGTTAAACTTTCAATAAAACGTCTCTTTTTGGACTTGTTCTTGAGCTTCTTGGTCTCATGTTTTTTAAGAACAATTGTGTGGCAGTCCCTTCTCTGGACCAGTAATCAAAAAGCCTGAATCCTTACCACTAACACCAGGGCGGGCTGTTCACTTAGAACAAAAACAAATACACACAGTATTTCCAGATGCAGCTCTCTGCACAAAGCACAGTTTCCCTTAAGAGCACACAGAAAGCACACTCAGTCTGGGGGCTCGGTTTCCCTCTCCCTGTCCTGGCCCCCCAAAAGACTCCCCACTGACACAGCTGTAGAGTTGAGTCCTCAGCCAAGTGTTCCAAGCTAAGTCCTTCACCACCCTCTCTTTGACAGCAGTGCTCTGTGTCTCTGTCCAAGTAGCTGATGCACACACTCTTTGTGATTTAATTTTCACACACACACACACACACACACACACACACACACACACACACACACACACACACACACACACAAACACACCTGGGAAAGACTGGAACAGATTTACTATGTATGCACCCTCTGCCCAGACTATAAGGTAGGTACTGCCACCAGAACACTCCAAAGCCAGCTACTCTAAGGCTCTTACAAGAGTACCCAATTATACTGAGTAAAATTAATACTAATACAAATGGCAGTGTTTGACCAATGCAGCAAGGCTTTCAAGAGCATCCACAGTCTCACCAAATAAATATGAATACTCTCAAAGGTTGAAATATTCTCTAAAAGACTAGCCACAATGAAAAGTTTAAATATATTTAATAATAAATCATAAAAGAACATGAAAATGTTACATATCTATTTACAATAAACACCAGAGTTTCAATCACAGGAAATAGTAAAAATAACACAAATGGATAGATTCACACAGATGCAGAAAAATAGTACTTAACTAATCTCACTATATTTTCCTAACTGATCTAAAGAATTACTGTTTCCTACTTACTTAATAAAGCAAGGCAAGATGAAGTGGGTGAGTGGTCTTGTCAGTTCCAAAAACAGACTGCCCTGAGACTTTTGTTTCATCTAATATTAAAACACCATTTCAGTGCAGGATTACAGAATGACATCACATGCATCTGGTCATCTGAATTTGGTTCCCAAACTACTCCCTTTGCTAGAAACTGAACCAGAATTTAGCAGATATGTGTTACCATACACACAGAGTTTTGCTGAGATTTGATATAGCATCTGAAAGCCATGAAACCATTCCAAAACTTCCACCCGTCCATGGTAGCAATTAGTTCACCACTAAGGACAATACAGTAGGATTCCTAGTCAGGTTTTCATAGACATTTTTTTTCCTCTGGCTGCAATCAGAACTGTCAGATACAATCTTTATGACCTAAACCAGATAATTAAATTTCAGACTATTTTTCAAAGTTAGCTGGACTTTGATTACCCTCTTCAGTATCCCCTATTATAATATATTAATTTCAACAGTTACACTACAGTCTGACATACAGGTATATTTCGTTTCTGTCCAGCAGGATCCACGGTTGATACATTTTTAACACAAGCAGCTTTACAAATCGATTTTCAACACAAGCAACTGTACAAATCAGTTTGATATACAAATGACATATAATTCTTTGTAAAACTCCAGCTAACTATGCTGGCATATGTTATACATCCACTGCCCTACTTCTCCTGGCATAGCTGGCAATACTTTAGATCATCACAACTTGTCAATGAGTTCCCCCCATTCAAAAAAATTCTCTTCAGGCAGGGAGGCACCAAATGAGGATTTTGCCCTGCAGTCCAAATAGCCTAGCTACATGTGTGTGTGTGTGTGTGTGTGTGTGTGTGTGTGTGTGTGTGTGTGTGTGTGTGTGTGTGTGTGTGTGTGTGTGTGTGTGTGTGTGTGTGTGTGTGTGTGTGTGTGTGTGTGTGCATGCATTTTGCCTTAGTAAGGTAAAATTATGGCAAACTCCTTGTCATTCAAGCATTTTGCACATTTTTCTTATAGGTGCCCATTTCACTAATTTTAACTATATTTGCAAGAATAGCAGTCATATGTCCTTAATTTTGCTGACTGTCATTGTCTCATACTTTTGTCCTGTCCCTCATAAATTGACTAGTTTTTTTTTTTTTGATAATTCAGTGGGGATTACAGTCAGTCAGTAATACTAGACATTATCATTTCATGCTTTTTATTGTTCAGAAAATACATGTTGATGCAAAATTTGTTATTCTATAAACTTAAGTGATTTATACTAATATTTTAAAATTGTCTCTGATTTTGGACCTTTATCACCCATTATCCATTGGCTTTGTCCTTTCCCTGACTCTTAAAGGAGGAAGTTGAAAAGTATGTTTTCAAGTTCCCTGTCTTGTAAAAGCATTGTGGAAAATATTTCTAAATGAAAATTAGACACTAAATGATCTTAAATCAGACTTTTATGCTATCATACTGTACGTTTATGGGCATCTTCTAATTAGTGCACAGAATCATAAGCAGGAGCTATTACAAACATTATCAGTCCTTAGTATATGGTTACTTCAAACTAAATCAAACAATTAGCACTACCAAGTGTATTAAATTATGAAATCCACAGCTGCTCTTCATATTTTATTCATCATAACATATTATCATTTTCAAATGCTTCCATTTGGACTAGTGGGTAGATTTTTGAAATAATGATCTCATAGTATTAAATGATAATTGACAATGATCCAGTGTCACTTATATCAAAGTAAAAAGCTAGAAATATTATGCTGAAAATGCCATTTCCTTTAATAAACTGCTGTTATATTGTCTGCACATGGATTACTTTTACAAGAGTTAGTTCTGTTTGCAACATAATTTTTTTTGTAGAAGGTAAGGTAAACAACACTTCAAAAGTTATAATATCAGCTAAAGGTAAAAAGCTGCAACTTTAATGCATGTTAACACCATGGGCAGGTTCCAAAAGACTTAATCTCAGTGTACATCTGCCTTGATTCTGAAAGGCTTGCTCTCAGTGTTAAGTGACTTACTTTAATGTAAGGCCTATCTATCAACAGGCTTAAACAAGGGACCAGATTCCAAAGACCTGCTCTCAGTATAAGTGGTCACTTACACTCTGAGCAAGTTGTTTGGAATCAGACCCCATATAAAAGAAGTAGCCTTTTTCCCACTTGCACTTAAGGAATTAAGTATCATAGATTGTACAAGGCAAACAGGGGCATAGTCAGTATTTTTGGAACTGTCTGCCAAATTCCAGAATGTAGGCCCCTTCCCCCACATATATAGCTCCTCACCCCAACCATGGACAGTTCATGATTCTGGACAATACATTATTGCACTACTAAAAGAAACTCAAAACCATAAGTCGAGTAGAGTGAAGGGGGCTACTGCCCTAGGTGCAGGCTGTTAGGGTAAAATAGTGCAGAAACATCTTCATTTGTTTAAGGAGCTGTGGGTGCAGTATTGCATTTGAACTGGTATTTAGTAATACCTTTTTTGTTCTTAAACTTCCATTTTGGGAAGATTTTTTTTGTCCTTCGATTTTTGATTGATTGCCATTATGGGGAACCACCTAGGGCAAAGGAAGACTTATCTGTGTCTCTGAAAAAATATCTTGAAATTACAGGCTTAAAAATAGGAAACAAAGGTATTGTGAAAAAAAATATATTTAACCAAGAACCATGACAAATATGACAATTTGTAGTTTACATTAGCACCATTCTTTACATAAAACAAATATGTTATTTTTAAAAATGTACAGTGCAAGTTTTTTTACCCACCAAATCCCTCAACTTAGTATCAGTAATTAAAACATCACAGTATTTAGGTAAAATCTGATATGATAAGAGTCCTTACAGCATCCTTTATTAAATACTGACCTATATTTCTTAAATGCATTATTAATAGTATTGCTTACTGAAGTGCCTATGTCCCCACATTCTCTGATCTTCTGTCTCCTCATAAAGCCTCTCCCCTGGGTAACTAGGATACTAAACCATATATCTCTCACACAAACATACAACTTAAAATTTTCATTTGCAGCTCTGCTCACATGTTACTTAGTTTTAGGAATACTTTTCTTAACATGCATAGGATGATTACGGAACAAATGTAACAGATGGCTCATCACAAGACAGATAAAAATTTAAAACAGATTTTACAACATCCTGATGTACCTGATCTAAGCCTAAATGGCACAGTTTGCTGTGACAATTGCACTCGTTGTCAGTTTAGACAGGATGTTTAGGCATCCAAATGCAGGCAGGACTTTTGTGAACCCAAATACAGGATATCTGTTTATGTTTGGATGTTTCTGTACCCGTGCAGCTTCTAGTCATGTTAATCTAACCTGAGACTGTTATGGATCTTACCATGCTGGGAAAACAACAAACGTTTTATGAAGAGGTTTGACAAACATAATTATAATATTAGGAAAAGCAAAACAAAGATGCTTTCACAAACATATTATAGAATGTGGTAGCACTCACTGTTTCAAATCCATTGGAAATACTGACATCTAGAGACCATCCTTGTCAGCATACCGCTCAACTCTCCAGATTTTTGCAGAATGTCGAGATTTTTGCCTCATAGTTTTGGGCTGTTTCTCATAAAATCATGATTTTCTGGCAAACCATTGATGACTGATGTCGAAAAATAATAGCAGGCATTTGTGTTTCAGACCTCATATCTTTCAGAAAATTCAGGTTAATGCAAAACCTGTTAGACTATCAACTTTCTAAGTTTGTAAGATAAATATTTAAAAAGTGTCTCTAGTGTTGGGCCTTTGATCCCCTATTATTTGTGGCTTTGTCCAGATTTCTTGCTTTAATAGGTTGAAAGGTATACTTGTCAGTGATATGGGGCAGATTATTTTATCTGCCCATACCCCACACAGTTTAAATGATAATTTTTCATGGTTCAGTTCCTTAAACATAAATCTTTGTATTTAGCTCATTTGTTTTCATCACTGCTTCTTTTAAATTCAAGTGATTATTTAACTCGTTCTTTATACAATGTCTTTCGGCTTTTCCCAGTTAGGGGTCACTACAGAGCATCACCAGTTGTAAATTGAGTGACAGTGGAGTTTTTATGGCGTCGAGTTGCCAGCCCAGTGCCCAACCTTCACTGAAGCCACAAACACACGTACCTACCTGCATGTCTTTAAAACTCACTCGACAGTAGGGACAACATGTAAACTCCACACAGAAGGCACACCAGCCAAGAATCGAACCAGAGAACCTCTTGCTGTAAGGTAACAATACTAACCACTCCACCACTGTAGCCAATATTTAACTGACTCTCTATATATTTTGTAATTGTCCTTCATAAAGCAATATTCAATGGTTTTCAAAATGCACAATGGAATCATTAAAAGTATTTTCTGATTTTTACATGATGTGGCCTTTCCTGCTGTTTGGAAGTTGTTGGCCTTCTTTTACCAGGAAATAAGTACATGATCCCTGCCCTTATTCTGATTAATGACTGCAACTTTTGGGGGGATGGCATTAATGGACTGCTAATTACTTCGCCAAGCATTTTCTAGCTAACATTAATAATGATAATTATATTTTATTAAAGCATTGCAACTGTAATTTTTCATAAATTTAGTGTGTATAGTAATTTGTTTGTATAGGGCGGCCACGGTGGTGCAGTGGTTAGCATTGCCACCTCACAGCAAGAGGTTCTCCGGTTCGATCCTCAGCTGGGGTGCCTTCTGTGCGGAGTCTGCATGTCCTCCCTGTGGTCGCATGGGTTTCCTCCGGGTGCTCCGGTTTCCTCCCACATCCCAAAGACATGCTGCAGGTGGATTGGACACTCTAAATTGGCCCTAGGTGTGCTTGTGAGTGTGCCTTCTGTGGAAGGTTGGGCGCCGGGCTGGCAACTCGACACCGTAAAACTCCACTGCCATTCAATGTGCGGACAGGTGATCCGCTGTGGCGACTCCTAACCGGGATAAAGCCGGAAGAAGAAGAAGAAGAAGTAATTTGTTTGTATGTGACTGACTATTCATACATATGGAAAACAGAATAGTCTGTGCAGATGCATGACTACTTAAAGAATAATTGTTAGTTTGGTGGTTGAAAAATAAAACTAGAGAATGAAGTGTGCAGTCAACACCTCTGTGGAATATGGAATGAGTAGATCATGAGATTTTCAGAATGATCTTAATAATACCACATATGGATGACAACAGTAGTGGTCAGCATGGATATTCATGAGAATAGCCATCTTGGCATTGTACAGAAGTTTCTAGCAACAATGCAACTACAGGTCACTATTTGCAAGATATACAATAGAGAAGCTTCATTACATGAGAACTATAAAAAATTAAAGAGACATGAATATAATGGACAATGTGAGCGGTATACGAAGTAAGAAAATAAGAGGAGATGTGTGGGAGGAGTACATAAGTGGTAATGCTGGGGACACTGAGTAAGTCTGATTGTGGCTGTGGTGTTGAGATAGGGGAGTCATTGTACTGTGGCAGCAAGATTCCTACTGGGCCTCTGAGTAAAAACTTACTGTAAGGATCCACAAAATATTAATACTTGTCCTAATGGAGGCACATCACAGGCTGAAGCCACATTTCTCTGTCTCATCTTTAGTACACAATGCCACAGTAACTGGTAGTGCCAGCATTATAATGTAATAGAGGCGTAACTGTGACTGGTAATGCCAGCTGTGTAAACTAATAAAGACTAAGCCACTTCCTATAAAACTAAGAGAAGAATGAGCACGTGCAGTACTGGCAGAGACATGGTCTGGGCCTGTAAACTAATAAAGGCTAAGCCACTTCCTATAAAACTAAGAGAAGAATGAGCACGTGCAGTACTGGCAGAGAGATGGTCTGGGCCCTTTAAGTGTTTCCTTTTGTAAGAAGTATTTCACATTATAGCCTGAGATGTACTATCCTAGGTCTGAATTGTTGTTGCTGGTGTACACACACTACACTCAGTTTGAAATTCTTGGGAAAGTTTAGCACTGATTCAACGAGTCAGTTTAACTTTTCTTATACTTAATTTCATGTAGGTTATAATACATTTTTTGCAGCCTTTTTCTACCATTTTACCTACTATCCATCAAGCTTCTACTGTGGCCAGGCCCATTTATTCCCCATCATTGTGACAGCAGGTAGTTACAGCATCACTGCCATCCAGACAACAATAATGGATTTTCCATTTTCTGGCTAGAATCCTTTCATCAGAGGATGATCTGCACACCTGCAAAGAAGAGGTCTGTTCTGCCTTCCCTTTGAGTTTTCAACCTCCTGTACATAGTTCCTGAAGATTAACACATAAATTCATGTTGATAAAACAAAGTACATGTACCTACCACATACACTGCATGCTGTGCAATTCTCTTTCCAGTAATTGCTAGTCTTGTTGTAGGTTAGACCAATATGAGCAATCTGGCATCATCCTCTTAGGCCCATCTGCTCTCATTGGCTCCTTCATTGCCGGAATCACTAGTCAGTCTTGGGTCATCTGAGTCACAGTTTGGGGTTTAAACCGTCTACACCACAGGCATGACATTGGCCTAATGTTTTTATCCTGATTATTGAAAAATTTCCTGCCTGCCCATTCCTGGGGATCTGGTTCAGCCCTTCTTATATCTAAATTATTTAGACTGGCACTACAGGAAAATGGAAAAACAACTATCACTGCATTATTTTCCAATGCCTTTTCTCTAAAATGTGGAAAAACTTGTAAGGGTGTCCTTAAAGTTAATTTGGAATCTTAACTTCCTGCAAAGTTAGTTATAAAATTAAGTTAAATTGAAAAACATGAAACCTTCATTGTCAGTTTTGCACAACACATTGCACATAAAGTATCTCTATTTATCCTATACTCTTCTAACATCTCTTGGTTTGCTGGGCCAACAAGTTCACTTTCTTTGTCCTGCCAGTTATAAAGCAGCTTTGTGCACTGTTTCTCTACACTGCATCATGGGTAAAAAAAGATACATCAAAATATGTCATAGCATTCCAAATAGATGTATCAATCTGTACTTACAGCACTTCTAATGTTATCGCTCCATATTGCGATACTTCAAGCTGTTTTCTCTGGGCAATGAGTATGGCATGAGGGACACAGCTATGATGCTTCAGTTAAACAATGTAATAAATTGCCAAGAACAGCAACCAACACTGTCATGAATACACTGATTATAACACAGTTTTAGAGAAGGTGGTATTTTAACACTAAACTAATAAAAACACAAACAGTAACTCACTTCGCATTTCTAAAAGTCTTCTTCTTCTTCTTTCAGCTTTTCCCGGTTAGGGGTCGCCACAGCAGATCATCTGTCTGCTCATGATTGGCAGTGAAGTTTTACGGTGTTGAGTTGCCAGCCCGGCGCCCATCTCTAAAAGTAATAGTCCAAAATATGATGATCCTTTGTGTGTGTGTTTGTGTGTGTATGCTTATATAAATATATTATATTTACGTATACTTACACACATACATCAGCCTTTCTCTTTCAGAACACACTAAAAGCCATATTATCATACTCTTAAGAATAACAAGCATTTGCTGCCATTTCACCCAGGTCATAATCTCCTGGGTGATGAATAAAAATATTCTAGTATTTAGGACAGTTCTTTTACCTGTTTAACAAAGGAAATAAATTAATATATTAATAAAACTGGGATGCATGGGCCTACTCATCAAGCAATGGTCAAAGATCATATTCCCTGCCAAATTCCTGATGGCTGTGTGACCTATGTAGTTCAGACAGACTTGGACAAAAAATAGATCATGGATTTACCATGTGTGTGCATAACCCAAAAGATGAAGGGTTGAGATTGGGTGTGATGAGAGTCAACTGAATCAGGAAAAGGACAGATTAAAACTGACAAAAACCTAACAATGGAAAAAACAGCTTTTGGGGTGTGGAATATCACCACAATACTGGCAAAGGAGTCAGAGCTAATGCAGGAGGTTCAAAGAGAAGCAGTGAGATTTAGTTAATGTTACCTCTGCACATAGCTTTGGTTCTAGAGTGGTGTTTATCTGTCTCCTACTCTGAAGATGATCCTTGGGAGAGGCGCTGAGCATGTGCAGAGCACACTCACAAGTCCTCAACTGGGTCTTGCACATTTGGAGTTTATGGCATTAAGCAAAATGGTCACTCCAATGTCACCGTGAGTTACAGTAAGGAAACCTCTGTCTGCTATTTATGCACATTCAATATCATTACAATATCATATCTACAGACTATGGACTGAAGTGCTGTTTAATTTCTCCAGAATGGATCCCCTTCCTAAGTCAAAGTATGAGTAAAGTTCATGAAATTATTATTGTTTTGATCTTTGATGATACCCAAAAATGCTTGTTGCAGCACTCATAATGTGCCAAGAATAGACTCCTTCTGCAATTCATACAGAGTTGCATGTACTGCATCAGTAACATATATAAATACAACTGTAGATTCTTTTTTATGAGACCCATTGCTCCTACTGGAAGTGTCAGAGTATCCTTCTTCCACAATGCCCTCATTTCTACTTGCAAATTATGGTATTTTATGACTTTGTCCCTCTGTACATAAGGCACTGTAGTCACTGGGTGTAGCAATTTCAATGTTCAGTGCTACTTTTGTCTTCTTTTCATGGACTGCTATATCTGGTTTTCTTGCATCTATTTTTTGATGAGTGTTTCCATGTGATATAAACTTCATCATTCTCCATAATGCTTTGTGACTAATGTTTCCAATGCTTCTCAGCTACATCAGCATTATAATGTTTGCACAATCCCCAGTGCAACAATCTTGCCACATTATTATGTCTTTCAGTATACAGGCCTTCTGCCATTAATGTATCATACCTAGCAACAAGGTGTGCAACTGTTTCCAATTCTGTTTTAGAAAACCTGCATTTGTCTGTTTTTCTGAAATGTTCAATGGACTTTGTGAACCAAAGTGTACATAGTCCACTATCCTGGGCAGCCAGTATTAGCCTTTCGTCTTTTGGTTTAAATTCACCTCTCATTAACCATTCCTGCAATAGATCCTGATCAACATGAGGTTGTTCCAGGAGTTTTCTGTACTTGCAAATATATTTATGCATTTTCCATATTTCTTGCCTTCTCATCTGATCTTTAACATTATATTCTTTATTTTGTTTTTTGGCACAGTCAGTTGCTGCCTGATTTTTATCTACTTCTGGTTTGATTTCCATTCCCACTAGATACCAATTTTTACAGTCTGTGAAATTTATAAATATATTGAGATATCAAATTTAAGTATAGTTATAATGTTTCATAGTCTTATTTTCAGGTGTTAAATTGGTTAAGTCAGGTAATAATGCTGACTGTGCAGCACAGAAAGATAAAGCTCAGACATTGGCCCAGACAATCCAGGTTTGATTAATGTTTCTCAGTTCTCACATTGGATAGGCTGATCAGGAAGGGATGGGAGCCAACATACACAGTCAGCTCATTCATTCTAGAGGGTAAGTTGTTATAAGGTAGGAGAATGTGGTTGAGCACCTTCCAAAGGATAAATCACTGTATAACTCAGCATATAAGGTATGCAAATGAGTGTTGAGTTCAGCAGGCTTTGTACCTCCTCTGTCAGCCAACAAGGAAAGGGGATAGTAGCAGAAGATGAAGAAAAAATATCCTGACTTACTACAGTATGATAACTCCAAACCTAGAGTTTCACTTCCTATACTTACTATTTTCTGATGCCAGAAAATGTAGGCGAAACAGATGATACAGTAGGGATGGGGTCAATGACTGTGGGAAGGAGGAGGGAACAGCATATACAAAAGGTAATAACAGTATCATCCTTTTATATGTAAAGTTATTAGATAGTAATACTTTGTTGCATGCAATAAGTTGTCAACTTTTTTATTTTATTAGAAATCTGTGCAAAGAGCATTATGTGAAGGTGTTACTTCTCACATCTAATACAATATATATATATATATATATATATATATATATATATATATATATATATATATATATATAAACTTCTGAACTAGTAACAAAATAAAAATTAATACTGTGAGTAAATAAAATAATTAAATGAATAACTGAACATCCACAGTGGTGAAGTAAGCTTTCGTTCCTGTTTATTGTATTGGAACTTCATCAGAATAATTCTAACTGACAAGGAACCAGAATATATACAACATTTGAAAACAATCATGAATATTAATAAGGAGTTTACACCAATAAAAAAGAACCACTATAGAATGTCAAGAATGACCTAATGAATATGAAATGTGGTCTTTCAAAATGTTGAATGCTAGAAGCACAAATTACAAATCAACTACCGAAACGCATCACATAAAGATTAGAAATAAAGAGACAGTGTCACTTATGGCTGAAACAAATCTTTATATCTAAAACCTTATATCAAACTGTTACTAATGTAGATAAGTGAGTTAGGAATAGGAAACACATACTATTATATGACTTGCTATAATATTAAAAAATAAATTAAATTATTGCAACCATTTGAGAGCGCATTTTAAATTAATTGCCTCATTTAATCCAGTGAAGTACTCAGCTTTTAACCTCAATTGCCATTTAAGCTCTTGAACTTGCAGCTTACAGTCTGTGTCACCAAAGAATTCCAGGACCTGTTCTAGAACAAAAAACTTAAACATAGAAAAGTTAGGGCATAAAGAACTGTGTTTCCCTAATGCATTATAATGGACTCTGTTCCTAATAGCAAAACAGTGTTCTTTTATCCTATCACTCAACTTACGTACTGTCTTCCCCACATAGAAGGCAGCACAAGAGGAACAGATAGCACAATATACTATCATGTTTGAATTGCAAGCAAAATGTCTAAGAAGGAACACCCTGGCATTGCAATGAGAAAAAAACAAAACAATTACTCTCATAAATGTATTGACAACAAATGCATTTTCCACAAGAATACATGGCACTAGGTTTACCAACAGAATTTGATTAATTTAAAATGAAAGGAGAATCTTTATTCTCAAAAAAAAGACTTGAGTTTTTGTTCTCTTAAAAGAAAATGAGGGTTCACTACCCAAAATACATCTGATATTGGGGTCACATACAACTATTTTCCAGTTATCCTGTAACACTTTTCTTATAGCCCTAGTGTCTCTACTAATAGGTAAAGAAAAGCTGCTGGAAAATGGAGAGTCTTCAGAGTGCTTAGAAGCAAATGAGCCTGGTGTAAACCCATATCTAATAATGGGTTTATATTTGGTGTGTCTGTCTGTCGTAATGAGACTTCTAACTGAACTAATAAGTTCCGCAGGATCATTCTTCTGTACAATCAGGTTAGATACAAAATCAGCTTCCCTCTCAAAGTCATTATCTTCGCTAGTGAGTCTGGAAATTCTAATGAATTGCCCCTTTAACACATTGAGCTTCATAAAAAACAGATGGGAACTGTTAAAGTCAAGATAATTGTTTCTAAATGTATCCTTTCTGTGTATCTTGGAAGTGAAACAATTTCTCTGTTTGTCTATGAATATGTGGGTGTCTAAGGACACAGTGTTACCTTGGTTGGCAATAACAAAAGTGAAGAAACCTATACTTTCTGACAAGGAATCAACAAAATATTTAAGTTGAGTAGTACTACCCTCCCACACAAAAAAAATATTGTCAATAAATCTTTTGTAGTATTTCATGGAGTAGAAACCTGGTAAATGTATCAAGGTGTCTGTTTCCTGTTCACTGAGGACCAAATTAGCAAAAGCCAGGGCCATTTTGGATCCCATAGCAACTCCCCTGACTTGACGATAAATTACATTGTTGAAGTGAAAGAAATTGTTTTGCAGCACTAAGGAGATGAACATGTCCAGTGTATCTGTTCTCTTCTTAGGCAATTTGACATACTTAAACAGAAAATGTTTAACATATTCTAAACCTTCAACATGAGGGATACTCGTATATAAGGCAACAACATCCAGCGTAACCAATGTACAATTAAAAAAATCAGTGTTGGCTTCAAACAGCATATTTAAAAAATCCCAAGAATCTCTGATGTAATGTGGGGTGGCCTGTACAATGGGATTCAACACAAAATCTATGTAATGAGCTATGTTTTCAGTCTTCGATTTCTTTATTTGAAACAATTAACTTGAAAGGGGGATTATGAACATCTTTATGCAACTTGGGAATACCAAAAAGCTTGGCCAAGCAAGCATTAGGGGACCACATGAACTGAAATTCCTCATCTTTAATACATTTGTCAGCTAACAATACCTTTAAAGAGTTGTCAGTCTGTTCAAAACAGAAGTGTACTGTATCCGAGGACACTCTCATAAAAATCGTCATTGATTAAATCTCCTGTTATTCTTTGAACATATACATTTTGGTCCATCAGAACTACATCAGTCCCCTTGTCTGCTTTCATGATCCTTAAATTCTTATCATGCTCTAGTTCTAGAAGAGCATTTCTTTCATTGTCTGTCAAATTGTACCATTTATCCAAAGAATTGGAACCAATAATGTTTCTAAAGTCATTTTCAGTGACTCTGACGAAAGTAGACAAGTTGTTGTTTAATGGAGGATTGAAAAGGCTCTTTTTTTTGGGAACTGTAGAGTCAACGTGTATTCTTCGACTATTAGTTACAGTAACTGAGTCATTGTTGTGGTTGTTGTTGACACTGGTAGATTGTGTACTCTCAACACTATTGGAAATCAACATGTCATCATCCAGTAAAAGCTTAAGGTTCACTTTTCTAATATACAATCTGAGGTCTAGTAATAAATTGAATAATTCAGCCCTCTGTGAAGGGATGAAAGTGAAACCTCTACTTAACACTTTCAAGAGGTTATCTACCAAAGTTTTGGAAGACAGATTAAACACTGACATAAGTACAGGGTTATCAATATTGGGGACCAAGGAACTGTGTGTAATGTAACTATTACTACAAGTATTTACACTTTGCTGAGGCTCCTTGTCACCATATGTCTGGGTGGTAGTTGTGAAAATCTGGACACTATGTTCTTCCCTATTCTTTTGCCTCTTTCTCCTCTGTCTGTTAATGTCTGATTTATCATAGTTCCTGGAGAAGAGGTCATGAGTCTGTGCTCTAAAAAAGACGAAGAAGAAGAAGAAGGAGCATTACAATTAAAAGGAGCATCATCTGTAGAATTTACAATAGTCTGCATATAATTAGCAGTGTCCTGGGGGACTGAAGTATGCGCGACATAAGAAGAAGGATGACAGCTAGCTGTAAAATTAGTTAGTGGAGGTCCCAAGTGAGAAGGAGAGGCCATAGCTCCAACAGTGTTAGGGGCAGACCAACCAGACCCTAACTGTGGATAAACATCAGACATACAAGACTGAGGAACAGATGATGCACTGGAAGGAAGCAAATGAAAAATAGGAAATTGTGGCTGTTGACCTGTAACATTTAAAGGTGCAGACACTGAAAAAGGAGCAAAGAAGTGTTGAAAATCATGTGACCTAAAATTCCCCATGTTATAGATCCTACTGTCTGTAATAGGGGCTAAAGTTGTGGAAACTATAGACATAGTAGTCTCTTGAACACCAGAATCTGCAGGCAATCTATCAGTGTAGGTGTTAGGAACTGGCACAGCTGTAATCCTGGGAGGATTAGCATGTAGAGAAAGTCTATCATGGTTGCTGTTTCTATTAATATAGCATGAAGAATTAGTAGAGGGGGTAGAAACGGGTAAACTATTATCCCTTCTGTCAACACCATCATGATGAGCAAAGTTAGAAACAGTGTGTCTGTCTCTATTAATCTTAGATCTGGGGTTGTGATTTCTAAAATTTCTACCATTGTGAAAAAAATGCTGTCTAGTATTACCTAGGTTGGTAGTTCTGTGATTAACAGAATTCCTATAACCTACGTTGTTACTGTTAAAAGATCTGTGTCTAAACTCTCTTCCTGTGTGATGAAAGGAGTTAAAAAGTCTAGAACCAGAGGTTTGGTTCCTAAGTCTGTTCATATAATTGAAACCTTGGTGAAACTTAACAGGGTACGCGTTCCCTGTTACATACTCCTTTTGATCTCTAGCTAACTTATTCTTTCTCCTATTTAAAATGGTAGCTGTACACCTAGTGATTTTAGGGGAAACTAAATTGTACAGTTGTTTGTGGAAGCTGAAAAGAGAGTGATTGCGTATAGTGTCGTTGAGAGAAATTATTTCATCTCTAAGAACCAAAAGTTGTTTCTCGTTGTCATTGATAATAACCTTTAATGCATTCAACCCAGCTTCATTATATATTTTAGACAGTTCAACATGTAAGACAGAGTTAAATGCAGTTCTGTTTGGGAATCTGTGCAATCGTAAACCTTTAGGCACAGTAGCCTGTTGACAACGGGTGCTAAGAAACTGAATGTCAAGCTCAATACTCTTGAAAGACATGAACTTTCTCTCTAATTTCATGATCAAAGGTTTAGAATCATCTGTGTCATCTGTATGAATGTGGAAGTGATCAGTCTGCGTTTGGTTGGCATCTGTACAATTGTCCTGTACAAAAGGATTTACATTGGTATAATTATGTAAATGACCTAAAAGTTCATTATTGAAAACAGGTACTTGAGGATGGCTAGCAGGGCAGGAAACCTGAGAACATACACTCTGTTCAGTTGGTGCAAACGTTACCACAACATCATTAGAACCACCTGGCAGACTTACATTACTTCAAGGGTAATCCTAACAGTGGATTTACTTTGTTGTGTTTGAAAACAGCGTGGTGGTCTACTGGTGACTACATTACTACAATTCTGACCAGAAACCACATCTGTGTTGTTACTCTGCACACAAACATTAACTCAGTCCTCTCTATCCATATGGCCATTAGTTCGCACCAACAGACTATCACCAGTTCCCCTCTGACCATCACGATGATCTCCTAAGTGTTTTGATACTAAATCAATCACCTCTGCATTATGTCCATCTACCTCAAAGCAAGTACTTGGCACTACCTCACAGTTAATCCTCTTTTCAATCTGTCCACCTAGATCCCCTGATGTGCACAAAGCCGGCCTAAATATTACACTGTTATTCCCCTTTTCAATCTGTCCACTGTGATCCTCTGGCATGCACAAAGCCTGCCTAAATATTACACTGTTATTCCCCTTTTCAATCTATCCACTGTGATCCCCTGGTGTGCACAAAGCCTGTCTAAATACTCCACCTTCACACACAGATGCACCTTCCATAAAACTTTGCGAAGAAGGAGGAGTAGAAAAGGACGTGACTGTGGAGCGATTAAATATACTCAATACACCGCCACTATCTTTATCAGGGTTCTCTCTGTCAAGGGAACCAACTGCTGGTGTAGACACAACATTGGAAAGATCAGCATTAACTTTACTAAAAGAAGAAATGCAGCCTTGTCTTATGATGTTTGCACGAAGACTGTCTTCACTAAAAATAATGCCCTTATTTTCTTTGTGGACTGTTCCATTAAAGTGGTTACATTATTTCTGTGTCTCTGATCTTATTTGGACTTATCCATTCAATTATTTTCCTCTTCAGACTGTGATAAAAATCAGTTATCTACTTTAATAGTTAACATTCTTACCCATACATACACACACACACACACACACACACACACACACACACACACACACACACACACTCATATATAATAATATACATGATCCACCTGCAACAAAGTCAAAAACATTTTCTACTCTTCTCCACAGAAAAATAAGCATTTAAAGGCATTACCATTTCATCTTTTCCCACTGGCATTACCAGCATCTCCACAATATCTCTGAAACCACTCTCTGCCCCTTGTTCACTACATCATGCCCTGAATTAGCAACCAGAATGACAGCAGTTGCACCTTCTTTTTAATTTCTCTGAATCTTTTGGGTTTCTAATACCATGACGGGAATGGACCCCATTCCTAAGTCAAAGTACAATTAAATTCATGAATTTAGTATTGTTTCACTCTTTGATGTCAGCCTTCGCAGCACCCACAATGTGCCCAGTAATGACTCCTTCTGCAATTCGTATGGTGTTACATGTATTGGTACCATATTTAAATATTATTGTAGACTCTTTTTTTATAAGACCCATTGCTTCTACTAGTGTCGGAACTATCTGGATATCTTTCTTCCACATTGCTCTCATTTCTGCTTGCAAATACTGATATTTTATGACTTTGTGTCTCTCTGTATGCAGCACACTGTAGTTACTGGGTGTGGTGATTTCAATGATCAATGCTACTTTTGCCTTCTTTTCTTGGACCACTATTTCCAGTTTTCTAGCATCTATCTTTTGAACTGTTGGCAATGAATGATCCCATGTGACGTAGACTTGATCATTTTCTATGATGCTTTGTGGCTCATGTTTCTAGTTTTTTTCAGCCATTTCAATACCATAATGTTTGCACAATCCCCAGTGCAACAGTCTCACCACATTATTATGCCTTTCAGTATACAGTCCTTCTGCCATTAGCATGTCTCAACGAGCAACATGGTGTGCAACTGTTTCCAATTCTGTTTTACAAAACCTGTATTTGCATGTTTCTTCCACATGTTCAATATACTTTGTAAACCAATGTGTACATAGTCCACTATCTTGTGCTGCCAAAATTAACCTTTCATCTCTTGGTTTGAATTTGCCTCTCCTTAACCATTCCTGTGTTCATTCTTGATCGAAATGAGGTTCTTCCATAAGTTTTTTATACTTGCAACTATATTTATGCAGTTTCCACATTTCTTGCCTTCTCATCTGGTCCTTCACCTTATATTCCTTCTTTTGCTTTTTGGCACATTCAGTTGCTGCCTGGTTTTTATCCACTTGTGGTTTGATTTCCATTCCTGCCTGATGCCTATATGCTTCTGCTAGCCTAAGCAGGGAAGTTATCTTAGATTTATTCTCCTCATGTTTCAAAACTTTCACTGCATTTGGGTCTTGTTAGGTCAGCAAATATGTGTGGAGTCCCATGATTGCAGATCTGTACATGTAATCAATTTCAAGGAGGTCCATACCTCCTTCGCAACAGGGAATATATAATCTTGGTATGCATTGATTTGTATAAATCATTTGGTGAGCATGAAGCATCCTTCTTGATTTCCTATCTAATCTATCCAGCACATTTTGGGGCCAGTCAATCACTCCAAAACTGTAAGTTAGGACAGGAAGATCAAATTGGTTTATAGCTTGAATTTTGTTCCTAGATGTCAGTGCTGTTTTCAGAATTCATTTAAGTCTTCTAAAGTATTCCTTACTAAATTTTATTCATATTTGTTCATGTTTTATTGTTGATTTTTCATCAGTTCCCAAATATTTATATAGTTCTTCTTGCTGAAGTTCTTTTATATCACATTCTTTTCCCAAACTGATGTTTTCTTGGTGCTGCAGCATTCCTGCTTTAAAGGTTGCTTTTGCACATTTATCAAGACCAAATGACATTCTTATAACATCTGAAAAAGTTGTGACTTCTTGCAGTTGTGCTTTCAGCTCCTCATCTGATGAGCTATGCAGTTTTAAATCATACAAAAAATCCTACTACACTAAGCTCCAGTCCAACCATCCCCAAAACCCTAGGCTTTTTTAGAACTCCATAAACTCACTCCTCAACCCAGGTTCCAAAAATAACCCCTGTCCGGACACAAGTAAATTTGACCTCAAATTAGCCTCACTATTCAACTCTTTCTTTATAGAGTCAATATCCAACCTAACAAAAACTTTTCCCAACAACGACCCATCTTTCCTACATTCCACCTCATCTAAGTCCCCAAATAATTTCCCCCTGTGTTTGAGCTTAAACCTGTCTCCACTAACTACATAAAAAGACTTCTATCCAAACTTAAACCCTGCTCCAATGCACCTGACAACATCCCCTCTTCCTTTCTCAAGTCTGCTGCAGATGGTATATAGTTCTCCCAATTAGTATCCTAATAGTTCCATAAAGGAATCCTATGTCCCTAAACTCTGGTGTTCTGCCTTTATTCTTCCTCTCCACAAGGGAGGCAAAAACATTAACATTTCAAACTTCCACCCTATAACTCTTCTCTCTCCAATCTCCAAAATCTTAGAAAAATGGAAAAATGCATCCACCTCCAACTTATGCCTTTTCTGACTAAAAAACAGCTTCTTACCCCTACCCAACAAGGCTTCTGACCAGGACACATAGCACCATAACAGCTCTACTCTCATTCTTTGAAACTGTCGATCAAGTTGAGTTTCTGGGAACTTAGTATCCACAGTGTTCCTAGATCTCTCTAAAACATTTGATACTGTTTCCCATAAGCACCTTCTAAGTCACCTCTCAAACCTAAATCTCTCCCAAAACACTCTTTCCTGGTTGTCAAGCTATCTGTCAGATAGATCTCAGGCTGTGAAATGGAAAAAATGCACCTCATCTTTCTTACCCACCTCTAGCAGAGTACTACAGGAGTCCATCCTTGGACCAATGCTGTTTAATATCTTTATCAATAACTTTCACTCTGCTATTCCTAATGCCAAAGGCATCCAGTATGCAGATGACTCAACACTTGTCTGCTCTGCCTCTTACCTCCCTGAACTCCTATCTAAAACTCAGACACCTTCTCAACTACTGAGATCTGGATGTGCCAAGATCACCTTTCTCTCAATGCTAACAAATCTAAAATACTACTGTTCACACCCTCAAAATCTTTCTCTTTTGATTAAAATTCCTTCCAAGTCCTTAGCCAAAGCAACTCTCCCGTCAAAGTTGTTCCTTTGCCAAACTACTCAGTGTAACTATAGATGAACACCTCAGGTTCGACATCCATATTCAGCAAAATATAAAGAAAACCCATATGCTATACAGGAACAACCACTTCCTCTCTACTTCTACCAGGCATACTCTGGCCTCCTCTTACCTCATTCCTATCCTTCTGTATGGTGCCCCACTACTAACTAACCTATCCTCTTCCATCACTTCCAAACGTGAAAGCTGTTATAACAAAATGTCTAAATGTCCCACCAAAGCCAAACATTCCACTCATCATTGTGTTATCCTCCAATCCCTCAACTGGTTAGAATTCACAAATTACCTGGACTTCCTCCAGGTCACTACAGCACATAGACTAATATTTAATCCATCCAAATGCCCTGCTCTAACTAACATCCTTCCCCCATACACCCCAACTAGAACTCTCAGATCTGAACACCAAAACTTAATTACTGTCCACAAACCTAAACGTCCTGCTGGACAACTTCTCCTCTCCTTCTCCTTAGGTAAGAAATGGAACTCTCTCCCTTCCACACTAAGGACAATGCCAAACACAAACAACTTCAAAACTCAACTTTACACCTACCTCTCCTCCAAATGGAAATGTAACTGCATTCCCCTGGGAGGGTATCCTCCTGAGTTCCTAAGCACCATATAGCTGGCTATAACCTTCTATTCTAATTTCCATACAATCTCTATCACTCTGTAAATATTGTAAATAGCTTTTGACTTTTGAATTTAACTGTGTGAATTTGTTAAAATGCATCTGCATGATATTTTTCCACTATGGGCAATATTGCTCATACTTTGTATTATTTGATATGTATTTGTACTTGTACTTTATTTTTATTGAACTGCTATCTTTACTGTAATCTGTTTCATGGAACATTTCTCCCTGGGCCTCCACTGAAAACAGGCTCTCTGGGCCCAGTGGACTTCCCTGGTAATCAAACTGGAAATAAATAAACAAATAACTCAACAAAGAGAAGACAATAAGTCTCTACACTTTGTTGTTTTCTAGGAGCCAAATTATAGCCATGGCCTAATCTGTTAAGCTTAATGGGTTAAGGATTTTTATCCCTGGAATAATAATTTGTCCTTTATCATGGCTTAACTGCTAAGTGGTTTGCCACTGTTTCATGGCCTCTGTGATGTAGTTTATCAGTGTAGGCAGGGTGTGTCTTAAACATTTTTAAGCATTTCTTTATCCATGAATGTGGGATACTATCAAATGCTTTTTTGTAGTCTATCCATGCCATACTTAGATTCTAACCCTCTTTACAGTTCTCTGCTATGACTTTATTTAACAACAAATGATCCTTTGTTCCATATGATTTTCTTTTATTACCTTTTTGTTCTATTGCCATAATTGTGTTTTCTTCTAAGTAACTATAAACTTTATCAGCATCAATTCCAGTATATAGTTTATACATCATTGCAAGGCAAGTTATTGGTCTATAGTTTTTAGGTAGCCTGCAGGTTCGCTCTTAAGGAGTAGTGTTTTTCCTGTTGTTAGCCAAGCTGGTGTCTGTTCGGGGTGCGCATATAAATAGTTCTTAGGCATAAATTTTCATGCAAAGATATTAATACTTTTAACCAAAAGTTAGGTACTGTATCTGGGCCTGGGATTTCCCAATTAAAGGCTTTTCTTAACTTTGTTTCAATCTCTTTGGCCGTTACTTCATCCCATTTCATATCCTGTACATTTGAACTTCTTATTCTTTCTTTTACTTCTTCTTTCCATTTAGCATCTTTATTATTTTCCACAGGATCTTCATAGATATTTATCCAAGATGTATCTATTTCTTTTTTTTTTCGTGGTCTTTTAATTCCTTTTACTTTGTTTCCCAATTCTCTATAAAACATTTTGGGTCATCAATAAATTGCTTATTTTGTACTTTTTCTTTATATTTATCTAAGTATCTTCTAAGTTATTCTGCCTGTGCTGATATTTTTATTTTATTATTTGTAATAGTGCACTATAAATCCTAATCTCTTATAATATTGCACATTGCTTTTATCACGTCTGTCTTTCTGAGTATTTCTGTTGATCTGTTCCCTCTTCTATACTCTTCTAACAGTGACACTAGAAAGGCTCACCCAGACTCTGCTACACTTTGCTGTGAGGGAAAGGTTAGTTTGCTTATTATTTGTTGTATTTTGTATTACTTTATTGCCTTTTTCTATTTTGAATACCTTGATTTGTTTCCTTTACCTTGTGTTTTACTTGTATTCTGCTTTTAACTGCATATTAAAACTTGAAAAGACCACTGCTTTGGCTCTTGTGAGTTAGGCAGAAATCAGAACAGAGCAATTAAGGACTCACATAAATGATAGAACAGGTCAGTTAAGGTTAATCATCTGTGAACTGAGGGGGTGGAACTAGGAACTAAACCTTTTATTTAAGGGGTAAAATAAAAAAATTCTGAGCTTTACTAGAAAGGCTCACCCAGACTCTGTTACACTTTGCTGTGAGGGAAAGGTTAGTTTGCATTTTATTTATTGTATTTTGTATTACTGTATTAACTTTTTCTATTTTGAATACTGTGATTTGTTTTCTTTACCTTGTGTTTTACTTGTATTCTTCTTTTAACTGCATATTAAAAATTGAAACGAGACCGCAACTCTGTCTCTTGAGAGTCAGGCAGAAATCAGAACAGCTCAATTAAGGACTCACACATAAGATAGAAGAGGCCAGTTAAGGTTAATCATCTGTGAACTGAAGGGGTGGAGCTAGGAGCTAAACCTTCTATTTAAGGGATAAAATAAAACATTTCACAGCTTTACTAGAAAGGCTCACCCAGACTCTGCTACACTTTGCTGTGACGGAAAGGTTAGTTTGCTTTTTATTTGTTGTATTTTGTATTACTTTATTGCCTTTTTCTGTTTTGAATACTGTGATTTGTTTTTTTACCTTGTGTTTTACTTGTATTCTGCTTTTAACTGCATATTAAAACTTGAAAAGAGACCACAGCTCTGTCTCTTGTGAGTCAGGCAGAAATCAGAACAGATCAATTAAGGACTCACACATAAGATAGAACAGACCAGTTAAGGTTGATCATCTGTGAACTGAGGGGGTGGAGCTAGGAACTAAACCTTCCATTTAAAGGGTAAAATAAAACATTTCAGAGCTTTACTAGGAAGGCTCACCCAGACTTTGCTACACTTTGTTGTGAGGGAAAGGTTAGTTTGCTTTTTATTTGCTGTATTTTGTATTACTTTTTTGCCTTTTTCAATTTTAAATACTGTGATTTGTTTTCTTTACCTTGTGTTTTACTTGTATTCTGCTTTTAACTGCATATTAAAATTTGAAAAGAGACCACAGTTCTGTCTCTTGTGAGTCAGGCAGAATTTTTTTTCCCACCCAGTTACTGTTGTGTTCTTAAGCACAAATGTCTTTCTAGTTGCCTGCCCCTTATGTTAATTTGTCCATATATCTCATTTCCTCTCTGTTTTTACTGGCTTGTGTGAGTAAGCGCAAAATTATCATTTTGTGAAATTACTCCCCTTCAACTATTTAAATTTAGTGGGCATCCTACTGTATTCTATAGTACCAGAATACAAAAGTGACCACTTCCTTTCAATCTATCTTGTTGTAGTAACTCTCCACTAAAACTTAACTTTTTAGACAGGTAAGACTTAAGTTACCTACTTTCACATCTAACTCCTCTAGTGCACACTGCAGTGTTTGGGATAAACCATTTTTTCATCTTACCTTTAAGCATCCCGTGACTAGCACTTGCTCTAAAACCCGCTGGAAAGCAATAGGAAGCCTTAAACTGATACAATAACTCAACTCTCCTTGCTAATAAGGAAAAATTAATCATTGGCAGTAAACAGCCTATAATTGCAAAGTACATTGCTAAAGTAAAGGAAAACAGCTCTTGTACTTTACAAAAAAAAAAGCACCAAACCAGGCATGTCCAAGGGTCAGCTTCTGGTGATTTCTCCTGTCCACCTGGTGAATCTGGGCATACTGGGGCAATGCAGCAATTGCCTCATGTACACAGACAACGCTCTCTTCCTACCACCCAACACTACAACCTGTAAGAGATGCACTAACATAGCCAAACTGAAAGCAAAGTTCTCTCCACCCAAGATTGTGCTGGACAGTCAAGAGGAGAAGGTTAACACCCGCACTACACCTCAAGCAATACATAGCCCTTCTAAACCCACACCACCAACACCCTCACATAGCAACACTAAACCTTCATATGCAGAGGCCCTTAACAGTAACCTGCCCAAGCAACAAGGACCTCTGAAGCTGAAACACAAACAAACACCAATCACAACCAAAGTGTCACATAGCTCACAACACCAGTGAGTCACCCAAAAACAGCCCCTAAGGCAAGACAATGTACCCAACACTTTAGTCATAGGTGAATCGATAGTCAGATACACCGATGTCCCACTCATCAGGCTGAACAAGGAGAAAATTACAGTCAGCTGCCTGTCGGGTGCCAGGATCCACCACATAATGCATGCACTCAAGTCACTCCACAACAAGTACAAATATGACTCTGTCATTGTCCATGTTGGAGTGAATGACTTGAGATGTACCACCCTGGACTACATGAAAAAAGACATGGAAGAGCTCTTGGATCATGTGGTCCAGGCAGGAATGACCCTAGCCCTGAGTAGCATCCTGCCTTTGCCCAGAATGACACCACAGTATAAGGACAAAATGACTGACTTCAACAATTGGCTAAGCTTCTGGTGTCATTCAAAGGGGATACAGTATCTGTCTGCCTGGGACAACATGATCGACAGACCATGATGCTTTGCAAGCAATGGTCTGCACCTGTCGACCCTGGGATTCAGGTAACTAGCTAAGGCTCTTGCCACCCCTATAGTGCCTTTTTTAGCCAAAGTTCAAAGGACAAAACCACCACCATAGCAGGTACAAGCATGCAAAATCTGAAGGTAATGCTGCTCAATGCTAAAAGTCTAAACCTCAAAATGCACTCTCTCGAGGCACTCCTAAAAATCAGGAAACAATAAAACTGGTGAGCAATCAGCTCCTAAAAATGGAGAACATTGATATTTGTGCAATAACTGAGACCTGGTTCAAGGCTCCAGAGAGTACCCAATGCAATACCAGGTTACAACTCTTACCTCACTTTTCGGCCAATAAACCAGGACCGAAACACTAAAGGTGGAGGAGTGTCCATATTCACCAAGGATATTCACACCACCAGGCTAGTTGCCCAACACAATGCGTCTGTAATTCTCCAGTTGCAACTAACACTAGGTAAGACTGCAATCCAAATTGTAGTTTGCTACAGATCCCCCACCATGCCACAAGATTCTTACTACACCTTTCTAACCATACTGGAAAATATTAGGATACAACCAAACACCCTAATACTGGGTAATTTCAACTACCCTGCCATTAACTGGGAAAACTACTCATGTACCAACACCTTTGCCCATACATTCTAATGTCCTGAATCAACTAATCCATAGTCCCACCAGGGCTCAATAATATCCTAGACCTGGTCATTATCAATGGGAAAATCGATGTCCACACCTCACGGTCACCCTTGTGGGTCCTGACCATAAACTAATCACCCTTGACATCCATCATCCCCCCCCCCACTCCCAGTAAGAAACCTCTGTAAAACTTCAACAAGCCAACTTCATGCTATATTTAGTCAGAAGTGTCATGACACCAAGCAACTTGCAGACTGAAATGCAGATTTGACCTGCTGAATCTGCTGCAGCACTTTCTGAGACATCACTTTGTGCATTATGCCATCCCAAATTATACCACCAGAGACACCTCTCCCAAAACAAACCAATCATCTGGTGGTCCCTTGCCATAAACAAAACAAACAAACAAACTGCTGCAAGAAAGGGGAAAATACAGTGGTCTCACCTTGATAACCACAACACCACAACAGTCAGGAAATCCTTCAGGCATCTGCAACAACTGGAAGGCCACAGAAATACCGGATCTAAACCTTGTCATCATGCTGAAGGGATAGGTTCCTGACCCAGAGACTCCCCAGACTCTGGAATAGACTGCCATACATGTCAAGCAGAATGCCTCTTTGGCCCTCTTCAAAAGGAACCTTGATGATTGGATGGGAGATAGGAAATTCACCCAGGGAATCACATCAGTTGCCCTGCTAGACAGGGGTCCAGGGAAGTAAATATTGTGGGAAGAAATAGCCAGGGAATTGTTATGGCTATTCTTGTATAGGCCAGTAGCCTAGTACCAACCTATGAACTTCTTGTCTTAATTGCATTATAGTTGTCTCTATTTGACACTTCCATGATGGCATTTGATTTCTTCCCATCCTTTCCCTTATTACCTTGTGTTCTTATGGTAGGACTTTATCTGTTATTAACTTGACTGCACAGTAATGTATCCTAGTTACTTCTGTTATATCACATGAATCTCTATGGACAGTCCTAATTATTGCATTCATTTGTTTTATCAAACTTCTAACCTTTTCGGTTTATTGACCTTCTGCAGTCCATTTCTTTCATTGATCTTAATATGTCTATCCATCGCTATTGAATCAAACAACTCTTCTCTTAGATCATTTTCTTCTAAACTGAGGGTACATTCTTTGATCTCCATTTTTTGCAGGCATTCCATAGAAAGTTCCAGAGCATCTTCCTGTGCCACGTTCTCTTCAGTTTCACCCAGTGTTTGTTATCCATTGCTGTTTCATATGGGAACTCACTGGCATATCACTCCATGATAATGACTGTGTCAGAGATGGCACTGTTTCCTGTTCTTCCTCTTGCTGTACAGCTGCAACTGAACATTTGTACTGGTTTCCTATGGGAGGCTCCAACGTATCTTCATATGTCAACTGATTAGATGCTTCCCATACAACTGGTTTCTCCTTAATTTGGGTGTCCATTGCGCTATCCTATTGTGTTACCTGAGTTAAATTGTCTACACTAAATCCTTCACTTTGCATGTAACCCATAACCTCAGTTTCTATTTCTTTAACTTCTCCTTTACTAATCCTCTTTTCTACTTTTCCTCTTTGTTTTCTTATTTTTTTGTATTGTAAAATTTTCCATATCCAGATGTCTTTCCCTGCATTTCTCTTAAAATATCTTTGGTGCTACTCTTTTTGCATTGATTAGTTTTGCTTTTTCCTTTGCATAAATAGTGCACCATATTAAATCAGTTTTTATTTCCCATATCCATATTTCTTCTTCAGATATCTCTTGATCCTCTTGTTTCTTCTTACTTTGGGGACTAGTTGTTCTGTCATGCTGTGATATAACCTGTGTTAGACTTTCTACATTGAATCCTTCACTTCGCAAATATTCCATAACTTCAGCTTCTATTTTTTAACTTCTACTTGACTAATCTTCTGTTCTACATTCTTCTTTGTGATCTTATTTTGTTTATCTGAAAATTTTCATATCTGGATGTCTTTGCCTGTATTTTTCTTTTAATATCTTTGGGGCTGCCTTTTTGTGTTGATTAATTTGGCTTTCTCCTTTGCATAAATATTGCACCATATCAGATCTCCCTTTCTTTCCCATGTCCATGTTTCCTTTTTATACCCTTCAAACATCTCTAAATTTTGTTTTTTTTAATTTTTGCACTTCCTCAGTCACTTCTTTTTCCAAACAGCACAAGGTTACTTAGTCTATATTGTGTTTTTCATGGATATGTTCTATTAATGAACACAAATTTTTATTTGAAGCTTTTGACAGTTTTTCTTGTGGAAGTATTTTTCTTTCCTCTAATTTCTCTCTTAATCTTTTTGTATATCTTTTGTCTGGAAATTCTGGGCTTCTTGCATAATAGTAACAATACATAATTTCTTTTTTATCCTCAGTAGTCCACTCTGTTGTCTGTATGGCTCTTTTTTGGCCTGTCAGTTTTTGTGATTTTTGTGGACTGTTACTTCCTTTTACAACAGGGGAGCCATTCCCCCCTGGGCCTGGCCTAGCCTCACTGTGGGAATATTTCCATGACTTGAGGATTCTACACTGTCATGTTTCCAGTCTTGGTGCCAGCCAGTGCACCTATCAGGATTGGGCATTTTTTATCCTAGGACTTGTGCACCAAGCTAGCTTCTTTATTTTTTAACCTACTTCTGTCCATGATATATGCTATATAAAATACAGTCTATATATCAGTGTTGTCTTGGTGAAATTTTGTGAGAAACGGGGACCACCTCATGAAGGTACTCACCAACACTTGAGGATGAATTCATTTCCAGCAATACTTCTCTCCTTTTGCTGATTTTATCATCTCTCCATTCGGACCCCTTCCTTCCAATGAAATTTGGATGTTTGATTGCATATTCATAAATAAGCCCTCCTTGAGAGAGGAAGTTCAGTATGTACCAGCAGGGCATAATAGCCACAAGAAACCATTGACCTGAATTTTCTTATGATTCCTATGAGATTACAAGAATTAAACAAAGATTGTATTTAGAGCTACAATAATATAGTGGCTGTAAGACATAGGAAAATGATATGTGAGTTGAACTGTAAAAAGTTGGAATTTTTACAATAAAGCAGAAGTATCCACTGAATTTAAGTTAATGAAATGATTAGTTGTTAGTGGTTAAAGAGTTCATGAATGTTAATGATTTAGAAGGGGGATAGAAAGGTTGGTTGTGAAGATCAGGGCATATTATTCTGTTAATGGAATGACAGGAGGAGAAAAGTTGTTGGTTTTATGAGATTAGATACAGTAATTTATTTTACTGAAGATCACTAAAGCACGTACATAATGATACCTTCATTACAAATTGTAATTTATCTCTGAATTTACTGTAGAAAGATGTCTTTTAGCATTTAGCAGGGAAACAGAGTCCCATAATTTAGGTTCTATGACTGAGAAGGCATATTCAGTGGATGATTGTGAGTTCTTAAGCATGGCAGTAAACATTTGAAACCAGTGTAATTATAATGCTGACTATAACTACATCTCACCTGAAACAATGCAATAAATAGCTTCTTAGAAAGACAAAACAACAAAAAACTATGGCAATGTCCTTTCATTTTTACTCATTACAAGGTCCATTATTAGCTGTATAAAAATAGAGAATCAAAAGAAGTCCCCAGCATATCTCACACTGACAGCCGAGGGGGAGTCAGCATGTAGAAACACACCTCCCCTTGGGAGACAGAGCTTGCAGAAGCCACTATGGGAGTACTCCTTGAGGGAGGGGGTAGCCCCCAGGACCATCATCCTCCCACTTGACTCTCACCAGGGAATGTGCAGCAGACTGGGATTCCCAGGCATGAATGATCAGTTTGGGATTCCCTGGCACAATGAATGAATGAATGGATGAATGGGTTATTGGGCTCTTGTCTAGCCCTGGAATGCCCAGCTGCTGTGCCCTCAGAACAAATATGCAGATGGGGTGGGTGCCAGTAGGGGAGATATCAGGCAAGGTCCTCGGGGAGGAAAAAAAAAGAGGCCAGTCGTGTAGTAACAAATCATAAAGAGAGATAGAGAGACTGAATATATAAGTGTTGGTACCAAAATAAAGTCATTAAATATCTACCATGAATTAATAAAGCCTATAAAAAGAGATGCTATTTGAAAATAAAAAGGAAAATAATGGATTTTTGTATGACCAAGAAATTAATGAAATCCAACGTATTAGTTTATGAAAATGGAACTATTCAATTCACAATATTCTGGATTACATACATAACCCCAACAAAGCTGCTACTGGAATACAGAAAGAAAAGTGTCGTATTTAGCACAGGATGGACAAGATATTCAAAAGCTGAGTAGAGAAGCCATAAGTGGCAACAACTGTCATAAAAAATAATAATACATTTGTTTTCATACACATTAATGTACACAAAGTTATAATCTTAATAAATCAAGTACAGATGATACAAACTTGTAGGTCTGGCCTAAACCTACAGACAACAATTAATCAAATCTCTAACCAGACTTCCTTAGCTGGCAACCTTTATCCCTGAAGATGGACCAATCATTTAATCACTGAATGAAGGATATGTGAGGAGAAAAGATGACTGTAGATGTCCACTGGCTACTATGGATGATTTTGTATGGACCTAGTGTCAGACTATGAGAAGACTAACCAAATAGGGGCAAACCGTCCCTGCCAGAGATACTGTGGAAGCCCTAATGGAGGACTTCAATAGCAGAATAATATTTTACATAGGATTCTAGCACCATTAAATCGTATACGTAGGTGTAACATAATTATGTGACTGCTCTTGTTATGGTGGATTAAGCAGAGTGCCACTGCTGTAACAAGTATGATTATTTTTACATCTACACTCTTGAATAGTAATTTATGCAGAAGGAGAGTGTTTGTAAGCCCTACTGCACATGTATGGACTTGTGCAGGGGTGTATATACATCCCTTTCTATACAGTCCAGGCAGCAGTAGAGGCCATATATCTTTTACTTATATTATGCTGTGCTTGCAGAGTGTAAGTCAGACACAACTAATGTCATATCATATAATGTATATATTGTAAATCCAAGATATTCTTACTTTGGGTGCATTTCTCTTCTCCGATACTGTGTTTGGCTCCAGAAATGTACTCTGCTTCTCAGTCTGGATTAGCCCCAGATATAGTTGCATTGATTGCACATTCTCCTGGACTTGCCCTGCCTTGGGAAAAGACAGAAGACTTCTTTCTCAGCCTAAATGCATTCCCTTTTCCATATGTATGTTCTTAAAGCAGAGGACAATGCTTTTTGTTCGGTTACAATATGCCTCCCAATAAACAGTCCACCAGGTCTCTCAGCAACAAGTGCCATTACGACATTGTCATAGTTCATGTTGGTGTGAGTGAACTGAGATGTACCTCACTGGACTATATGAAAAGAGACATGCTTACGGTTTAGCTCTTTGAGTATGTGTCCCAGGTGGGTATGTCCCTAGCCTTGAGCGGCATACTACCCTCACCTAGAATGATGCCACAGTACAAACAAAAAAATGATTGATTTTAATAATTGGCTTAGTTTTTGGTGTCATTCAAAGGTGATCCAGTTCCTATCAGCTTGGGAAGCCATCGTCAACAAATCTCACAGCTTTGCCAAAGAAGGTTTGCACCTGGCACGTCTAGGCTTTCAGCTGCTGGCAAAGGCTATTGCCTCCCCCATAGTGGCTTTTTTAGTCTAGGTCTCAAAAACAACATTAGCGATGTGAAACTAGCCAGCCAGAACAAAATAAGGGTCGTGTTGTTAAATGCTAGGAGCTTAATCCAAAAACTGCACTCCCTGGAAGCACTTCTATCACTAGAAGATATAGATGTCAGTGCAGTCATAAAAACCTGGTTCAAGGCCTCAGACAGTACCTCAGACTTGCAAGGCTACAATGCCTTCCATACCTTTAGACCGCAAAATGAGTGTGTGAAAACCAAAGGAGGTGGTGTTTCTATCTATATTAGAGGTAAAGTCACTTCTCATCTAGTTAGGCTAGACAACTCCATGGAGTTACTCCAAATCCTGGTTACGGTGGGTAAGACCACCATTAAAGTCATAGCCAGTTATAGATTTCCCCTCCATGGGTCACAAAGCCTACTTGACTAAACTGGAGACAATTCAAATTTTAGAGAACACTACGGTTATGAAGGATTTCAATGAACATCAACTGAGAAACTTATGCTAGTCCCAACTTGCTAGCCCAAAAGTTCCTTGACTTTGTTAATTCAGATGCTCTGAAACAAATTGTTTATGCACTGCCGCAAATGTCGGACACTCATTAGTTAAATCTGACCAGAAAATAGACACCTTCGAGATGGCTGTAACACCAGAACTCACAAAGGGTGAAATCAGACTAAAAAACTTCACAAAAGCAAACTAGACCCTCCTAGGTGAAGGTATAAATGTATTCCAATCCCCACCCCAAGATGGAAGTGGTAACTACACCAAAGCTTACACTAAAGCCCTGTACAATCAATTGCATAAGTGTATAAACTTGGCTATACCAGAAAGAATCAGAGCTGGAGCCCCCAAGTAAAAAACAAGCTGCCATGGTGGACATCCAGCATCAACAGACTTTACAATAAACGCAAAAAGTTGCTGTACAAGAAAAAAAAGGCAAGGCCCCAGCAATGGAAAAGCACCCTCCTCAGCCTCAACAGGCAAATAGGATAACTTGTCAAATCCTTTAAGGGCTCCTTTGAGAGAAACTTAAGAAGTACAGCCAAGGATAACCATAAGCCTTTTACAGCTACGTATGTAGCCTAAAAGGTAGGACTCAAGCATGTGCAGAATTAGTGACCAATGGTATCACACACACTGACGCCCATATCACACACACTGACTCCACAGAGATAGCAAACTTGCTAGCAGATACGTTTGGCAAAAATTTCACTCCCTCATCCCCCATAACTTATCACAAACCTTCCCCCAAACTGCCCCCCCCCCACTCTTACATGTCTGAAGAACAGATCCTCAAAGCCTTGTCCAAGGCAAAAAAAACATCCTCTATGGGACAAGATGACATCCCAGGCTGTCTTCTAAACAGGCTAAGACATGAACTAGCATCATCATTAAGTACCCTTATAAATCATAGCCAAAATCACAGGCTTTGTTCCTACGGAATGGAGAACAGCAAAAGTTATTCCCCTCCACAAAGGTGACCAAGCGACAGACCCAGGGAATTACAGACCCATAAGCCTGACCAGCCTCATCTGTAAGGCCATGGAATGTATCATTATGGACCTCATAAATAAAGACATAGGTGACCTCCAAACCCTGAATCCTACTCAACTGGGCTTTGTCAAGGGCAGATCCTGCCTGTTAAATCTGGTGGACTTCTTTGAAACTGTGACCAGGGCCATTGATAAGGGCAAATCTGTGCACAGAGCATACCTCAACTTGGCAAAGGCTTTTGACATAATCCCACATTCAGGCATTACCAATAAACTTAGCAAACTGAATGTAAACCCCTTCATTGTAAAATGGGTTGCCAACTGGCTCATTAACTGGACATTCACTATCAAAGTGGATGACTCCACATTAAACAGCAGACCTGTTACCAGTGGGATGACACAGGGGTCCTACTGTTTGGTATATACTTCTCAAAAGTTCAGGTAAAAACTAAAGGGTTGTTGCTGACCACGTTTACAGATGACTGCAATCATTAAATCACCAAATGATGTCAGTATACTCCACGAGGGTCTCAATCAGATCAGCGACTGGTGTATTAGTCACGGTCTCAAACTGAATGCAAAGAAATGCGTCATCATTCCCTTCAGCACAAAAATGTCCCTTCACACTATCAAATCAACAACAATAGCCTAACTACCCATGAAGTGGTAAGAGACCTGGGAACACAAGTTGTCTGCAACCTTAACTTCGACCACCATGTGTCTACTGTAGTAAGAAAGGCTTCCTAAGTAGCACACTTAATTAATAAAGGCATTATCAAGAAAGCAAAAGAAGTTATAACCCCCTTATACTCTGCACTTATCTTGCCTATAATTGAGTATAACACCCTGTTTGACATGTACCGCACTAAGCACCTGTAGCAATTAGAGTGACGTCAGAGGTTTCTAACAAAGAAGATCAAGGGTCTCCAGCAAGTGCCTTATGCAGACTGACTAAAGTCCCTGTCACTATACTCCACATCATATAGACTTCTTAGGAGAGACTTATGCCTGGCCTACAGAGCAATCCAAGACCCAAATCTAATTAATCAAATGGGACTAGGGCTACCCCTTCCAGGGACAGAAATATGGCTTGCGACTTAAATAAGACATGTTGGATGGACAGATTTATCTCCCAGTGACTGCCACATCTTTGGAATAGGCTACCAATTCATGTGAAACAGAGCACCTGTATGACACTTTTCAAGAGGAACCTGGACAAGTGGATGGCGCACTATTAATTTTTCCAGGGATAGTGCCCACAACCTTCCCGGACATGGGCACTAAATGCAATCTTGGGTATTGACTGGCATTTTCATGGTATTACATTAGGATAAATGGCTAGGCTTAAAATGACCCTCGGGTCGATAACCTAATAATCTCCCATGATCTTATGATCCTATCATCTCTGTTAACAAATAAAAAATAAAAAAGTAAGCTTGGAGGCTGAAGGAGACAAAGCTAGACAAAATGTCTTGTAAGGTACACCCTTTGTTTATATGCACAACCAGAGTCATAAATAAATGTAGGGCAAACTAATAGGAACAACTCCTATAAACAGAAATGCACGTGTTTAAGCTGTAACTTTGCCAAAAAAGGAATGGTGGTGAATGGAAAAGGAAAACAGAATTAAAAGTTTGAAAATGAAGTTAAATTCGGTTCTATTTCAAAATGAATAAAAGTAATTGTAATTATACAGGAAGCACAACTAAATCATGTAAATCAAAATCAGTTCAAAAAAGATGGATTTTTCCTTGAAATCTGCCACAAACATACAGCTGCCTCCTTACTATTCCAGTGTATATTCTTCTGTAAGATGGAAACCCAAAAACATAGTAACACTACGTTAAATGAAAATATACTCAGTACGAAAAGAGGAAAGACATTGACCTCTTCCTTAATAAAAGTGTGCAGTCTTAGCGAAGAGATATTAAAAGTCCTCATAACTTCAAATTATTTTGATCACTTACATGAATAAAAGTTTTTATGATGTAGAACTAGCAGCACCACATTTTTATTTGCAAATGATAGAAACCCCAAGCCTCTGTCTCACTTTCTAAATGAAACACTTTTGTTTTGTTATTCTGTTAACACTGATTCATAACAGATACAGTCTATCTTGCTTATTTTTATGGAGTTTTGTGTTCTTCCTGTCTGATGAAAATAGGCGTGTTTAACTGTCTTTCTGGCAACTGAACAGACAGCTAGTGAAATTCTGCTACTAGGTTCCCTTGAATAAAGGGCATGAACATAAAATTTTGGATTGCAAAGGGCAGAGGAGGAGGCGGAGTTTTTCGCTGTGCTTTAGTGTTTGTAATCTGATCGTGCATTCCTCTAGTGTTTCTGCATGTGATATGGCCGGCAGTCCCAGACAAGAATTCAAAAAGGAAGAAACTTAAATTATTTTTATTAAATCACTGTGCACTCCCATTATGAATTTTCTGCTGCTTCAGTTGTCTTTGTCACCAGCAAATGTATGTGCTGTCCTTGGTATTGCATTTGCAGTTTTTGTTACTGTTTTTCTAATCCGTCACCTTTTAAAACAAAGAAGACCTAAAGGATTCCCTCCAGGTCCCACTGCCCTGCCATTAATTGGTAACATTTTTGCTCTAGCTTCGGAACCCCATGTGTATATGAAGAAACAAAGTGAAGTTTACGGACAGGTAAAGCTTTTTTACATCTTAATGTACGAGGTGCCATGAAAAGTTAGTTTTATTCACAGAATTTAAGTTACTAAATTAGGTACTCTTAAACTGGTATATGTAGTAATTTTACATTTGGTATATAATATATATACCCTCAGCCCTGACGGCTACTGAGTTATTATGCATAATCCCCACACAAGATTTTTAGAAGTAATGGATGACAAAACAGACTCAGGCTAATATTCTTACAGTGGAGGCTTGTTGTGACACTGGTGTGTTATTCTCACCGATGGTCTAGAATATAATTTGTAAGAGCTGATGGAAAGAGAACTATTCTAAATTTAGGAAGCTTGACCACATAACACCATATACCTGTTCCAATTTTCTTAAAAATCGTGAACACTTTTTTGCTTCAAAGTGAACATTTCGTTTTTCCTACAGCACTGAATTATTAAAAGTAGCAAGAATATGTTTAGAATGATATCACACACTGAATCAGAGAAATGGTCTCCAGAAAACTGGGAATATTTGTTGCAGTGAAAACTGGCATGAAGAATCTTGCTAAAGATAAAATCTATTGAGCACACATTTTTGGGCCTTCTCCCTGCTTTTGTAAAATCAATATATATTTCCTTTCTTCAGGACTATAGAAATATTAAAGTTGTTTACTTTCTAGTTATACTTTTACTCCCACACAGTTTTTACATCCAGTTTCTGAATTGCTAGCATCCTTCTGTCTTCATAAAGGGTGGTCAGTGTACTCCAAAACTGCTACTAACATTAATCACCAATGACCTGAAATGAGGATTACTGGTACATTTTGTTTGTGTGTTGTGGGATTTTATTGGCTCTCAATGTTTCTTGCCGAAGTGGCATAGGTTTAAGCCTGCATCTTAACAGGTGTAATATTCCATATTGGGTGTTCTGACAAAGCTGTGCAGGCTGTACTCAAATTAGGAATAGCCAATTGTGTTTAATCATCTCCTGTGTCTAACAGAGCCATTGACATTAGCAAGGGAAATAAACTCCGGCAAATAGACTGAAGTTGTCTAGCAGTTCATAACCTTACTCCTCTGTACTAATTTTTAAACAAATGTTACAGGATGATGTGTCAAGGAAAAGAAGTTTCTAGTTGCCCCATAAGGTTGTGCAAACTCAAAAGTTACTGGTATTTATATATTATCGCAACCACATTTCCAGGCGGAAAAAATGGCTTTTTTCCGAGCCATACTCCTGCTGGAACATGTAGTCCAGAAAGTATATCCAAGAAAAGTACAAACATAGAAAGATGTGGTATAAAAGTCTGCTGAAAGAAATGATTACAGCATGTCTGATAGTCTTATACCTTTACATCATATTACTGCTTTTCTGAACCTGTGTTCAGCAGAAACGAACAAACTTTGCTTGTAATGAACATAACTGATCCCAAGTGTACTGACATGTCTGGAATTATTGTAAGGACCAAAAGTATTTCCACATCACTGCAGCTACACAGTTTCTGTGAAAAACGTTATGTGACACTGCATTATAACTCTGACAGAAGTGGCCATGGGCAAGCATGTAAGTCAAACTGTTTATGTAGAATTTCCAAAAACCTTGACTGCCGCTAAAATGGGTCTGCTGCTGTTTCGGGAAAGAAGGAAATCCACATTTTATGTACATAACTCTGCATCATACTTTTGACTGTTAACAAAACAGTTAACAGCACATTGTGCAAGTATACATCCATGTGTTAAAACCTTTTTCAAACAGTGAATGCATTCATGACATTAAAAGTTGAGTTGTGTAAACCCCAAACAAACCTATAATGTTGTCAGTGTTTCAGATGCCCAAAACTATAATCCACTGTTTTAAAGGAGCAAAGCTGGACTTCTTTATGGAAATGCTACATTTTGCAGGACACCCCCTTTGTTTTTCAGCACAAGTACGGCTTGGAAAACAGCCATTCGTCCGGCTGGAAATGTGGTTGCGATAATACGTACGTACCGAGTTACTATATCTAGGGATGGAGAGATGTGGAGCAGCAGCCCACCATGTGAGACTTTTTTGTGAAGGGGGAATGTTAAACATTTAAAAACAAAGGAAACAAGCGCAATACACAAGGTCTTTTCATTAGTTGAACCCCTCCCCAGCCAAGCCTCCTGCTACCGTTCCTATTCCAAAAGCAATTGTTTATCTTTATGACCAATCAACCATACTACTGGGTGGAAGTCCATTGGTTAATTCTGATATGATGATTAGGAGCCTTTTGTTATGGCAGTCATGCTTTTAGACGAACTGCATCCTTCTGACTCCTAAACTTATCTGGGACTGAAGTCCTATCACATAGATCAAAGTGCTCATTACCTGCACCATCTGATTTTATTGGATTAAAAGACTGCACATTGGCTCATCTACCTTTTTGTTCATGTCTTTCCTTTTTAAGAGTTTTCTATGAGTTATTGAGTGTTGTGGCACTCCAGATTCTTAATTTGTCAAGTCCAAAGACTTTTTTTATCATTTCTTTTTTGTTATATTTATGCCTATAACTTGTAAAGAGGGCTTTCGTATTCTAAAATGTGTAGTTTTCACTTTAGTTATTTCATTTGACCTATATTTATTAAGTTTAACAAACTGGTATTTCTATTTACTGTATGCTGAGCAACTGTCCACGTACTTCATAATTCCCCGTCATCCAGACCACTTTTTGATGATGCATTAGAGCCAAGAAACAGTTCTGGAGTGAGTTAGCATGTGTTCTGTAGTCTGCAGCAGATTTTATTACCTAGTATCCAGAATGCAGCACAATCAGCAACTCAGACATTCAAAAAAATAAATACAGTTATATTCACATGGAGGGTAACAAAAAACAAACAAAAAAGATTAAACAAAAGATAAAAAAGAACATGTTAAGATTCATAGTAATGTGCAAAATGAAGGTTGCAAGGGTAAATCCAAACCTTTTTAATGTCTTAAAACCAGAAGTCTTAGCGCTTTCATTCATCACCATTGAACTTCATCAGAAACTGGTTAAAAATAAATTAAGTCCCCTTATATAACCTTTTGAAAATTGTGCCAAAAATTTTAAAGTGACATACATCAAATAAACATACACAAACCCATCACTTAAAAATACAGCTATGAATTGAAATACATCTTATTTAAAATAAAGCTTAAAAAGTTGTAAAAATAATCACACTACATTTATGAAATACAAGATACTCTGATCTTCAGAGCAGGTTTCAGAGAAGCCACATTGTTGATGCCAGGCAGGCTAGTGGCATTCAGCAAAATTTGCCAAAAAGACTTTCTTTTTTTCCTTGGAGAGTTACCCAGGCACCACCCCTAGGTTGCAATTCCACCTTTTCAAGTACGGAGAAGGAAAATTTCTTGAAATCATTACATCTTATACTATGTGAAAAAAGGCCATTACACTGGTGAGACCTTTTATAGTATAAGTATGTTGGTAAATACGGGACTTAAGGGCACCAATGGTGTTTCCTATATAGAAGGCAGGACAGGAGGAGAAAAAGGCAATATAAACCACCCCATTGGTGTTGCAGTCATATCTGCCTTTAACAGTAATCAAATTCAGAAAGCCAGACACCTGAAAACTGTTACCCTCCAGGATGAACATACATGAACCACATTTCTTCATACCCCAATTCCGCATAAATTTATCTGAGTTCCTTCCACTCCATTCAAACATGTTTTTTAGATTCCATTTGTTTTTGTAAACAAATCTAGGGGTAGCCCCAAGCTTCTCCAGGAGCCCTAAACTCCCAAAAACTGTGGTCCAGTAGCTTTTTATAGCATCCTGAAGGGAATCTATCCCTCTACTGTATGGCAATCCCAAATCCTGAACATAGTCATTACCATTCAACTCTGACATAGGAGTTACTGGATCTCGACCACTGCTGTTGCCATCACCAAATCCCAGGATGGGATGGTATCTGGACGGTCGATTTTCACAAACATACCTAGAAACCTCCTCAACCATGGATAGTAATGTGTGTAGTGTTTGACATCCAGTGTAATAAAATGGATATAAAACTACAGATGTGTTAACTACTTAATAACAGGCTGTACAGTAAGTTTGTATGTTATACCATAAAGAATTAGTGATAGAAAGAAAACATCTGTAATAATGACAAGCTGTCAGTAGGCTATATATATATATATATATATATATATATATATATATATATATATATATATATATATATGGTTCTACCTGAGATAGTCGACAGCGGAGAACACCGACAAGCAAATCGTGAGCGCCAGAAGATCGACAATGCAGAAGACCGACGTGACGGATGAAAACACCGACGCCGAGGATGCCGACATGGGAAAAGGCTGTGTAAGTATGCGGTAGTGACGGACGTTAGGGTGCGAGTAAGGTAAGTGTGGATATTGACGGTCTGTGGGGATAGGGGTGGGTTAAGTGAGTTAGGGTTAGGGCGTGGGTTAGGTAAGTGTGCGGTAGTGAAAGTCTTTGGGTTAGGGGCGGGTTAAGTGAGTTAGGGTTAGGGCGTGGGGTTAGGTGTAGTGAAAGTCTTTGGGTTAGGGGCGGGTTAAGTGAGTTAGGGTTAGTGCGCGGGTTAGCTGAGTGTGCGATAGTGACGGACCTTAGGGTTAGGGTTTGGGTTAGGGTTGTAGATAGTTGTGTATGTGAGGTTTAGTGTGGGTTTGTAAGGATTTTGGTGTGCTTGTGTTGTGTGTGTGGTTTTGGACAGGGATGTGTTTTGTTTGTTGATTGTTGTTATTGTGGTGTGTGCAGTGTATGAGGTTTCGTGTTTGTGTACCGTCGGTTATTTCGTTGTCGGGCATGTGAGGTTTCGTGTTTATGCACTGTTGATTATGTGGTGTCGGTAATTACGTTGTCGGTGTTCTGCAGTTTCGATTATGTCAGGTAGAACTATATATATATATATATATATATATATATATATATATATACATTTATTTATTTAATGTTTGTTGACCGGGAAAGTCCAACTGAGAACAAGCCCTTTTTCAGTGGAGGCCCAGGGGAAAAGCCCCAAAAAGAATAAAGATTGTTACAAATAAATTATATAATACATAAGCTCATGCAGTAGTGTTACATATAAGGATAACAAGGTACAGTATAAATAGAGACATTCAAGAAAAGACAGAACAGTTGACTATACAAGAGAAAGATGGTGGGACGTAGTTAAAGATATGTATGGTTAACTAGGAGAGAAGTAAATTTGGAGTCGGGTATAACAGAGAAGTTCAGAAAGAAAGAGTATAATGATGAGGCACAGAAGAATAGACAGTGAATCTAGACAGAGAGTGTAGGAGAGGAATTAGACGGGAAGGAGACTCCTATCAGGTTGAGCGAGCAAAGAGCAACAGTAAGGTGTAGTGAAGGAAAGCCTATAAAGATTCCAGGAAAGATGGGGAAGGAATCAGCCAGGTGTAAGGCAAGAGCACAGCCAAGTATTAGATAGGTGATCTGAGGAGAAATTTGAGCTGTAGGTGATTTGGTGTGGTTAGTATGTTTTGGCAATGTGGATGGAGTAAAGAGAATCACCAGAAATGTTGTTTGGTTTTGTGACTTGGAGGAATTTGTCAGAAGATCTAAGTAGTCTTTTATTAGATTATGGTTGAAGTAGGTTGCGGAGTGCAAGACACTTGTATGGGAGGTAAAGTATGCTGTGGGCCATAGTGAGTTGGGTGTATTATTTATTATTTATTTATTATTTTACATTTGTTGATCGGGAGTGTCCGGCTAAGCTATTGCCCTTTTTCAGCGGAGGCCCGGGGAGAAAAGCTCCAAAGATATACAATGCAATAAAAATAGCAATACAGATACATTTCAAAAAAAATAGCAATAGAGAATTTTGGTAGTTAAAATACGTAAGCTACATACACGTATATTGTTGACAGATAAAACAGTGCTATAAACAAAACGGAGAATGTTAAAAAAGTAGAATAAGTTGTATGTTTTGGTTTAAAAATTTAGTTGAGTAAATATAAGGTTTTGTATGCAGAGTAGCAGAAACTTAAAAGGTTACAAAAGAATTTCAGGGAGCAGATTATAGAAGAAGCTTTGGAGGATGCATGGGAAGCACAGGGTGACGTTAATGGTAGATTTTAGTAAGTTAGTTTGACTGTACTATAAAATATAGGCAATTGTAAGGGAGGGTGAGTACAATGGCAGGACCACTGCTTTTTAAAGTGGCCTTTGGTTGCTAGCTTAAATTGTTTGGGGTGAGTCAGGGACCTTATTTCTAGTGGGAGTTTGTTCCATGCCATAGAGGGATAGTAGCTGTACAAGTTGCACCCTGTGTTAGATTTGAGTTTATGGATTTTTAGTAGGTTTTGGGTTGAGCTTCGGCAAAGTCTGGTAGGGGAGTAGTGAGAGATGAGAGAAGATAGACTTGGGCAGAAATCAGGCTGATGGGTGTATGTAAATTAGTTGAGGAGCTCAAGCCAGTTTAGTTGTCGTAGGGCAGTACAGTGATAGGATCTATGAGAAGAGTTGTTGGCAAATCTGGCAGTTTTGTTGTAGCAGGCATCTAGTTTTGCCAGGTCTGTTTTGTACAGGTTAGTGAGAATGGGTGAGGCAAAAAGAAGGGCAGAGATTAGGCATGTTCTGGCAATAGATTGTCTTGTGCATTCAGTGAGGAAGGGTTTGACTCTGTAGAGAGAGTCTAATTTAATGTGAATGTTTTTATAGTTAGGGTAATGTGTTTGTCAAATCTCATCTTGTTATTGATTATAACACCAAGGAGCTTAGTGTGAGAAACAGGTTCAATTTTTGTGTTATTAGAAGAATGTATCATGAAGGGGAGCAGGAGGTCTGAAGGTTTGTTTAGCGAGAAAATCATAAGTTTAGTTTTATTGGGAATGAGGATTAACTGAGCATCTGAAAGCTAAGATTTTATCTCTGTAAAGGATTTTTAAGTTATTTCTTGGAGTTTAGAAAGAGAGGGGTGCTGCATATGAGTGTGGAGTTGTCAGCATATTGTATGGTAGTGGCCTGGTGGGTGGCTGTGTGAAGCTTGATGGTGAAGATGGAAAATAGAAGAGGACCTAGAAAGGATCCTTGTGGGATGCCTAATGGGGCAGGCAGTAGAGAAGAGAGTTTGTTTTGCCATTTTACAGTCCACTGATATTCAGATAAGTACTTGTGGAACCATGTAAGGGCAGAGTGGCTTAGTTTAAGAGATAAAAGTTCATTGAGGAGTTTCTGATGGGAGACGGTATTGAAAGCTTTGGACGTGTCAAGGAAAATGGAGGAGACTAGATGGCCCCTGTTTCTGTAGTGGTACTGTAGTTGAGTCTGAAGTATTGTTGGGTATTAGTTAGAAGGTTATTGGAAATTAAGTAAGGCATGAGTTAAGAATGGATACATTTGTCTAGAATTTTGGATAGTGGATATAAGATGGCAATAGGCCTATAACTGGAGAAGTCAGTAGAGGTACTACCTTTATGTAATGGGGTAAAGCAGGAAATTTTCCAGATCTTGGAAATGTGCTGTTCTGTTATGGAGTGATTGATTAAGACAGAAATTGGGTAAGAGATTATGTCAGCAGCTAGCTTGACATATTCAGAAGGGAGATTGTCTGCAGCAAGAGGAGTAGGTGTATGTTTATTGAGTAGCTTTTTCTATGGTGCTGTTTTTTACAGTTTTGAGGAAAAAGTGTGGAAAGTATTGTCAGGAACTGTGGGCATGGTTAGATGAGTATAGTTATTGGTTTGAGTTAGGTTTAGTATAGAGTTTGTAAAGTAGGTGTTAAATTGTGTGGCTATACTGTCTGAAGAATTTGTATGGTTAGGTGTTGGGTTTTTAATGGCTGATTTGCAGAAGCCCAGAATTTTTGGGGATTGTTTTGGTATTTTTTTGGGTTGTAATGTAGTAGGATTTTTATATCATTTTTTGATGTGTTTCTTGGCATTGTTTCTTAGATGATGATACAAATCTAGGGAGGTTTGGGTTTTGTTGGACTCGTATTGAGCTCAGGCTTTATATCTGGTTTTGAGTAATAGTTTAGTTTCTTTTGTCAGCCAGGGAGCATAGTTTGTCTTGATTCGAATAATTTGAGGAGGTGTTAAGCTGTTTAGAATGTCTAGAAATGTGTTACTGAAGTATGAAACGGCAGCATCCAGTGGAAGTGATAATAGTGGAGACCAGTCGCATTTTTGTAGTCTAGTTAAGAACGTCTGGGGTGAAAAGTGCTTTTTGTTGTGTTGCTGTCTGAATGTAGTCTTCTTAGTGACGTGTTGGCATTGTCTAACCAGGTAGGTGGTTGCTGGTACTATCTGGGAGGCAACCTGAGTGGTAGGTGTGTGATGGTTTGTTGGTTAATGTCCAGTCTAGTATTGAATGTCTATTAGTTGATTTGTCCACTCTAGTTGTAGATTGTATAAGCTGGGAGAATCCATAAAGCTGCGTGAAATTTGATGGGTTGTCAGTGGAACAACTAATCCAGTCTGTGTTAATGTCACCCATAACTATAGTGTCTTGGGGGAATGATAGAGATCCAGTGGAGAATTCCTCAAATATGACAAGATTGTTTCTAGGTGGGATGTAGACTGCTATTATAATTATAGATTTTTTTTTTGAGTTTATTACAAGTTTGGTAAATAGCAGTTCTACGTTATTGAATTTTGGAGGGTTAGGTTCAAGGCACTGAAGTTTGAGAGCATTTTTACATGTGATAGCAATGCCTCCCTCCCCTTAGTTTAGTCTATCCATTCTATGGATGTTGTAGCCTTGGGTCAGTATTTCACTATCTCTAATGTTGGACTTTATCCAGGTTTCAGTTAAAACTGCTATGTTAGGAGAGTAGAGTGAGAGAGTTGCATGAAATTTGTGTATTTTATCTGATAAATCCATGAGGTTCATGTTTAGAAGAAAAAGGTTTGATTTACTGGGGGTATTTGTATGGAGAATTGTATTTGGTTACAGTGAAATACTCTTGGGACCTGGGTTTGGGTGGATATCTCAGCTAAGTTTGACATTAGTGTTTAAATGAATAACGGGGCTGGGATATTGAGGTTAGGTTTGGTATATTTACAAAGAAGTTGAAGTGAGGTATGTTCATGAGTGTATCTGTATGTGTGAAATGTCAGATTGGTGATGGTGAAAAGGCTAGGTGTTATACCATAATGTGTGAGTTTGGTATGATGTTGTGAAAAGACTGAAATTGTAGGGGGGGGGGATGGTGTTGTTAAGAAGTTAGAGTAGAGGATAAGAAAAGAAGAGATAGTAGAGTAGTGTGGTAGGGCAGCATGATGGAATGGGGAGAAGACAACAGAAGGATATTAGGGGATACGGAAAGTTGGAAAGGAGGAGTTTTGGTTGGACAAAAGCGAAGTATCAAGTAGTGGGAAAAGATTTAGGATGAGGTAAAAGAAGTGTAGTTGGAAATTGATAATCTGGAAAGAGAGAGTGAGAGGAGAAAGGAAGGAGTAGAGGAAGGACAGAGTGGAGGGGAGGGAGGAAAGTATTTATTAAATAAACAGTACAAATCTACAGTAATACAGAATAAAATAGCACTTAAAACTGTAAATTACTTAAGCAAATGAAAAAGCAAGAGAAAAACAATATTTTCCTGTTTGTCAAATGAGGAATCAGCTCAGAATTCCAACAACAGAAATATAAGGCCATGTGTTTTGTGCTCAGAATGTTGGAGCCTCTTTGATTGTTCTATTGTTTTTGGTTATTTGTTGATGATTGTTATCTTTTTTGTACAAATGCAATTTCTATATATCTATTTGTGTAATATTTTTGTCACTCAATTTAATTGGTACTTCCATTATCGGGGCAACAGGTGTAATGAGCATTTGGAATCTTAGCACTTCTTACATACCTTTGGTTGATCGGGTTTGTCCCACCCACACCGGCCCAATGGCCTGTTATTGGAAAGGACCTCCAAACACTCCTGAAAATTATAGTTAACTTTATTAACACTCAAATCTATCACAATGTATAAATGTGGTCTTAACCTGTTAAAAGCCAACTGACAGTGAATAAAATAATAGATACATCAGTGCCGACAGTGCCTAACAAGATACTCAGAAATTCTCCATCGACTTACTGGTTTCAAACATCACTGTTGCAATGCTCTTTTCTTTCTTTTGTGTGTCTTTTCGTATAGGTGTAAACCCCTCCTAAATACGTTAGACACTTTCACTCTCAGCAGATCTCAGAAAGTGTTGATAAGAGATCTACAGCTTAAAGGTGCCATATCTGGTTTGCTATCTTTTTTTTTTTTTTTTTATTATTTTCCACCTCACTGGTTTGGACACTAAGGAGCCGAGGAAAGACTTCATTTCCCAGCATCCTTTTTTTACAACAGGATACAAGTGAAGATTATTAATACATTTACAAAATATTCCAAATCTGAATGCATTTAAACCACATACATCCAAGTTGTAGTTTTCAGTAAGAGAAATATAAAAATGGAAAGTGTTTTGTTTGAATATTTAATGAGAATGAAAAATACAAGCAGGAGAATAAAGGTAGTTTTCCATTATCGGCAAAATTACAAAACCCTTAAGGTGATATAATCCAAGCTATATAACATATCACTCCCTGTCAACTGTCAGTAAACATAAATGTTCCATCTTATGCCAACCTATGCATTTGTAAAACTATCCACTTCAACTCTCAACAGAAATATACAGTACAGAGTTCTTTTAGACCTGTTGCCCCGATAATGGAAAAGTACCATTTAATTTAATAAAAATAATTAGAAAAAAAAGAACACTGGAGCCTTTCAATTAAGATAACAGCAGGCATCCACACAATCTTAATAAAAGCAGGAAAAAATAAATAAAATAAGTTAGGAAATCAGCAACAGTTGCCTACATCCAAAATAAAACCGAAGTTTATTTCTCTTCTTTATAGAAACTACCGCTGGTGATATGAAGCTAAAACTAGACCAAAAGTTGTAACAATGGGGAAATGAGAATAATCACAGACATTTGCATAATCAGACTTACAACAACATAGGAAGTATTGCTCATAGTCAGATAATCAGTTCACACTCAGTAAATTACCAGACTAAGAACTCATTTAACAAAGTAGCTCTATGGCACAACAGCTGGGCATTCTCACCCCTCGTTCTTTCTTTGACCAAATAATCTGACAAAAAGGAATGATATATCACCTCCAGCCACTTGATTTTCATAATGATTACAGTCTGTGAACCTTTATTTATTTGTGGCTGCCCAATAATTCAACAAAGTTACCTTCTGGTTTCAGGAAATGGGTCAAAACTTAGATAGTTGACCAACAGTTGGGACCTTCCTTAGAACATGTGCTTCTTAAACGTCGGGTCAAAAATAAACCTTAGTTAGATTATTGCCTTAAAATGTGTAAGGATTACAAGCCACCAACACAGATCAGAAGACTGCTGGTAGATGCCTTATTTTAATACTTAATCCAAAAGTTTGATAAGTCAGGGTTTCCAAATTAGCATTGACAATAAGCAATCAATAAAAAAAAAAATCTTCAAATGCTTACAGAGGGTAGCACATAGTATAGTGCTTTCATTGGTATTGTTATATTTTTTATTTTTTCCCCTTTATACAGATAACAAAACTTTACACCTGTCAGTTCACTTTAGTATTCAATCAGAGTCAGGAAGCTGTAGCATACAAATAGCGTTGACTGCTCTGAGGTCATAAAGTACATTTTGTTGACTAGAATGGCCCTACTGGTAGGAGTCCATTTTCAGAGCTTTTCGTACCTTTTTCTTTCTTTCTTCAGACATTGACTTATACAAAAATTCTTCCAAAATCTCACTAGAGAAATCCACTTTTGGAAAGTAACAAATATTAAATCCCACAGATAATTAATATGGTTTGATCGAGTATGTGTATGATCATATCCTTGAGAGCTGCATGACAAAGGGCACACACATTTCTCTCAGATATGCAACAACCAAGGCAGCCCAAAATTACTCTGAACTTAACATGTGCATTTTTCATCTTTAAAAGAAGAATCCACAAACATGTAACATTTCATTATTTCACATAATGGTGTGTGTGTGTGTGTGTGTGTGTGTGTGTGTGTGTGTGTGTGTGTGAAATGACTTTTTTCTGCATGCATTTTATCACATGCTGAAAGGTGTTTTTCATCGTTGGTTCAGTTTGTCAAATTATGTAATGTTCAAAGTTGATTATATTGACCACGATATAATTCAAGAGTTTTTGCCCTTTCTTTGAGTTTATACACTCTGGAATATAACTATACTGAAATTATGTACTTAGACACTGAATAGGTTGCTAACTTGTCTCAAACACATATTGGGCTTCTCAGCCTCATGCAGTAAAAGTAAGAAACATTTTTTTTACATTAATGTAGCTCACAATACTGAGTGAATGGCAACTGGTAACTTTTTTTCTTCTGTTTTAGTAAAATAACCATTGACGTGGTCTGTCATGTATACATTTATCACCAATAGCTCTCAAATGCCCCTGATTTTGCAGAAAGTCCCTGATGAAGCCTCATGTTTTTGCCCTGTTCCACATAAAATGTTTTATTTTTTTGTAAATTATTGAGGGTTATGGCCAGTCAGTATAATGACAGATATTAGAGTCTCATACATATTCTACAGAAAGTGTATGTTAATGCAAAAAAAGACACTCAGTAGATTCTTCAGACTCTTAGCTGGACCGCTTTAAGGAGGTTCTTCTCAATGCTATGAGTTTCAATATCAAATTGCCAGATCCCGAGGTACTCGTCTGTCTGGAACATGTCCATATATGTGTAGTTAGAGAGACTTGGTTTAAATGTGACGAAAGAACACCTTCCATACCTGGGTTTTTCACTTACCATGCCTTCAGGCCTGGTGGAAATTGCAGTGATGTTTCCATATTTGTCAGGGACTACAACTCATCTAGAATGATATCCAGCGACCTGTAAACTAAGCTCTTAGAACTTCCGTTTACTATGTACAAGACAAGTACCCAGCTTGTAGCATGCAACAGAACCCCAAACATGTAGAAAATCACTCCATTATCCATTGCCTAAATCTGTGAGTCTGTGCAAGTCACTTAACCAGACACTGGTCCTGGGCTGAGTCTGAAAAGGTCCATGGATATTAGTGCCCTACCCCAGGAAAACAAAATATATATATATATATATATATATATATATATATATATATATATATATATATATATATATATATATATATATATATATATATATAAAATACACAGACACACACACACAGACACACACACAGACACACACACACACACACACACACACACACACACTCTCACTCACTCACTCTGAGGCAGATATACCTCTAATGTAGGATATGTCCAAAAGATCTGAGGTAGATAAGAATTCCCTGGAATAAATATCTACTGAACCCACTAGAGGCCAGAATATTTTGGATCTAGTCCTCACTGACATTTCCTCTCCATATTCTATTCTGCTAGTTCCTCCTTCTCCAGTTAAGTCAGACCATAAACTCATGACATTTACCATCCTTTCTGTAATCAATGTCTCCATATTTTAGGACTTAAAAATGGGGAACCTTATACTATTATATTATGAAATCTTTACATTTATCCATGACATTTCCACCATTGATCCTGACACAGTAGCCAACTTCACTTAGTAGTTTTATGCCCACTAAGACAAAGGAATAGTACTGTAAGAACCAGTAAAGCAATCCATTAATGAAGATTAGCTCCCAAAGTACAGGGTAGCTGCAAATCCATCTTTAGTTATATTAGAAACCTAAGAAATAACACTCAACATTGTTCTGAACTTCTCCTTAATGTGATCCCCCCACTCCAACCTAAATTATATTGCAAATATACTAGCAAATATATTCCCTGCAAACATCACCCATGAAATACCAGTGCCAGATTCACTTAACCCCCAACCATCATTACTAAAGAACATGTTCTCAAGGTGTTATCTAAAATGAAAAGCACTTCCTCCATGGGTCCTGAAAACATACCTGGTACCCAG